>NC_068911.1:133920288-134231003 GCF_023091745.1 Budorcas taxicolor | reverse complement strand
AAGTTTTCTCAAACCTCTCTTAGTAATCTGGAATTAATTCATCTGGTCTTTGTTTACATTGTTGAATCTTTGATCAATTCACTGCTTGTGGGAAAAGCTCTGGAATATGCTTGAGTTATTAATGAACTAATTCCTTTTGCAGTTATCTCAATCCTATGAGGTATGTAAATCAAAATCTGCTAAACAGTCTTCCACCCTGTTCTCTCTATCCATTCCTTTGCTTTACTTTCAGAAACCAATAGATCTATTAACTGATACAGGTCTAAATACATCAGCTTATAGATTTGAATGGTTAGCTCAAGTTCCTTAGCAAATCCTGCTGGATCTTGACTAGGTTTAGAAAATTCCTTAGCTAGAGCTCTAAGTTTTGTTTGGGTCCAAGGTGTACAAGTAAACACTGAGGATGGCTCGCCCCTTCCAGTAATAGGTTTCTCCCTGAAGGGAGCTATGATTACTTCTGATTTTCTGCCTTCCTTTACTGTGGAAGGGGAAATGATAGGAGGTGGAGTTAACAGGGGAGAGAGAGAGAGAGAGACAAAGCTTCTGGGTTAGGCTGTTCAGATAAAGGAGGAGCAGAGTTTCACTTTGCTCACAAAACTTAGTATAATCAAAGTTACAATTTTCCAGTAGTCATGGACAGATGTGAGAGTTGGACCATAAAGAAGGCAGAGCACAAAAGAATTGATGCTTTTGAATTGTGGAGCTGGAGAAGACTCTTTAGAGTCGCTTGGACAGCAAGATCAAACAAGTCAATCTTAAAGGAAATCAACCCTGAATATTCATGGGAAGGACTGATGCTAAAGCTGAAGCTCCAATACTTTGGCCACTTGATGAGAAGGGCCAACTCACTGGAAAAGACCCTGATGCTGGGAAAGATTGAGGACAGGAGGAGAAGGGGACTACAGAGGATGAGATGATTGGATGGCATCACCGACTCAAAGGACATGAGTTTGAGCAAACTCTGGGAGATAGTGAAGGACAGGGGAGACTGGCATGGTGGAGTTCACGGGGTCTCAAAGAGTCAGATGAGATTTAGTGACTGAACAACAACAGCAGCCAAAGGAGGAACAGAGCGAGAGATAGGATTAACCCTAGAAACTTTTTGAAATTCGGATATAGTTTCAAACAACCTTTCTTTGGTTTCCTCCAAATAAGTTGCTGTATCATTTCCTTTTTTAGAAGCTTCTAAATACCAATCAAAATAAGCATTCCATTCAGTCTGTTTGATCTTATGGACGGCTTTTTCTGACTGTGTATGCAAAAAATCAGTTTTGGAATGTGAAAATAACCCTAATTTGGCCATTTTAAGTTGATGTCTCCTTTAGTATAATTTCCCCAGCCACTTAGATACTTGCAAGTATAATCTTCATATGTATTGTACAGGAACCTGGCTGGGGTATTAGTTGGAGGCTGGTGATCTTTCATTCTTTTTTCTTTTGTTTTGGAAACCTTGTTTCCCATTCTGATATCAGTTTGTTGACATAAAATTGCTGTTGATGACCGTGTGGTGGGCCCAGTGTGCTGCTTAGGGGCTTGCTCCTCTGGTTTAGCTCCAGAGTTTTTCATGCCTCGGGTATCCCAGTGGAGTATAAGACTTCCATGGGTGCTCAGATCTCGGGTTATTCGCGTCCCTGGTTGAGCAGATTGTTCATTACGTGAGTGCATTTCCCCATAGGGCCAACTCGCCTCCACCACGCCTGCAAGTTTCTCAGTTGCCTGAGAAAGGCCAACCAGGAGGAGAGAGTCCCTTCTTCGGAGCTCAAAAGCTGTCATAAATTTCTGTTTTATTCTGACAAACTCCAGTAAGGTAGCCATTTCAAGGGAAAATGACAGGTCAGTCTTCCTCCCAATACCCCAGTCCTACCTTATTCAGTGTTTACCTGAGCTGTCTTCCCAGTCTCTAAACTGAGATTATCCACCACTCAGTATCCAAGCTGAGTCTTCCCAGTGCCTTAACTCTGAGGGTTCCCTGCTCAAGCAAGATCTTCCTAGACCTCCGACTGAGGGTATTCCCGCTCAGGGTTAAAACTGAGTGACCCAGGTACCTCTTCTTGAAACCAAGTTTCAAGGTAACATTTTCCCCCACTGAATACAACTTAGGATCAGAGACCAAAGATGGGAGATCCTAGAACCAGAAGAGACTCAGAATCGCCTGGACTCCTGAGGAGGCTGGTGGGCACAAGGTTCCAGGTCCTCACAGAGTTCAGGCAAAGGAGAGGAATCTGCTCTGGTCCCTTCATCAGTGAGCCGAAACTGTCAACTGAAAAAAAAAAAAAAAAAACATACACCTGACCTAAAAGTTGAGAGTTAGGTTTATTTGGTGGGAATTACTAGGACTTCGAGCCTGGGAGACAGCATCTCAGGTGACCATGTGAGAACATCCGAGGAGGCAGAGGAGGGTGATGGGAGAGAGGGAGAGCAAGGCTATACAGAGGTTTGCAGCAAGGGACAGGTAATCTGAACATTAAAAGTTTACTGTTTATTAAGGAAAACCAGTTATCTCATATTAATGGATTGAGCACTCTTCTACGTGTGGGAAATGCATGTATCAAGAAATGACAAATTATGGAAGTCAGTATTTCCACCTGGCTAGTTCATCAACTGTGGTATTTTCTACAGTAAATGTCATTCCAATCAGAGGAACAGTGAATTAACGAAACTTTCCATGCAATTATTCATTCTTTAAGAACTTGAGGTATATATTCACTATGCAACAGTATTTCAAAATAAGAAACGGCTTTCTAAAGGAAGAACATAGAAAAAAATCAATGACAAAGAGTAGTAGAATTACCAGAGAAGGCAATGACACCCCACTCCAGTACTCTTGCCTGGAAAATCCCATGGACAGAAGAGCCTGGTGGGCTACAGTCCATGGGGTCACTAAGAGTCCGACAGGACTGAGCGACTTCACTTTCACTTTTCACTTTCCACTTTCATGCATTGGAGAAGGAAATGGCAACCCACTCCAGTGTTCTTGCCTGGAGAATCCCAGGGACCGGGAAAGGGCTGTGTTGGAGCCTTCCAGGGGTTTTCTAAACTTTTTTGCCCCTGGTACAGTTAGCAAATCCAGGCAAAAATACCGCCTTTGCTGACAATATGAAAGTTTTTGCAAGTTTCTAAGACATCAAGCAAGGGAAAAGGCTGACATATGAGACGTAGCCCGGGGTGGGGGTGAGGGTGGGGGTGAGGGTGGGGTGGGGTGGGGGTGAGGGTGGGGTGGGGTGGGGGTGAGGGTGGGGTGGGGTGGGGGTGGGGATGGTGCATTGACATTGTAACTTCTGATCAAATTTCATTGAGCCTCTGGAGATTAAAAATTCGTGGAACAATTTTCTGAAAACAGAACTTAAGAAGTCAGAATCCTCTTCATACTCCAAGTTCCAGGAAGCTCCCCTTTGTATGGAAAGCAAATTCAGCTAGTTTCTGACCCCGCAAATGAAAACTGGATCATTTGATTTTGGTAACTTTTACGAATTGCTGATGTCATCTGTAATTCACTTGCCTTGCTTCCTCCCCTTTCCTGCTGCTGCTGCTGCTGCTGCTAAGTCGCTGGGGTTAGGATAATTCTGACAATAGCGTCTCCTAATGGCAGATGAACAACTTTTCCATTGTAGAGCTGGAGATTTTCCCAGGGAAAGCCAAGAGCCCCCACAGATGAATTTCTGGAAGGCACTTAATGCTCTAGCCTTTCCCTGGGGTCACTCCCCCCAATAATGAGTCAAAAAAGGAAGTGTTGGTTTTTCCTGACCATTCCTTCCCCAAACACACTAAAACTCAAATAGCTCATGAAATAGTTGTCAGCCATCTTAGGACATGTGCAAATAAACAACAACAACAACAAAAAAGGAGGGGTCAGGGGCTGGAGTATAAGCGTTTTTGGAAGTATTTGCAAGGAACTCAATTAACAGTAGGTGCAGCTAGTGATGTCTATGCCCTTCCAGCACTTTCAATTCAGCAGGAAAAAGACCTCAAAGGCATTATATCACATCGTGAAAGCAGTATCCAACACTTGTATCCCAACTGCTATGTGCCAGACAACTATTTACTCATTTAATTATCCCAACAACTCTCTAAAATAAATACTGTGACCCCTCTTTTAAGACATGAAAATTAAGACACAACTAAGCAATTTGCCCAAGATCACAAAAGGAGCTGGTGAGAGAGCCAAGATTTAAACCAGTGAGTTTGGCTTTAAGACACCACACAATAGTTGAGCTAAATCAAATGCACAGAGCTCCAGATAGAAAAGTTTAGAAAGATATTTTATCTCTGAAATAAATTATTAGAGCACCATTTCCAAATCCTAGGCATGATCTGAAGAACTTCTGTGCCCAAGAAAGACAAGACTGAGCGGAGGTGATTGCATAGCCATGTGACTATACTAATGCCACTGAATTGCACACCTGAAAATGGTTAAAATGATAAATGTTATGCTATGTGTATTTTACTACAATTTTTTTTAAAAGATAACCAAAAGACAGACGAGCTCTAAGTGTTGGTCTTCTATTCATTTCTTCAATTAAACAAATTTCACCATCTGGGGAGGCAACTCAAGTTGCCTCAATGAAACTATCAATGAAACTATCACTTCTCACCTGGTTCATGAAATACATTACTTTCCAAACTTTTGTTCAATAATATTAAATATTTAGCAAGCTCCTCCTATGTGTAAAGCATGAATTCTCTAAGGTCAGTGTTATTATTCACATTCAATAGATGAGGAAGTCAAAGTTCAGAGAGAAAAAGTACTTTGCCATCATCCCAATCCTAAGAAGCATTGGAAATTCAGAACTGACACTTAGGCCTCTCTAACTCCAAATCCTATGCTCTGGATTCCAAGGCTACTACAGACACTAACTCCATATGAGGTCATGTAATTTCTGTAACAACTGGGCAGGGTAATGCCACAAAAGGGGCTCATCTAAATGCTATTGGAGCCCAGCAAAACAGGGCAAGAATTCAGATGGGGATGCCTTGTAGGAGGAGGTATTTAAGCTACGCCTGAAAGGCAGAAGTAGAATAGAGACACCTGAAGGAAAATTTAAATGTTTATCCAAGTACTCAAGGGAAATATTTGAACCGAGCTACAGAGGGGTGATTGTGTGAAACCCTCATACCCTGCTGGTGGGAATGTGAAGTTGTATAGCCACTTTGAAAAATAGTTTGGCAGTCCTCAAAAAGGTAAACATAAGCGTTACTAGCAATTCAACTCTGACCTTATAGCCCAACAATTCCACTTTTATGTCTATATCCAAGAGAATTACAAACATATATCCACACAAAAACTTACACATGAATACTCATAGCAGCATTGTTCATAACAGCCAAAACGTGGAAACTATCTAAATGTTCGTTGATTGATGAATAGACACACAAAATGTGGTATATCCATACATTGAAATACTATGCAGGCATAAAAGTAAATGAAGTCCTTTTGTATATTCTACGAAAAAATGAACCTTGAATACATGCTAAGTGAAAGAAGTCAGAAGGCCACATATTGAATGATCTGTTTATGTGAAATATTCAGAATAAGAAAGTGTGTGGAAACAGAAAGTGGTAATCCAGGGACTAGGAAGCAGGGAGGAATAAGGAATAGTAGCTAACAGGTATGGGTTCTTTTTAGGTAGATGAAAATGTTCTGCAATTAGGTCCTGGTGATGAGTGCACAGCCGTGAATATACTAAAACCCACAGAATTGTATGCTTTAAAAAGATGAAGTTTATAAAATGTGAATTATAGCTCAATAGAGAGAGAAAAAAAAGGAAGATCTAAGATCTGTCACAATCCCAGGTCACAAACAGCCTTGTTATAGTTGATTTTATGTGTCAACTAGATTGCGCTTGATGCCCAGAGATCAAGTGAACCTCATTTTGGGATGTGTCTATAAGCGTGTTTTTCAGAAGAGATTAACATTTGAATCAATAGACTAAGTAAAAAAATAAAAATTGTGCCCTCACCAAAGTAGGTGGGCATCATCCAAGCCATTGAGGGTCCAAACAGAACAAAAAAGGAGAAGAAAGGGTGAATTCTCTCTCTCTCTTCTTGAGCCAAGATTCTGTCTTCTCCTCTTGGACACTGGAGTTCTCTAGACATTTAGACTCCAAGATTTAAAACCAGCAGCACCCTACTCTCCCATCCTGTCCGTCATCCCAACCTCCAGCCATAGTCTTCTTGTGTATGCACTGGAGAATCTCGAAGGCTTTTAAGGAGGAAAAATGACAAAGACATGTCAAGAAAGATTTTTTTCGGTTGCTGTGTATGACATGTTTTGCCACAAGTTTTACTTTCGTTTTAGGTTGGAAGAATTCATTATAAAAAGAAAACTCTAGTTACAAACAAATAAATAATTTCACTTTTTAGTAGAAGTTTAACTAAATTTCAATACACAGTGGTTAGAAGAAAAGAAATAGAAACAATAGAGAGAAGTAACAGCGTATACATCATCGAATTACACAGAAACTTACATCTAGACTTGAACAGCACTGGAACAGTCCGAAGTAACAGCAATCCTGGAAAAGTCCGAAGTAACAGCAATCCAGAGTCTGAACAGAGAAGGGTCTCAGACAGAGAGTCCAACCCACGGATGAGAGTTTGCATCGTGGCTTTGGGAGTTCCTACTTATAATCTCGGTCCGAAAATTGATATGATCATCTGTCGGTGCACAAATGTGCAACTCTGGTTTTCCTTTAACTTTTACAGTGCTATTTAATTCACCTTGTGAGTCAGAAGATTCCTTAGACCCTGGTGGTGGTGGTGGTGTTGGGGGATGATGTCGGCTAGATCCCAGGGCTTAAGAAATTCTAAGACCTTTATTATCTAAATATTATACCCTTTATTATCTAAAGTGCCACTTGACTTGCTGGTAACAATTGTTATGCTTGCATGCAGGCGGTAGGTTCCAGGCAATTCAGAAGTTGGTCAGAGGCCTGCTCCTCTACTTCCGAAGCCTGAATAAGACTATCTCCATTTTAATTTCCCTAACATGTGATCATAGGATTGAGAGACTGGGGGCAATATCAGTGTGAAAGCTATTGTCATAGTTCAGTGGAGTAATGAAGGCAGAGGAAGTGTAATGATGGGGCTAGATGGAAAAGACATTGTAGATGCAAAACCAACCTGATTTAGTTACTAGCCAGATACAGAAACACAGGAGAGGGTGGACTAGGATGAAAACAATGTTGGGATGATGCTGTTACCTAAAACTGGAGATGCAGGTAGAAGAGCAGTTTTGGAATGGAGATTTTTTATGTTTGGAATATACTGAGTTTGAGGTCCTTGCATGCCTGCTCAGTTGATTCAGTCATGTGTGACTCTTTGTGACCTCATGGACTGTAGCCCACCAGGCTCCTCTGTCCATGGGATTCTCCAAGCAAGAATACTGGAGTGGGTTGCCATGCCCTTCTCCAGGGGATCTTCCTGACCCAGGGATTGAACTCGCGTCTACCTGCATCTCCTGCATTTCAGGCAGATGCTTTACCCACTGAGCCACCTGGGAGGCCCGAGTTTGAGGTACCAGAGGGAAAATCAAGTGGAAAAGTCTACCAGGAAGTTAAAGGGTGAGATTTGAACTTGAAGAGTCTGGGCTTAAACATCCATCTTGTTACTGGCACAGGAAAGTACCCCCACAGAGTCTAAGGACCACTGGTTTGGTAAGTACAGTTAGTGTGACTCATGGATCTTGTTGCTGCTGCTGCCAAGTCACGTCAGTCATGTCCGACTCTGCGACCCTGTAGACGGCAGCCCACCAGGCTCCCCCACCCCTGGGATTCTCCAGGCAACAACACTGGAGTGGGTTGCCATTTCCTTCTCCAGTGCATGAAAGTGAAAAGTGAAAGTGAAGTCGCTCAGTTGCGTCTGACCCTCAGCGATCCCATGGACTGCAGCCTACCAGGCTCCTCCGTCCACGGGATTTTCCAGGCAAGAGTACTGGAGTGGGGTGCCATTGCCTTCTCTGCATGGATCTTGTAGGTTTGTTTAAATGAGTAATGTGAAATCCCGATTGCAGGGGAGCATGGAATAAATGGGAAAGATGAAATGGAGAATATAGATTAACCTAAACTTCACAGATGGAGAAGGAAATGGCAACCCACTGGTATTCTTACCTGGAAAATCCCATGGACAGAGGAGCCTGGTAGGCTACAGTCCCTAGGACTGCGAGTTGGACATGACTTGGCAACTAAACCACCACCACCAGACTTCATAGAAGGCAGTGGCTTGAAAGAGAGGGAGTTTATTTGAAGGGGAAAGCAAAGTTTGTTTTCAGACTGAAGAATCAAAAAAGTAAGAGATTGAAGATACAAGAGACTTATAATAATGCTCAGTCTTGAAAGAGGGCTGACCTACGCCAGCAGAGGGAGTAAGAATCCTGGGTCTGGGGCAGGAAGTCCTTACCAACTGAGGAGGAAAAGATATCTCTTGTATCATCATACAGTGAAAAACTGAAAATGACTCAAATATCACACTGAGACATATAGATATAGGCATGACTGCACAAATAAAAAGTGAACAGTGTTAAAATATGATGTCATTTATGTTTAAAGTGAATACATTGTTTATATATATTAAGAGAGATGTTTTTAACAATAAGCAATTATTTTATATTTTGAAGTTACAATAATATGTGCTCTGTGTAAAATGAAACAAAAAATACAGATGTGTTTATTCAAAATTCCCAACTTACCCACCAGGCACATCAAGCTTAATATAGGCCAAAGCAATCTTTAGAAAGGAAATCAGAGTTGGAGGAATCAGGATCAGATTCAGACAACAGTACAAAGTTATAGCCAACAAAATACGGTATGGTACTTGCACAGAAATAAAAACAGAGATCAATGGAACAGGATAGAAAGCATAGAAATAAACCCATGCACATATGGTCAATTAGTCTGACAAAGGGGGCATGACTACACAAAGGTGGAAAGACAGTCTCTTTAACAAATGGTGCTGGGAAAACTGGACAGCTACATGTAAAAAAAGGAAAGAAAAATTAGATCATTCTTTAACACTAAGGCACAAAAGTAAGCTCAAAATGGATTAAAGACCTAAATGTAAGCCAGGTACTATTTTCCTCCTAGAGGAAAATACAGATAGAACACTCTCTGACATAAATTGCAGCAGTATCTTTTTAGATCTGTCTCCCAGAATGATGGAAATAAAACAAACAAAAGCAAATGGGACCTGGTGAAAATCAAGCTTTTTAAAAAAATTGTTCATTTATTTTTGCCTGTGTTGGGTCTTCATTGCTGTGTGTGGGCTTTCTCTAGTTGTGGCAAGTAGGGGCTCCTCCCCAGCCCACTCCAAGGGCCCCTCTCTGCCTGGGTAGAGTTGTGGCAAGTAGGGGCTCCTCTCCAGCCCACTCCGAGGGCCCCTCTCTGCCTGGGTACGTTCTCTGGGTGTGACAGGGAAAAGGGAGGAGAAAAAGCCAAGCCAGTTGAGGAGAGTGCTTCAGGGTTCAGCAGGGAAGCCTCCTGGTGTGACCCCACCCCCACCTAAACCCCACCTCTGACTAAGCCCCACCACTGCTTAGCCTTTCCCCACCTAAGCCCTGCTCCCCACAGCCAAGATATTTTTCTGCCTTTTAAATTATTTATTTATTTATTTCTAATGGGAGGATACTTGCTTTCTGATTGTGTTGGTTTCTGCCATACAGCAGCATGAATCTGCCATAAGTATACATATGTTCTGGAGGAGGGCATGGCAACCCACTCCAGTATTCTTGCCTGGAAAATCCGATGGACACAGGAGCCTGGCGGGCTGCAGTCCACAGGGTGGCAAAGAGTCAGACATGAGTGAAGAGACTTAGCACACACATCAGCATCCGTATGCCCCCTCCTTCCTGAACCTCCGACTCGCGTCCCACCCATCCCACCCCTCTAGGCTGTCACAGAGCACAAGGTTTGAGTTCCCTGCTTCACAGAGCAAATGCCCGCTGGCTCTCTATTTTGCATATGGTAATGTGTGTGTTTCAATGCTGCGCTCTCAATTTGTCCCACCCTCTCCTTCCCCCACTGTGTCCACGTGTACTCTATGTCTACTTCTCCACTGAAAGTGTGAGAGTGCTAGTTGCTCAGTCATTTCTGACTCTTTGCAACCCCATGAACTGTAGCCCACCAGGCTCCTCTGTGCATGGAATTCTCCAAGCAGGAATACTGGAGTGGGTTGCCATTTCCTTCTCCAGGGGATCTTCCCAACTCAGGGATCCAACCTGGGTCTCCTCCATTACAGGCAGATTCTTTACCATTTGAGCCCCCAGGGAAGCCCTTTGCTGCCTTACAAATAGGTTCATCAGTACCATCTTCCTAGATTCCATGTATATATATTAATAAACGATATTTGTTTTTCTCTTTGTGACTTACTTCACTCTATAATAGGCTCCAGATTCATGTACCTCATTAGAACTGACTCAAATGTATTCCTTTTTATGGCTGAGTAACAGTCCATGGTGTATATATGTACCACAACTTTTTATCCATTCATCTGTCAATGCACATCTAGGTTGCTTCCATGTTTGCTTTGTTCAGGGTTTGTTGTTGTTGTTTGCCAGTGGAGTCTGGGCTTCCCCAGTGGCTCAGCTGGTAAAGAATCTGCATGCCAATGCGGGAGACACAGGAGATGTGGATTGAATGCTTGGGTAGATCCCCTGGACGAGTAAATGGCAACCCAGTCCAGTATTCTCGCCTGGAAAATTCTACAGACAAAGCAGCCTGACAGGCTACAGCCCATGGGGTCACAAAGAGTCAGACAATGCTGAGCATGCACACACACAGTGGAGTTTACCCTCCAGTGGTTATTTCATATATATTCTTATTTTTCTATTATTTCTGTCAGCTTTTGAAACATTTTTGAATTCTTTATTATTGTTCTACTCTCTCTCTCTCTCTTTTTTTTTTTTTTAGTATTTTTTCTCTCTTTACATCAGACTCTGATTTTACCCTCCAATGATTGTTTCATACATATACTCTTAATTTTTTTTAATATATCTGCTGGTTTTCCAAATCAATTTTATTTTTAACTCTTTGCTATTGTCCTACTTCCTTTTATTTTTTGGCATTATTTTTTCCTCTTTGCCACTGAAGTCTGGTTTTACCCTCCAGTACCTGTTTCATATAGATTCATATTTTCTCTAATATATCTGTTAGTTTTCTAAATTTATTATTTTTTTATTCTTTGTTATTATTCTGCTGCTTTCCTTTTTTTTTTTTGTCTTGGCCTGTGGTTTTTCCAGTAGTCATGTGTGGATGTAAAGGTTGAACCATGAAGAAAGCTGAGCATCAAAGAATTGATGCTTTTGAACTGTGGTGTTGGAGAAGACTCTTGAGAATCCTTTGGACTATGAGGAGATCAAACCAGTCAGTCCTCAAGGAAACCAGTCTTGAATATTTATTGGAAGGACTGATGCTGAAACTGAAGCTCCAATACTTTGGCCACCTGATGCAAAGAACTGACTCATTGGAAAAGACCCTGATGCTGGGAAAGATTGAAGGCAGGAGGAGAAGGGGATGACAGAGGATGAGATGGTTGGATAAGATCACTGGCTTGATGGACATGAGTTTGAATAAACTCCAAGAGTTGGTGATGGACAGGGAAGCCTGGCATGCTGCAGTCCACAGGGTTGCAAAGAGGTGGACTCGACTGAGTAACTGAACTGAGTTAAACTGAACTATGGCTTGTGGGATTGTGGTTCACAGTCCAGTGATCAGTCCTGAGCTCCTGTGATATGAACACCAAGTTCAAACTGCTGGACTAACAAAGAACATCAGGCCCCAGGGAATGTTAACTAGAGTGAGTTATCCAAGAGGTCTACATCTCAACACCAAGGCCTACCTCTACCCACCTGCCTACAAACTCCAGTGCTAGAAACCTTAAGCCAACAATTAACAAGACAGGAACACAGTCCCACTCGTTAAAAAAAAAAATGAGATGACAAAAAAATATGTTACAGATGAAGGAGCAAGGTAAATACCTACAAGGCCAAATAAATGAAGAGGAAATAGGCAACCCATCTGAAAAAGAATTTAGAATAATGATAGTAAAGAAGTGCCAAAATCTTGAAAGTAGAATGGATTTTATTCTGTTTAATGTATTAATGGGCTTCCTTGGTAGCTCAGATGGTAAAGAATCTGCCTGCAATGCAGGAGGCCTGGGTTCGATCCCTGAGTCAGAAAGATTCCCTGTAGAAGGAAATGGCAACTCACTCCAGTATTCTTGCCTAGAGAATTCCATGGACAGAGGAACTTGGCAGGCTACACTCCATGAGGTTGCAAAGAGTCAGACATGACTGAACTGCTAACACATAATGTGTTAAATGTGTTCTATTTAATGTATTTATTCTATTTAAATGTATGAAATGTATTTAACAAGGACCAAGAAGATATAAAGAATAAACAAACAGTGATAAACAACACAATTACTGAAATTAAAAATACTCTAGAAGGAATCAGTAACAGAATAACTGAGGAAGAAGAATGAATAAGTGAGCTGGAAGATAGAATGGTAGAAATAACTGTCAGGGGTAGAATAAAGAAAAAAGAATGAAAAGAATTGAGGACAGTCTCAGAGACCTCTGGGACAAGATGTAATGCACCAACATTCAAATTATAGGAGTCCCAGAAGAAGAGAAAGAGAAATGATCTGAGAAAATATTTGAAGAGAGTATAGTCAAAAATTTCCCTAACATGGGAAAGGAAATAGTCACCCAAGGACAGGAAACACAGAGAGTCCCATACAGGATAAGCCCTAGGAGAAACACTGTAAGACACATATCAACCAAACTAACAAAAACTAAATACAAAGAAAAAATATTAAAAGCATCAAGGGGAAAGTAAAAAAGTAAAAAATAACATAAAAGGAATCCCCATAAGGCTATCAGCTGATTTTTCAGCAGAAACTCTACAGTCCAGAAGGGAGTGGTAGGATATATTTAAAATGATGAAAGGGGAAAAACCTACAACCAAGATTACTCTATCCTGCAACAATCTTATTTAGAATTGATGGAGAAAACAAAAGCTTTACAGACAAGCAAAGGCCAAGAGAATTCAGCACCACAATATCAGCTTCACAACAAATGCTAAAGGAACTTCTTTAGGCAGGAAACATAAGAGAAGGAAAAAACCCACAAAAAACAAACCTAAAACAATTAAGAAAATGGCCATAGAAACATACATATCAATAGCTATGTTAAATGTAAATGGATTAAACACCCCAACCAAAAGACACAGACTGGATAAATAGATAACAAAATAAGACTGTGTATATGCTGCCTACAAGAGACCCACTTCAGACCTAGGAACACATAGAGACTGAAAATAAGGGGATGGAAGAAGATATTCCATGTAAATGGAAATGAAAAGAAAGCTGGAGTAGCAATACTTATATCAGGCAAAATAGACTTTAAAATAACTGCTGCACAAGATAAGGAAGGTCACTACGTAATGATCAAAGGATCAATCCAAAAAGATATAACAATTATAAATATGTATGCACCCAACATAGAAACATCTCAATACTTAAGGCAAATGCACAACTATAGAAGGGGAAAGTGATAGTAACACAATAATAGTAGATTTTAAGACTACATTTATTACAATGGACAGACCATCTAGACAGAAAATTAATAAGGAAACACAAACCTTAAATGACACATTGCTGCTGCTGCTGCAAATCGTTTCAGTCGTGTCCGACTCTGTGCAACCCCATAGACGGCAGCCCACCAGGCTCCACCGTCCCTATTAAGTAACATATATAGATCTAATTGATATCCAGAGGAAATTCTATCCAAAGGCAGCATAATACACTTTTTCTCAAATAGACATGGAGCATTCTCCAGGGTAGATCACATCTTGGGTCACAAATCAAGCCTTGGTACATTTAAGAAAACTGAAATCATATCAAGCATCTTTTCTGACCACAATGCTATGAAATCAGATATTGATTACAGGAAAACAAACTGTAAAAATTACAAAAACATGAATGTTAAGCCATATGCTTCTAAACAACCAAAGTCACTGAAGAAATCAAAAAGGAAGTAAAAAAAAAAAGTCTTGAAACAAATGACAGGAAAACACAATGACCCAAAGCCTATGGAATGCAGCAAAAGCAGTTTTGAGAGGGATATTTATAGCAATACAATCCTACTTCAAGAAATGAGAAAAACATCAAATAAACAACTTAACCTTATACCTAAAGCAAGAACAACACAAAAAACCTCCACCTAGTTAGCAGAAGAAAAGAAATCATAAAAGATCAGAGCAGAAATAAATAAAAAAGAAATGAAGCAAACAACAGCAAAGATCAAAAACTAAAAGCTAGTTCTTTGAGAAGATAAAATTGACATACCATTAGAAAGACTCATCAAGAAAGAAAGGGACAAGGCTCAAATCAATCAAAACAAACGATCATGAGAGACTACTAAGGGCAAATCAGTTCAGTTCAGTTCAGTCACTCAGTCGTGTCTGACTCTCTGCGACCCCATGGACTGCAGCATGCCCTGTCCATCACCAACTCCCAGAGTTTGCTCAAACTCATGTCTGTTGAGTCAGCGATGCCATCCAACCATCTCATCCTCTGTCATCCCCTTCTCCTCCCACCTTTAAATTTTCCCAGTATCAGAGTCTTTTCAAATGAGTCAGTTCTTTGCATCAGGTGGCCAAAGTATTGGAATTTCAGCTTCAACATCAGTCCTACCAATGAATATTCAGGACTGATTTCCTTTAGGATGGACTGGTTGGATCTCCTTGCAGTATATGCTGGTAAAATAGACAACTTGGAAGAAGTGAACAAATTCTTAGAAAAGTAAAACCTTCTAAGACTGAACCAAGAAGAAATAGAAATTATGAACAGACCAATCACAAGCACTGAAATTGAAACTGTGATAAAAAAAATTTTCCAACAAACAAGAGCCCAGGGCCAGATGGCTTCACAGGTAAGTTCTATCATATGTTTAGAGAAGAACTGACATCTATCCTTCTCAAACTCTTCCAAAAATATTGTAGAGAGAGGAACACTCCTGAACTCATTCTACGAAGCCACCATCACCCTGATACAAAAGCCAGACAAAGACATCACACACACAAAAAGGAATTTACAGGCCAATGTCACTGATAAACATAGATGCAAAAATCCTCAACAAAATACTAGCAAACAGACTCCAGCAACACATTAAGAGGATCATACACCATGATCAAGTGGGGTTTATCCCAGGGATGCAAGAACTCTTCAATATATGCAAATCAATCAATGTGACAAACCATATTAACAAACTGAAAGATAAAAACCATATGATAATCTCAATAGATGCAGAAAAATCTTTTGACAAATTTCAACACCCATTTTTGATTAAAAACTCTCAAGAAAATTGGTATAGAAGGAACTGACCTCAACACAAAAAAGGCTATGTAAGCAAAAACCACAGCAAACATTATAAGGTGCCCACTCTTGCCACTAGTCCTAGCCATGGCAATCAGAGAAGAAAAAAAAGGAAAAAATACAGATTAGAAAAGAAGAAGTAAAACTCTCAGTGTTTGCAGATGACATGATATCATAGATAGAAAAACCTAAAGATACCACCAGAAAATTACTAGAGCTAATCAATGAATTTAGTGAATTCCCAGGATACAAAATTAATGCACAGAAATCCCTCGCATTCCTATACACTAACAAAGAAAACTCAGAAAGAAAAATTAAGGAAATAATCCCATTCACCACTGCAACAGAAAGAATAAAATACCTAGGAACAAACCTATCTAATGAAATGAAAGAACTGTATGCAGAAAACCATAAGACAATGATGAAAGAAATAAAAAATGATACAAACAGATGGAGTGATAT
Organism: Budorcas taxicolor; assembly: GCF_023091745.1. Classification (NCBI taxonomy): domain Eukaryota; kingdom Metazoa; phylum Chordata; class Mammalia; order Artiodactyla; family Bovidae; genus Budorcas; species Budorcas taxicolor. The sequence continues at coordinate 134,215,178 of NC_068911.1, read as the reverse complement.
ATCATGTCCTTGGATTGGAAGAATCAATGTTGTGAAAATGACTATACTACCCAGAGCAATCTACAGATTCAGTGCAATCTCTATCAAATTACCAATGGCATATTTCACAGAACTAGAATAAAAAATTTTACAGCTTATATGGAAACACAAAAGACCCCCAATAGCTAAAGCAATCTTGAGAAACAATGGAGCTGGAGGAATCAACCTTCCTGACTTCAGACTATACTACAAGGCTACAGCAACCGAGACAGTATGGTACTAGCACAGAAACAGAAATATAGATCAATGGAACAAGACAGAAAGCCCAGAGATAAACCCATGCACCTATGGGCACTTTATCTTTGACAAAGGAGGCAAAAATACATAATGGAGAAAAGACAGCCTCTTCAATAAATGATGATGGGAAAACTGGACTTTATTTTTCTGGGCTACAAAATCACTGCAGATGGTGATTGCAGCCATGAAATTAAAAGACCTTACTCCTTGGAAGAAAAGTCATGACCAACCTAGACAGCATATTAAAAAGCAGAGAGATCACTTTGTCAACAAAGGTCCATCTAGTCAAGGCTATGGTTTTTCCAGTGGTCATGTATGGATGTGAGAGTTGGATTATCAAAAAAGCTGAGTGCTGAAGAATTGATGCTTTTGAGTTGTGGTGTTGGAGAAGACTCTTGAGAGTCCCTTGGACTGCAAGGAGATCCAACCAGTCCATCCTAAAGGAAATCAGTCCTGGCTGTTCATTGGAAGGACTAATGTTGAAGCTCAAACTGCAATACTTTGGCCACTTGATGTGAAGAGCTGACTCATTCGAAAAGACCTTGATGCTGTGAAGATTGAGGGCAGAAGGAGAAGGGGACGACAGAAGATGAGATGGTTGGATGGCATCATCGACTCATTGGACACGGGTTTGGGTGGACTCCGGGAGTTGGTGATGGGCAGGGAGGCCTGGCGTGCTGCGGTTCATGGGATTGCAGAGTCAGACACGACTGAGCAACTGAACTGAACTGATGCATAAACTTCCTAACACACGCTATACAAAAATAAACTCAAAACCGATTAAAGACCTAAATGTAAGGCCAGAAACTATAAAATGCTTAGAAGAGAACATAGGCAGAACACTTTTTAACATAAACTGCAGCAAGATCTTTGACTCCTCTCCTAGCATACGAGAAATAGAAACAAAAACAAACAAGTGGGAGCTAATTAAACTTAAGAGCTTTTACACAGCAAAGGAAACAATAAACAATGAAAAGACAACACTCTGAATGGGAGAAAATAACTGCAAATGAAGAAATTGACAAAGGATTAATCTCCAAAATATAGAAGGAATTCAATATTAGAAATACAAACAACCTGATTGAAAAATAGGCAGAAGACCTGAACAGACATTTCTCCAAAGAAGACTTACTGACGGCCAACACATGAAAAGAGGATCAAATTGCTCCTCATTAAAGAAATGCAAATCAAAACTACAATGAGGTATCACCTCACATTGATCAGAATGGCCATCACCAAAAATCTACAAACAATAAATGCTGGAGAGGATGTGGAGAAAAGGGATAATTCTTGCACTTTTGGTGGGAATGTAAATTGATACAGCCACTATGGAGAGCAGTGTGGAGAGTCCTTTAAAAACTAGGAATAAAACTACCATATGACCCAGCAATCCCACTACTTGGCATATACCCTGAGAAAACCATAATTCTAAAAGACACATGTACCCCGGTGTTTATTGCAGCACTATTTACAATAGCCTGGACATGGAAGCAACCTAGACATCCATCGACAGATAAATAGATAAACCTGTAGTATGTATATACGATGGAATATTATTCAGCCATAAAAAGGAACAAGTATGAGTCAGTTGAACTGAGGTGAATGAACTTAGAGCCTGTTATGCAGAGTGAAGTAAGTCAGAAAGAGAAAAATAAATGTCATATATGAACACATATATATGGAATCTAGAAAGATGGTACTGATGAACCTATCTGCAGGGCAGCAATGGAGGCAGACATAGAGAACCAACTTGTGGACCCAAGAGGGGAAGGAGACAGTGGGATGAGCTGAGTGACTAGCATTGAAATATATGTATGTGTATACACACACACACACACACACACACACACACACACGCAGGCTTCCCTGGTGGCTCAGACAGTAAAGAATCCATATTATATGTATATATGTTATATATATACATATATATATTACCACGTGTAAAATAGATAGCAAGTGGGAAGTTGTTGTATAACACAGGACGCTCAGCCTGGTGTTTTACGACCTCCTAGAGGGGTGGGATGGGAGGGTGTGAGGGAGACTCAAGAAGGAGGGGTTATATGTATACTTCTGACTGATTCTCATTGTCATATGGCAGAAATCAACACAACACTGCAAAGCAATTATCTTCCAATTAAAAATAAAAATACTGGGCAAAAGATTTTGATACATATCTCAACAAAGAAAATATATGGGGAATTTCCTGTTAGTCTAGTAGCTAGGACTCCACACTTTCACTGGGCCAAGGGCCCAGGTTCAATTCCTGGTTGGAAGAAGATATACGGATATCAAATAAGGATTAAAAAAGTACTCATCATCTTGTCATTAAATAATTGCAAATTAAAAGAATGATATGAATATAACATGTAAACCAACTATACTTCAATTAAAAAATATATATATATACACATAGTATCACTACAGATCTACTAAAATAGCTGAAATGCAAACCACTAACACCACCAAATGCTGGCAAGGATGTGGGGCAAAAGAACTCTGCCAAATAGTACAGCCGCTTAGGAATAGTCTTTCCATTTTTTTCGGAAGTTAAACATAGGGTTACCAGACAATACAGCAATTTCTCTCCTGCGTATTCACTCAAATAAGTTGAGCACCTACATTCACACAAAAATCAGCACACAAATGTTTCTAACAGCTTTAGTCCTAAGCCAAAACTTAGAAGCAACCGAGATACCCTTCTGTAAGTGAGTGAACAATCTCTGGTGTCTCTAAACAATGAAGTATTATTCAGAAATAAGAAGAACTGAGTTATCGAGTTGTGAAAAGACATGGAGGAATTTTAAACACATTTTATTGAGTGAAAGAAGTCAGTCTGGAAAGGATATTATACTGTATGGCATTCTAGAAATGGCAAAATTATAAAGAAAGTAAAAAGATCAGTGATAGTCAAGGGCTTTGGGGGAGAGAAGGATGAGTAAGTGGAGCACAAAGTATTTTTAGGGCAGGAAAAGACTCTGATGCTGGGAGGGATTGGGGGCAGGAGGAGAAGGGGACGACAGAGGATGAGATGGCTGGATGGCATCACTGACTCGATGGACGTGAGTTTGAGTGAACTCCGGGAGTTGGTGATGGACAGGGAGGCCTGGCATGCTGCGATTCATGGGGTCGCAAAGAGTCGGACACGACTGAGCGACTGAACTGAACTAAACTGAACTGAAAGTGTTCTGTATGATACATTAATGGTACATACCTGATACTATGTATTTGTCAAAACCAGGAGCTGTACAACATTGCTGCTGCTGCTGCTAAGTCACTTCAGTTGTTTCCAACTCTGTGCAACCCCATAGACAGCAGCCCACCAGGCTCCCCTGTCCCTTGGATTCTCCAGGCAAGAACACTGGAGTGAGTGAACCCTAATGTAAATGCTAGTAGACGTTAGTTTAATACAAATGTATCACTATTGTTCCTCAGTTGTAACAACTGTACCACCATAATGCAAGGTGTTAATAGAGGAGAATTGTGGGGAGTGGAAGAGTATATGGAGACTTTGTACTTTCTGTACAAATTTTCTGTAATCCTAAAATTTATGCTAAAAAATAAGGTGTCTTTAAAAAAAGTTGGGGAGAAATGTTTGTGGAACAACTAATAAATTATTTTAATCTTTTTTCCATTTTTAAAAAACTTTGAGGTGAAATTCACATACAATGTACTATTTTAAAGTGTACAATTCAGTGACATTTAGTACATTTACAGTGTTAATGCAACAATTAGTTAAGTCGCTCAGTTGTGTCTATTTGTGACCCCATGAACTATAGCCCACCAGGCTCCTCCATGGGAGTCTCCATCCGTGGGATTCTCCAAGCAAGAATACTGGAGTGGGTTGCCATTTCCTTCTCCAGGGGATCTTCCTGACCCAGGGATTGAACCCAGTTCTCCTACATTGCAGGCAGACGCATTAACCTCTGAGCCACCAGGGGAACCCCATGCGACCATTACCTCTATCTAGTTCCAAAACATTTTAAGAACCTCAAAGGAGACCTTGTCCTCGCTTAAGCAGTCTTTCCCCAGTACACCCTTACCCCAGTCTCTGGCAACTGCTAATGATGAAAGTGAAACAGGAGAGTGAAAAAGTTGGCTTAAAGCTCAACATTCAGAAAACTAGGATCATGGCATCTGGTCCTATCACTTTATGTCAGATAGATGGGGAAACAGTGGAAACAGTGTCAGACTTTATTTTTAGGGGCTACAAAATCACTGCAGATGGTGACTGCAGCCATGAAATTAAAAAACACTTACTCCTTGGAAGGAAAGTTATGACCAACCTAGAGAGCATATTCAAAAGCAGAGACATTACTTTGCCAACAAAGGTCCGTCTAGTCAAGGCTATGGTTTTTCCAGTGGTCATGTATGTATGTGAGAGTTGGACTGTGAAGAAAGCTGAGCGCCGAAGAATTGATGCTTTTGAACTGTGGTGTTGGAGAAGACTCTTGAGAGTCCCTTGGACTGCAAGGAGATCCAACCAGTCCATTCTAAAGGAGATCAACCCTGGGATTTCTTTGGAAGGAATGATGCTAAAGCTGAAACTCCAGTACTTTGTCCACCTCATGCAAAGAGTTGACTCATTGGAAAAGACTCTGATGCTGGGAGGGATTGGGGGCAGGAGGAGAAGGGGACGACAGAGGATGAGATGGCTAGATGGCATCACCGACTCGATGGACATGAGTTTGAGTGAACTCCGGGAGTTGGGGATGGACAGGGAGGCCTGGCATGCTGCAATTCATGGGGTCGCAAAGAGTCAGACATGACTGAGTGACTGAACTGAACTGAATCTGCTATTTTTCTCTATGGATTTACCTATTCTGGGTATTTCTCATAAATGCTATCATACAATATGTGACCTTTTGTGTCTGACTTCTTTTACTTAGCATAGTGTTTTCAAGGTTCATCTGTGTTGTAGCATTGGTCAGTACTTAATTTTTTCTTATGGATAAATAACTGTCTATTTTATGGATATACCACGTTTGCTTAATCCATTCATCTGCTGATGTACATTCAAGTTGCTTCCGACTGCTGTGAATTTACTGCTATGAGCATGTATATACAAGTACTTTTTCACCTGTAATCTACTTTTTAGGTGAGCCTCCATGTATGTAGTGGGGAGCTCGATTCATATGTGGTCCTTGGTGTATACCAGCTGATATTGCAGAGGGATTTATTGAAGAGAATTTTTATTTCTTGAATGTTTGCTTACCAAGTGTTTGATAGAGCCAAAGTGGAAAAATTTGAATGCATGGGTCTGGTAGCTTTGGTATGGCACAAGAAGATGTTTAGAGTAAGTGTTTCTTGGCATAGAGGAGAGAATAAATTTTTGAAAAATCAGACATTTCATTTAATGGCCTTGATTGAGTCCTACATTTTCACCTCTGGGGCTGCTGTAGACAAGAAAGGGTCTGGCTGGGAAACAAGAAATTGTGGATTTACCAACAGTGGGTCCTTTGGAGTCATTATCTTTGGTAATTGTAAACATATGTGCAGATTTACTATTTCTTTTTTATACCCAGTTCTGTGTATGTATTTTTCAAACTCGTACCCACTGTAAACCAGGTCCAAAAGCTGGTCTATATTAATGATTCAGTTAGAACTCTTCCTTGTGGATTACATCAGTTATGAGGATTACCTCTCTTATGAGGACAGTGGCCAAGTCCTACTAATGTCTTAACAAAGCATCTCCATCTCTCCAACAGAAACCACAAAAATAATAAAATAAATGACACCATCAGACATATCAAAAACTTAGGTCAGCTCAGGTTTTTAAATTTTATTTATTTTCAATTATAGGATAATTGCTTTACAATGTTATATTGACTTCTGCCACACAACATGAATCAGTCATAGTGTATATCTATAACTCCTCCCTCTTAAGCTTCCATCTCCTCCCACCATTCCACCCCTTGAGGTCATCACAGAGTATCAGGCTGATCAGCTGAGGTTTTAACATTACATTTTTAACCATACATACATACAAACATTTTTAAACAATAATTACAAATTAAAATGATCTAAGCAAATTATTTTAAACTTAAAACAAGCATAAACATTTTAATCAAATAACAAGGCATAAGCCAGACTGTGTGTATGTGTGCTAAGTCACTTCAGTCATGTCCTACTGTTTGTGACCCCATGGACTGTAGCCCACCAGCTCTTCTGTCCATGGGGATTCTTCAGGCAAGAATACTGGAGTGGGTCACTATGCCCTCCTCCAGGGGATCTTCCGGACACAGGGATTGAACTCAGGTCTACAGCATTTGTAGGAAGGTTAGGCTTCAGCAATACGTGAACTGTGAACTTCCAGATGTTCAAGCTGGCAGAGGAACCAGAGATCAAATTGCCAACATTTGCTGGATCCTCGAAAAAGCGAGAGTTCCAGAAAAACATCTATTTCTGCTTTATTGACTATGCCAAAGCCTTTGACTGTGCAGATCACAAGAAACTGTGGAAAATTCTGAAAGAGATGGAAATACCAGACCACCTGACCTGCCTCTTGAGAAACCTATATGCAGGTTAGGAAGCAACAGTTAGAACTGGACAGGGAACAACAGCCTGGTTCCAAATAGGAAAAGGAGTACGTCAAGGCTGTATATTGTCACCCTGCTTATTTAACTTCTATGCAGAGCACATCATGAGAAACGCTGGTTTGGAGGAAGCACAAGCTGGAATCAAGATTGCCAGGAGAAATATCAATAACCTCAGATATGCAGATGACACCACCCTTATGGCAGAAAGTGAAGAAGAACTAAAGAGCCTCTTGATGAAAGTGAAAGAGGAGAGTGAAAAAGTTGGCTTAAAGCTCAACATTCAGAAAACTAAGATCATGGCATCTGGTCCCATCATTTCATGGCAATTAGATGGGGAAACAGTGGAAACAGTGTCAGACTTTATTTTTGGGGGCTCCAAAATGACTGCAGATGGTGATTGCAGCCATGAAATTAAAAGACACTTACTCCTTGGAAGGAAAGTTATGAACCTAGACAGCATATTGAAAAGCAGAGACATTATTATGTCAACAAAGGTCCATCTAGTCAAGGCTATGGTTTTTCCAGTGGTCATGTATGGATGTGAGAGTTGGACTGTGAAGAAAGCTGAGCGCCAAAGAATTGACGCATTTGAACTGTGGTGTTGGAAAAGACTCTTGAGAGTCCCTTGGACTGCAGGAGATCCAACCAGTCCATCCTAAATGAAATCAGTCCTAAATATTCATTGGAGGAACTGATGCTGAAGCTGAACCTTCAGTACTTTGGCCACCTGATTCAAAGAGCTGACTCATTTGAAAAGACCCTGATGCTGGGAAAGATAGAGGGCAGGAGAATGGGACGACAGAGGATGAGATGGTTAGACGGCATCACCGACTCAATGGACCTGAGTTTGGGTAAACTCCGGGAGTTGGTGATGGACAAGGAGGCCTGGCGTGCTGTGGTTCATGGGGTCGTAAAAAGTCCGACACTACCGAGCGACTGAAATGAACTGAACTGATCTGATCTGTTTACTACTACCACAACCTGGACAACTAGGCTGTATTCTGTGAGGCTTTGTGCTCAGTATCAAATTAAAACTTCTATTACTAGGGATAAAGAGAATGGTATTTGGGACGGTAAGCAGGGTCTGCTACACAGACAAACTGACAAGGCTGACCTCAATCCTGAAAACTTGCTCCTAGAATCTTAGCGAAGAGATCCCCATTTCAAACACTGCAGACAGAAGAAGGTGTCAAGTGACACCAACCATGGCTCATTCATGGAAAAGGATGGAAGGGGTTGGGGGCTGGAATGGAACTGAGGTTGAGGAGTCAGTCCTCCTAGCCAGCAGCCTAGAACAGCAGCCCTGAGAACAGGGATCCTGCTACTGAAAAGGACTAAAGACCAGACAGAGAAGTGAAGACAGACCTAGAGAAGAGCTTTTTTTTTTAGCACCGAAGAACCAATGAGTCAAAAGTTGAAAGAATTGCCTAGTCTTTACTTTAGAAAGCAGTATTCTCAAATATATAGAGATGAGGATTTGGAAAACAGAAAAAATGTCAGCCATAGTCCTGTCATCAGTATACCACTTTTGGAATATTTCTTTCTGGGCTTTTGTTTTCCTGAGATATTTTTGTTTGTTTTTGCTTTAAATATACTTATTATAAAAATAAAGGCTCTATTGGGATTTCCCTGCTGGTCTAGTGGCTAGGACTCCACACTCCCAATGCAGGGGGCCCAGATTCAATCCCTGGTCAGGGATCTAGATCCCACATGTCACAACTGAAAATTCCTGCATGCTGCAACTAAGATCCTGCATGCCACAATGAAGACTGAAGATCCCATGTGCTGCAACTAAGACCTGGCACAGGCAAATAAATAAATAAATACATTTTTTAAATGCTCTGATTATGGCTTGAGTTTATATCCTCAGCTGGGGGTGACCACAGATAATCTACTTAATATCACTGTGCTCACCCTCCTCACCTATAAAGTGGGAATAAATAATAAAGGGGACAAAAATACCTACCTCACAGAGCTGTTCTGAGGATTAAATGAGATAATTCATGTGATGAGCTAAGAACAACTTATGTAAGCCTTTATTATTTGTATATATAATTTTAACAGTTATATAGAATTCCAACCACTGGACTTTTCAGCATAATCATGCCCCTATTACTAAACACTGGATGAATTTTCAGTTGGGGGGTTATTATAAAGTTTGAAGTATTTTAATATATTTGTCTCTTTTATATTTAGGGCTATTACTTAAGCAGTATCTTCAGAGTCTTCTCTGAAGATTTTAGAACATTTCCTTTAAGGTGACATGAATATCCATTATATTGATACCTAATATAATTCTCTTTTAGCATGCCTAAAAAACTTCACTTAAAAACTATACTCAATGAAATAAGGCATTTAATAATCAAATGCTTATATACAAAAGTGTCAAAGTAGTTCAGACTCCACCATTAAAGTGAGGAAAAATAACTTACATGAGAGCTGACTAAATGACGGAGATGGGGGTCTTTTCAGCTCTTCACATGCCAATTACATGCCAATCACATGCCAGGCACCTCCTGGCTTGTCACCATTGCTCACATTCTACACTCCAGCTAAAAGTTCCATCCAGTTTTTAAAACATGTCTTGCATTTCCCCTGCTCCTTCATTTGATCTCTTTCCTCTGTAATGTATTCTCTTCTCCATCTCAACCTGCCAAAATCCTTACCAGTTTTCAAGCTTTGATTCAACGTTTTCAAAATAACTCCTCCACAGTGCGCTATTAATAATAACAGTTATGTGCGCATGGCATCACCAGTGCAGTCACTGGCTATGATCATAAAGGCTCTCTCATTTCATCCTTGGAACAATTCTGTGAAGTAGGCAAGGGCTGGGAAGTCCTTATTCCTCCCATCTTGGAGGTCTGCTCCTGGAATCAAAGTCCCTCTACTCCACTCCATAACCCTTGCCAGTGAGCAAAACACACAAGCAAACTCTTAACACTCTTCTCCTTGAAATCTGTGGGCTGACAAATGGTATTAACAAATGTGACAAAAGTAAACAGACAACATAATATAATTTAATATAATTTAATAAATAACTGTTTTATTCCTGTTTTGTTTTTTGCTTTGTATTTTTTTTTTTCTCCAAGTGGCAACTGGCACTTGGGATCAGTTTCCCAACAAAGGATCAGACTTAAGTCCCCCTGCAGTGGAAGTACAGAGTCTTAATCTCTGAACTGCCGGGGAGGTCCTCCTTTAAGGATATTTTAAGCAATAATACTCTTCCAGGTCATGCTCTCCAATCCAAGGAGGAAAGGTATGCATGTGTGCCAAGTCACTTCAGTCATGTCCAACTCTCTGAGATCCCATGTAGCTCCCCAGAATCTCCTCCATGTGATTCTTTGCACCTTGAGTGAGCTTTGGCAGTTTGTCTCTTAAGGATATAGTCAATTTCATAGTATCAGCATAAAGCTGCCAATAAATACTATTGCTGTTGTAATGCCCTGTGGGATCTGTAGTGGTGTCTTTGCTTACTAACACTCCTAATTTGTGTCTGTCTCTTCCCTTATCATTCTAGCTAGTGCATGCGTGCTCAGTGGCTCAGTCGTGTTGGATTCTTTCCAACCCTGCCGAGCTAGAGATCACTCTTACTAGCTGTATGCCACAAATTTTGCTATTTGTATTTTCATTTTATTCAATCAAAGATATTTTCCAATTTCCCTAGACTTTTTAGAACAGGGGTATTTATAAGTGTGCTGTCTGATTTCCAAATATTTGTAGATTTTTCAGATGCTATTTTTAGGCTAATTTCTTCAGTCTGAGAATATATTTTGTGTGGTTTCTGCCGGGAGCCAGAGTGAGGAATCCCACCTGTGACAAGGTCATGCGGCAGAGATCTGATGGGCAAGGTCGAGTCAGATCTCAGGTTTTCCCCCTGGTATTTCCTGAGCATGTACCCCAAAAAAACCAGTCTGCCGGCCTTTTGTACGCTGCTTTTCCACTCTCCTGACACACTCTGGAAAAAGTCGTCTCAAGGCTTTAGTCTTCTGCATTTGAAAGGGTGTTTCAATCCAAAAACCCCTCTGATGGCTCTCTAGCCTGCCTGCAGGACTCGTACAGCTGCGCGTGTGATTGTTTGAGGCCTCCTGACCGCAGGAGGCACAGGAGGCTTAAAACATCCTAGGAATGGAGGGGCTTCCGAGGAGTCAAAGTCATTAGAATAGGACCAATTAAAGGTTTCATTTGTTGAGCCAATACTTGCTGCCAAAATTTTATATCTTTTATTTTTAGATATAGTTGGTATATAGAAAAAACAGATGGTAAACCTGGTATTAGCAACATTAGATCTTTGAGTTAAGTACTTTCTTTGTTATAACCCACTGTACCTTTGTTCTACAGGAATGTAACTTTATTTAGTACTTTGAGGGTGATGCAGAGTAAAGAAAAAACACTTCTAGGGAACAGGAGTTTTCTGGTTGATAGACAGTTATCCAGGAAGAGAGCCATAAAAATGTTAACAAGCCTCTTGGCCAGAAGATAATGTAAACCACCTGAGACCTTTTGTATACGGGAGGATATGCAAAAAGAAAGCCTTGTCTCAATGAGGGTCAGGACTGCTGCCCTTGCATAACTCTGCATATTCCATTATGTACAACTTGGGGTATATAAGCTGATTTTGAAAAATAGTTTTTGGAGTCTTGCACCGATGCTGGGCTTCCCCATGTCATTCTTTTCTCCCTTTTTCGGCTGAATTCCCATCTGGGGCGTGGAGGCTCACCATGTTTACTTACTTGTCTGGCTTCTAAGATCCCTAAGAGAGACAGCCCAAGGCGGGGCACTCTCCGATATTCAAAGGGACGCCGGTGGCCTAACGTAGATGGTGCAAGTTCCTTGTCTGGGACTTTATTGGCTTTCCACGTATATCAAGTTATTCAGCCTCTTTTCCTTAATTTTCCTACTATACTATTTCTTCCTAATCTAATCTTATATTAATAAGTAAATAAGTTTTTTCCTCGCCTATCTGTCTCCTTTGAATCACCCTGGATCCACTGGGGCTGGACCCCGGCAGGTTTCAATCCTCTTAAATATATTATTTTATGGCCCAGAATATAGTCTGTTGTGGTAAATATTTCATGAACATTTGCAAAAAATGCTCTACTGTTTTAAATGGTGGTAGTTTAGTTGCTAAGTTGTGTCCGACTCTTGGGACCCCATGGACTATAGCCTGCTGGGCTCCTCTGTCCACGGGATTCTCTATGCATGAATACCGGAGTGGGTTGCCATGCGTCCTCAAAGGGGATCTTCCTGATCCAGGGATTGAACCTGTGTCTCCTGTGACTCACTCCTGCATCGCAGGTGAATTCTTTACCACTGAGCCACCGGGGAAGCCCAAGGAGCCCCATCCCTGGGATTCTCCAGGCAAGAACACTGGAGTGGGTTGCCACTTCCTTCTCAAAAGGAAAGGCACACTATACCTAATTAGATGTGGAAAGCTATGTGAATCCTAGGCAGACAGGCAACCTCAGATCTGAAAGCCACTATTTTAAATTGAATGTCTGTGACCACCCTCCAATATGATAATATTAAAGAGCCCTTGGGAGGAGATTAGGTCATGTCAGTGTAGTCCTTATGAACAGGATCAGTACCCCTATAAGAAGAGACACAAGACAGCCTGTTCTCTCTGCGCTTTCTGCCATATGGAGACACAACAGGAAGCAGGTTCTCACCAGCCGTGACTTTGACTTTTTATTTGTGAGAGAGGAAGAGATTCTTTCTCAAAGTGTGCTGCAGCCAGACGTAGTATCGCTCCTTAGCAGACACTTTGCTGTTCCAATCATACACCAGGCTGTTGAGTTCAGTGTGGAGTTCCAGGAGCGAGTGCTTTCTGGAGGGAACGTAAAAGGCAAAAATTAATCCCATGCAATTATCACTGAGGAGACAGATTATCATCAGAATGAAATCAACTCACAGATATGAAAGTGCTGTAAAACTGTTCCTTTCTAAATAGTCTATAAGCTGCTTAGCAAATGATCTAAACAGGTCTGCAGCAGTCTTGTTTGATGACCACAGTCCCCTCCCCCAAGAGGCAACTCTGTGCAAATGCAGGATGAATGTAAAAGGCCAGGCCAACGATGTGGCTGGCCCATGGCATTTCCACCTTGGAAGGCTGAGTCACCGCTGCTCTAGCCCTCCCCTTACTGTTGAGCCATTCCTGAGGAGGCTAGGTGTCCTGGGCCCTGAGATTTATTCCTAGGGTCTCCCAAGCGACAAAAGATGCCTTTCACAAGTGACTTGGAGATACTATAAATTGTAATTAGTGGGCAACTGAAAAGGGACTACTAATCTTCATTTGAGGCACAGTGAGGCTTGCTTCCACCTAAAGGAACACCAGACCACTCACTAATGGTTCCCTTAGAAAAGTATTCTTGCCAATAAACACCAAAAATGTCCAAGTAACAAAGACTTGCAAATCTGTACAATCTGGTACCAGTTTTTACCCATCAAACTGTCAAGACGTGGGGAAATAAAAGAGCACACAGTATTAGTGAGAACTCAGGGATGTAGACAGTCTCATAAAAGCAGGCCTATGAGAATTCCCTGGCAGTCCAGTGGTTAGGACTCAATGCTCTCACTACCAGGGTTCTGGGTTCAATCCCTGATTGAGAAACTACAGTCCCTCAAGCCACATGGCATGGCCAAAATTTTTTTTGAAAAGCTGGTCTAACTGATCTAGAAGACAATCTGATAAGATGTATCAAAGGTTTTTAACATGCTTATTGGACTTCCCTGGTGGTCCAATGGTTAAGAGTCTGCCTGCCAATGCCGGGGACAAGTGTTTGATTCCTGTTCTGGGAAGATTTCACATGCCAGAGGGTAACTAAGCCTGTGTGCTACAATTACTGAGCCCATACTCTACAATCTGTGCTCTGCAACAAGAGAAATCACTGCAATGAGAAGTCCGCAGACTGCAAGGAAGAGCAGCCACCACTCTCTGCAACTAAAAAAAAGCCTGAGTGCAGCAAGGAAGACCCAGTGAGGTCATAAATAAATAAACATATTTTTTAATGCTTGTCATTTGACACAGTAATTCCACTTCTGGGAATTTTCCCCTCAATAAAACAATTAAGAATAAGCACAAATACTGACCTAAAAAGAGGTAAAAACATTGCCCAATGCAAAACATTGCCCAATGCAAAACACTGCCCAATGACTAAAGACTGGCCAAGGAAATTATGCTATAACCATATTAGGGACTACTCTGCATAGTAAAATGCTATAGAAACATGATTCCTGACATGTAAAAATAAGCTGTTACACAAAGTAAAAGCATGTTATAAAATAACAGTAGATTATTATTTCATTTTGGCTTAAAACACATGTTTATGTATAACTGTATGGGATCCAAAAAAGATCTGGGAGGCAATATATTGAGACTTGGTTAACAGGTTGGTTCTGGTAAGTTGGATTAAAACCGCTTGTTATGTTCTGCCTTCAGCATCTATATTTCATGGTTTGTTGTTGGTGGTGGTGGTTTTTTTCCTAGTAAGGAGCATGCATTGCTTTTGTAATAAGAAAAAACAAACATTTCTTAATTTTGAAGGAAAATATCCAAACCACAAGCTCTACTAAATATCCTTCTAAGGCACAAAGCATTCATAAACTGCAGAATCTATCTCAGACTCTTAAGGAAACCGCAACAAGGGATGAAAAAAAAACCCTGAAGAGAAGGGCATCAAACAGTGGCACTTCCATCTTGGTGCCTGTGTGCATGCTAAGTCGCTTTAGTCATGTCCATCTCTTTGCGACCCTAAAGACTATAGCCTGCCAGGCTCCTCTGTCCATGGGATTCTCCAGGCAAGAATACTGAAGCGGGTTGCCATGCCCTCCTCCAGGGGATTTTCCCAACCCAGGGATGCAACCCGCATCTCTTATGTCTCCTGTGTTGGCAGGTGGGTTTACCACTAGCACCACTTGGGAAGACCCTTCCATCTTGGCAGCAGAACAACTGGAGCCAGGATCCACCACAGCTTGGGTGGCTCACCTTTCTTTCCACAGTTTCTGGGAGAGGCACCGCAGGTACAGTGAGGGTGAGCTGGAGGGTCCCTCTAGCAGGGACACATCTGCTTTGCACAGGCTCCAGAAGAAGTCAGCTTCTCGGTGAATCAAATCTTGGTAGGCCCCAGGCTGCCTGGCCTTGGATTCTGCACTTTTCACTGACGGCCCATCCACCTCTAGGAAGCTGCTGTCCTCCAGCTGGCCTTCTGATTTCACATAGCTCTGAATGAAAAAGAGCTTTGGCTTCCCTGAGAGAGAGGGGCACATGTCTGCCATGAACATTCTTCTGATATGATCCAAAGGAACCCCAGAGTGAGTCTGATCCACACCAAACACGCTCTGGGAGCCCCCTCGGCTCACCAGGATACACGCAAAGCTGTCAGAGTCTCGGTGCTGGGGCATCTGGGCAACCTGGCGTAGAATGTTGGTTATATCTGTCATAGTGAGATATAAGAAATGCCTGACTTCATAGCCCAGGAAAGTGAAGGTGTCCCGAAGAATGTCTGGAAAAAACAAAGATGAAAAACAACATAGGAGTAAGGAAAGGTCAAGAGACACTGGGTCACAATCCTAAACATGGTCTCATCTCCATTACTTGTCTGTTTCTGCTTTTTGTGTCATAGTTTGAGACTTTACCCTGGTGGCTCAGACAGTAAAGAATCTGTCTGCAGTGAAGGTTCTATCCCTGGGTTGGGAAAATCTCCTGGAGAAACAAATGGCTACTCACTCCAGTATTCTTGCCTGGAGAATTTTAGGAACAAAGAAGCCTGGAGGGCTACAGTCCATGGAGTTGCAAAAAGTTGGACATGACTGAGCAACTAACATTTTCTCTTCTGAGGCTTTAAAGGTCCTGAGCAGAGAAGGTAATGGCACCCCACTCCAGTACTCTTGCCTGGAGAATGCCATGGACGGAGAAGCCTGGTGGGCTGCAGTCTATGGGGTCGCTAAGAGTCGGACACGACTGATCGACTTCACTTTCACTTTTCACTTTCAAGCAATGGAGAAGGAAATGGCAACCCACTCCAGTGTTCTTGCCTGGAGAATCCCAGGGACAGGGGAGCCTGGTGGGCTGCCATCTCTGGGATCGCACAGAGTCGGACACGACTGAAGCGACTTAGCAGCAGCAGCAGCAAAGGTCCTGAGAACGGGTCAGGAGGATAGAACCAGCCTGAAACATGACTTATGTGACTCATGTCCCAGCTTCACAGCCATGGTCTGTCCCGCTACATTCTCTTTCCCTGAGGCCACCGCCACATCTGGCCTCAGGCATGGACTGAGCCCACCTCTCATCTACATGACAGTGAAAAACACTTTTTCTTTTCAACCAAAACTTTTGTTCAAGGGGCTCCTTCTTAAAATAACCCAGTTCATAGGAATGGGTGCATTTGCAGAGTACAGACCTAAATCTAGATCCAGCGGCCACAGAACCTCCCTCCCACCTTATATTTTGGGCTTCTCTGATAGCTCAGATGGTAAAGTATCTGCCTGCAGTGCCGAAGACTTAGGTTCAATCCCTGGGTCGGGAAGGTCCCCTGGAGAAGGGAATGGCAACCCACTCCAGTATTGTTGCCTGGAGAATTCCATGGATAGAGGAGCCTGGCAGGCTACAGTCCATGGGATCACGAAGAGTCAGATACAACTGAGTGACTAACACTTTCACTTCCCTTTTCAATTCACCAGTAAGTCAGCAAAAGGCAACGATGATAACCATCACCTAAGAATGTAGTTAAACTATTCACTGTTGTCCTTCTGCCAGACCAAGAGGTAAGGGCAAAAAAACCACTGAATTATATGTATATATGTGTGTGTGTGTGTGTATATATATATATATACACACACATACATAAAATGCCATAATGAAGAGATATAAAGAAGGGGCCAATCTCTTTAAAATCCTATGACAAGCAACCTCACTTGTCTACATAGGGTCTCAGAGTGCTAGACAAGGCGCAGCAGCACCTCCTGCTAGGCAAGGTTTCTGAGGGTGTAGGCAAGGCTTCAGTGCCCAGTTCTGTGCTCAGCTGGGGCTGTACCATGAGAGAACCTGGACGGGGACTCCAGTGCCATCCCCTCTGCTTTATTCCAAACTCTCCCTTTCAGGAGTCACTCTCCAGTCATGGAGCATTCTCTCCCCTAGGGGGCAGAAGCAAACAGAGAAACACCAGACTCAAAGCTCTTTTGTTTACTTGTCTCAGACTGGCTTAGTCCCCTCAAAAGCCTCTTTTCACTGATAGACTGACTCCCTTATCAAAGCCCTTGAAAGAAAGCCACTTCCTCCCTTTCCATCCTTGTATGCAGGGGTCTGAACAGAACCCATGCTATCCTGCACCTTACTTAATTTCTTGTTTTGATCTGGGCTACCCGCAGGCTCTGGCCAGGCTGTCTCATAGAACCCATGCTGTCCTGCACCTTACTTAATTTCTTGTTTTGATCTGGGCTGCCCACAGGCTCTGGCCAGGCTGTCTCACAGAACCCATGCTGTCCTGCGCCTTACTTAATTTCTTGCTTTGATCTGGGCTGCCTGCAGGCTCTGGCTGGGCTGTCGCAAGGCAGTTGGCAGGCCACTGCATGAAACTGGGTAAAAGAGGAAGTCTTGGAATCACAAGGTCTGAGTTTCAGTCCTGACTCCTCCACCCACATACGGGTCTAAACCTTGTCTGGTCCTGAAAGAAGGCTAACTTACGCTAACAGAAGAGCTAAGAAGGAGATGGGAATCTGCGGTCTAGAAGAACAGAAGGAAAAAAAATAAAGCTGGAAGTGGATCCAAAAGCCATACAGGTCCTCAAGGCCAAGTATAAGGCCAATCAGAACACCAGACCTGAATGGGCCTCAGACAAAGACAGAGGACCCCTTAAAATATTCCTGAGGCAACAGTCACTCAATGGACACGGTCTGAAGGGATCCCAGCTGGCATTTCCCATTAATAACATACCTTTTCTCTATCAGATGATGAGGACTGAGGCTAGCTGTTGTTTTTTCTTGACCCAGCAAGAACATGGATATAAGCCAGTCTATACAGGATCAAGATCATGATAGTGTGGCTTTGAAGAAATGACATCTGTAACTTACTCATCTATAAAATGGATCAGTGACTAAACCATGTCTTCCAGAAGGTGGCTGTAAGGATCCACTGAAATTTCTGTCAAGATGCTTTGCAAACTGTGAGTGCTTATTCAAATATAAGATAATAGTTTGGGGACTTCCCCTGTGGTCCTGCGGTTAAGAATTCACTTGCCAATGCAGAGCACATGGGTTTGATCCCTGGTCCAGGAAGATCCCACATGCCATGGGGCAGCTAAGCCCATGTGCTGCAACTACCAAACCCTGCGTGCCTAGAGCCTGTGCTCCACAACAAGAGAAGCCACTGCAACGGGAAGCCAGCCCACCACAACAGGCCAGCCCCTGCTCACCGCAACCAGAGAAAGCCCGTGTGCAGCAACAAGGACCCAGCACAGTCCAAAATAAATATAAAATAAGTAAATAAAACATTTTTTTAAAGATATTAGTTTTAAAGAATATAAAGGCAGCCACTTCACCACAAATCATGGAGCCTGCCTGCAATGCCTCTCTTGTATGGAATCTACTTCCTTAGAAACCAGTGCGCTAAGTCACTTCAGTCGTTTCCGACTCTGTGTAACTCAATGGAGGCTACAGTCCATAGGGTTGCACAAGCAAGAATACTGGAGTGGGTTGCTATTTCCTTCTCCAGGAGATCTTCCCAACTCAGGGATCAAACCCATGTTTCTTATGTCTCCTGCATGGGCAGGCAGGTTCTTTAGCACTAGTGCCACCTGGGAAGCCCCTTAGAGTGAAAGCTAACTAAAATGGACTCAGAGTGGCCAGATTTAGATGCTGCACTCCCATGTATCAACAGTAACTTCCCTGTCTTTCTTTGCAAATAGGGGAAGAAAAATGTGGGTGTTGAGTTTGGAAAATAAAACTTCAGCCAACTGCAGAAGTCCCACTTCTCCTACCCATCTTGGAAACTCCACACCTGACCCAGCCCTATCTCTGTAAAATTCAGCTGTTCCTTTATTAACTTCCTGAGAGGGGTTTCTTCTGGCCTGACAGTACAGGGCTGTTGGGGAAAAGCTAGAATCAGCATTGCCCACCAGTTTGGGGACTACTGAGATGAAATCCAAAAAATTAAACACAGTAAAATGTCATGACTCCATTCAGTTAGAATGTGTTTTGACTGAAATGAGCTCACATTTATCTTAATACTACCTACAAAATGGGATTCATTAAATAAAAGTATAGAATAAAAAAGAAAGGGTGGCTGCTTCACCAGTTTATTTACAATCACTTATTGAGTAACTTTAATAAACCCAGCTCAAATTATTACAAAGCACATGAATGCAACTCAAGTGTGCAGCATATTCTTAGTGGAAAGGGGAGTTTTGAGGTCAAACATGAAGGACAAATGCAAGATTGACAATACTTAACCAGGTTTCTTTACTCAGAAGTAAAGGCTGCTCAGAAGCTTTAAGGCCAACATGCATCGCAAAGCTCTTAAAGGGGAACAAATTATTCTCATCTATTAAAACTCGCTTGACCTCAAAACTCATGCTTTACAAGTTCCTATTCCTTGTGTTAGAGAAACACTGTGGTTACAGGATACAGATGAAGTAAACCATGTAGTTTTTATTCATCAAGAAGCCCACACTCTTTTGTTGGGAAAGCAAACTAGATCAGTCATTTCCGTTGCTCAGTTGTGTCCAACTATTTGCAACTCTGTGGACTGCAGCACGTCAGGCTTCCCTGTCCATCACCAACCCCTGGAGCTTGCTCAAACTCACGTCCATCGAGTCAGTGATGCCATCCATCTGATCATCTATCGTCCCCTTCTCCTCCTGCTTTCAACCTTTCCCAGCATCAAGGGTCGCATCAGGCAGCCAAACTATTGGAGTTTCAGCTTTAGCATCAGTCCTTCCAGTGAAGGACTGATTTCCTTTAGGATGGACTGGTTGGATCTCCTTGCAGTCCAAGGGACTCTCAAGAGTCTTCTCCAACACCGTAGTTCAAAAGCATCAATACTTCAGCACTTAGCTTTCTTTATAGTCCAACTTTCACATCCATACAAGACTACCAGAAAAACCACAGCCTTGGCTAGATGGACATTTGTTGGCAAAGTAATGTCTCTGCTTCTTAATATGCTGTCTGGGTTGGTTATAGCTTTTCTTCAAAGGAACAAGTGTCTTTTAATTTCATGGCTGCAGTCACCATCTGCAGTGATCTCAGAGCCCAAGAAAATAAAGTCTGTCACTGTCTCCATTGTTTCCCCATCTATTTGCCATGAAGTGATGGGACCAGATGCCATGATCTTCGTTTTCTGAATGTTGAGCTTTAAGCCAGCTTTTTCACTCTCCTCTTTCACTTTCATCAAGAGGCCCTTTAGTTCCTCTTCACTTTCTGCCATAAGGGTGGTGTCATCTGCGTATCTGAGGTTATTGATATTTTTCCTGGCAATCTTGATTCCAGTTTGTACTTCATCCAGCCTGGCATTTCTCATGATGTACTCTGCATATAAGTTAAATAAGCAGGGTGACAATTTACAGCCTTGAGGTACACCTTTCCCAATTTGGAACCAGTCTGTTGTTTCATGTCCAGTCCTAACTGTTGCTTCTTGACCCGCATACAGATTTCTCAGGAGGTATGTCAGGTGGTCTGGTATTCCCATCTCTTTAAGAATTTCCCACAGTTTATTATGATCCACACAGTCAAAGGCTTTGGCATAGTCAATAAAGCAGAAATAGATGTTTTTCTGGAATTCTCTTTCTTTTTCTATGATTGCCAAAGGATGTTGGCAATTTGATCTCTGGTTCCTCTGCCTTTTCTAAATCCAGTTTGAACATCTGGAAGTTCTTGGTTCATGTACTGTTGAAGCCTGGCTTGCAGAATTTTGAGCGTTACTTTTCTAGGGTGTGAGATGAGTGCAATTGTGCAGTAGTTTGAACATTGCTTGGCATTTCCTTTCTTTGGGATTGGAATGAAAACTGACATTTTCCAGTCCTGTGGCCACTGCTGAATTTTCCAAATTTGCTGGCATATTTGAGTGCAGCACTTTCACAGCATCATCTTTCAGGATTTGATATAGCTCAACTGGAATTCCATCACCTCCACTAGCTTTGTTCATAGTGATGTTTCCTAAGGCCCACTTGACTTAGCATACCCAGATATCTGGCTCTAGGTGAGTGATCACACCATCGTGGTTATCTGGGTCATGAAGATCTTTTTTGTACAGTTTTTGTGTGTATTCTCGCCACCTCTTCTTGATATCTTCTGCTTCTGTTAGGTCCATACCATTTCTGTCCTTTATTGAGCCCATCTTTGCATGAAATGTTCCCTTGGTATCTCTCATTTTCTTGAAGAGATCTCTAGTCTTCCCCATTCTGTTGTTTTCCTCTATTTCTTTACACTGATCACTGAGGAAGGTTTTCTTATCTCTCCTTGCTATTCTTTTGAACTCTGCATTCAAATGGGTGTATCTTTCCTTTTCTTCTTTGCCTTTGGCGTCTCTTCTTTTCTCAGCTATTTGTAAAGTCTCCTCAGACAATCATTTTGCCTTTTTGCATTTCTTTCTCTTGGGGATGGTCTTGATCCCTGTCTCCTGTACAATGTCACGAACCCCAGTCCATAGTTCTTCAGGCACTCTATCAGATCTAACCCCTTGAATCTATTTGTCTTTTCCACTGTATAATCATAAGGGATTTTCTTTAGGTCATAACCTGAATGGTCTAGTGGTTTTCCGTACTTTCTTCAATTGAAGTCTGAACTCAGCAATAAGGAGTTCATGACCTGAGCCACAGTCAGCTCTCAGTCTTGTTTTTGCTGACTGTATAGAGCTTCTCCATCTTTGGCTGCAAAGAATATAACCAATCTGATTTCGGTATTGACCATCTGGTGATGTCCATGTGTAGAGTCTTCTCTTGTGTGTTGGAAGAGGGTGTTTGCTATGACCAGTGGGTTCTCTTGGCAAAACTCTGTTAGCCTTTGTCCTACTTCATTTGGGCCAGGTGTGGGCACCAAGGTGGCACAGAGCGGGTGGCATGGAGGTGCTGGGTTCAGCAGGAGCAGGCCAGGGGCAAACCCCTGATGCTCCCTGGTGGTACAGTGGTTAGAATTCGCCGCAGCCCAGGTTTGATTCCCGGTCAAGGAAGCCTTTCTTCTTCCTCTCCTCCTGCCACCTACTGATCTCCCTGGCACAACCCTACCACCCTATTAGCTCATGCTTGCTCTGCCAGCCTCAGTGCTGTGACAGCAGCCCCCTGGGGCCCTGCAGCTCTAGCCCAAGCATGGTCAGGCCACCTCCACTGTTCCCCAGGACAAACCTTTTGGCCACAGTGGCAACCTTGCCCACTCCAAGCTGTCCACCACCAGCTTCTTCCTTCTTGGATGCCCTCGCCACTGCTTGGACTCTCAGCAGCACCGCTTCCACCATGACCCACCTGGGGCCTCCCAATGCCTGCCTTCCTCCCTGCTGAGGGGCTGTGGCTGGTGCCCCTCGTGGCTGTAGTGATGCTCCTGGGCTTGTGCTGGGGCCCCTGCTGTTGTGGTGTAAGCAGGTGGGGATGGGTAGGGTGGGGTTAGGGGTGGGCTGGGGTGGGCTGGGGCGGTTGCCATGGGTGTGAGCAGCTGCACAATGGTGGCCACAGCGGAAGGTGCGGGAGGAGTATCTACATCTACAAGTGGGGCCAGTGGCCACGAACACACCTTCCTTACCACATGCCTCATGCCAGCAACCGCTATGGGAGGCTCAGCCACTGTGCCAGGTCCTGGGCTGGCTGTGACTCTCATGCGCTGGTGGTGGCTCCAAGAAGGTCCTGGTCTTATGTGGGCTCTGGGAGGCAGACCCAGGCACCCAGGAGGCATAGGTGTGACGATGAATGTGGACCTGTGCTGGTAGTCACACCACCGCACAGTGGAAGGAAGAGAGCACACAGATATCAGTGGGGCCGGCCGGGAAAACCTTGCCAACCAGATGGGAGGCTGTAGGTGTGCTCTAGGCAGAGATGCCTGCCAGGGTGGACTACCCGACCAATATGGTATTCCACCTGCCTGACCACAGCTCTCAGTCCTACGACAGTGAGGCAAGATTTACCCAGAAGACCTCCCTCCCCACTCCTAACCAAAGGTGGGTACCTGGGCACACACACAGACACACCCCTCACCTAGTTATGACATCCAGTAGTTTCCCATTCCCTCCAAACTGTCTGTCTATCCAGGATACACTCCATCCCCTCTCCCCAACCTGTCATCCACTTTCCCTAGGAATTCTCCCCAGGGGTAATCGCACACCACAGTCTCCTTTTAGCCCAATCTTGGGCTCCTCTATCACCAAAGGCTTTCATGTCTGTTTACAGACTGTTTTCTTCAGAGGTGAAGTGGACGGCCGATGAAGTGCACCAACATGAGGCGACGGCGGAATCCCCTGCGGAAAAGGAGCCCCCGTGGGCCGACGGGTGCTTGCCATCGCTGCAGGAGGTTTCCTCAACAGCTCTGCTGGGGCCTTGGGCATCAGTGTGGATCAGTGACAGTGTGGGACGAAGGTGCTTGTGGCCGTGGTTGGTGGCCACCCCACGTGTGTCAGGGCATGGAGCAGAATAATCACATAGGAGAGGGGGCGGCGGTGAGCCGGGTGCTGGGACGCAGGACTCGGGGTGCTTGGATGTGTATAAATGCGTATAAAACAATGACTGACATGTCACATAGAGCAGCAGGAGTTTACGTAAAATAGGAGATCAGAGTAGGGAAAGTCAGCGCAGTCAGACACCTGAAGGGGAAATTATGGGGAAGGTGTAATTCAGCTGTGGTTCCCCCCAAAAAAACACCAGGGCAAAGGAAAGGCCTCCAAGTGGAAGGAAAATGGTGAATAAAGACAGAAGAGTGAGAAAGGAAGTGGGGAGTGGAGGGGCCGGGGCTTGTATAAACCTGACTTTCGATTGGTTCAGATACACCGATCAGGGGGTTTTACTGGACAATCCATTTACTGGACACACAAAATTATAAGCTACTTTACAAACGTCGTTTTTCTTTTAAGCTACAGATGATGACTAGTAATTCCTTCAGGACTAGCTTTTCTTAGGAGAAAACAATATTAATAATAAACATGTCAAGTGCATGTCAAGAGAGGTTTCTGTGGCCCCTTAGGCAGCCTTAAAGTCCTCTACTTTTCTACTTACCCACCACACCTTTTCCACAATCCCAAAACTCCAGAAGCTCTGAAAAACTTAAGTTCTTTTCCCTAACTTGTGTTGTAGCAAAATCTTTCCTGAACTAATGAAAAGCTATTTATAGTCTTTATTCCACTTAGTGCAAATATGCATGCCTTTTGCTGTAGAAATAATCACAGATTACGGGGCACTACCCTAGACCCCACTGGAATGTTCTATAAATTACAGTATATGTACCATATCATCATTCTGAATTCTTAAACTTTTAAATTTTGAAATACAAGGGTCTCCAATAAGGGCTTGTGGACCTAAAATTCTTTACATCCTAGATTTAAGCTGTCTGTGAAAAAATGGTTTGCTATGTAGCACTGAGTTAAAGGGCTTCCCAGGTATCTCAGTGGTAAGGAACCTGCCTACCAATTCAGGAGACACAGGAGACGCAGGTTCGATCTCTGGGTCTGGAAGATCCCTTGGAGAAGGGAATGGCAACCCACTCCAATATTCTTGCCTGGAGAAATCCATGGACAAAGAAGCCTGGAGGGCTGCAGACCAGGGGTTCGCAAAGAGTCGGACAAGGTTGACGGCGCGTGCGCAAGCGCACACACACACACACACACACACACACGCACACTGATTTAAAGGGAAATTTCATTAGTGATTCTAGGTTTCCAACTGAATGGTTGCTTAAGTCTCAGAGGATAAGAATGCTCAGAAAGGGCTTCCCTGGTGGCTCAGTGGTAAAGAACCTGCCTGCCAATGCAGGAGACACAGGATCGATCCCTGATCTGGAAAGATCCCACGTGCCGCAGAGCAACTAAGCCCATGTGCTACAACTATTGAGCCTGTGCTCCAGAGCCAGGAGCCGCAGCTGCTGAAGCCCACAGGCCCATGCTCCTCACGAAGAGAAGCCACTGCCATGAGAAGGCCGCGCACTGCAGCCAGAGTGTAGCCTCTGCTACTGCAGCTAGAGAAAAGCCTGCCCAGGAGAAAGACCCAGCACAGCCAAACTAAAAAAGAATGCCCAGAAAAAAAAAAGCATCCACCACAGACTTCTGGTTCCACACACTCTCCCTCCGCCCAATTCCCAGGGAAGCTATCTTTAATAGTCTGCTAATGCCAAGGGAGTTAAAAGGGGGAGGCTTCTCTTCCTTGGCACTCCAGCTAGCAGGCAACAGAGGCTGCTCTATGGGAATGAAGCCTCCATCATCATCTCAGGTGTCAGACTTCCACGTGTTTTCAAAGCATAGCAGCAGAGACCACCATGGCTGCTCTGATTCCCCTTGCTGAGTTTTGTTTATATCTATCAGTACAGGAAAATGCTGCTGATTTGGGCTGTCACCCATCCCATTAAGTGAAATCGAGGAAAGGGGCTGCGTAACCCCAAGGAGCAGCCAAGCTTCAGTCAACACCCTTGCGAAGCTCTCTCTGTGACCGACTTTCGGCTTTCAGAACGACTGCTGCTCTATTAGAAGAGAAAGTTTACTTGCGCAAATTTCCCAGAGAAATGTGCAGCATCTGTTAGAGAAATCTACCTCTTAGCCTAGTTAAAAGAGCACACAAAAATCTTCAAGCTTTTCAGAAACAGTGAGGGAGAAAAGATGAACAAACACATCCTCTTAAAATCTGCAAACATCATCTTTCATTCAGCCTAAAAAGCCCAGCCAAGGCCCAAGGTCAAGGTCCAGAGTCCACATGTCTGTGATCTGGGGCTCTCACTTCTCCCCTCCTTAACAAGATGCTCTGTCAGGGCGCCTTGAAGCAGGACCTCGTGCAAGTCTAGCTTTGCTAGGCCTCTGACACAAGTGACACGACACCAAGGATGCCAAGCACAAAGCCACTGAACTGAGACAATTGGCCCCAAATCCTTAAGCCTCTGCGTCTGCTCCAAGAAGAGGCTACTGACTTCTCTAAAGATTCTTCTCAAGAATGAGCCATTTAAAAAAAGAGTTAAAAAAATTTTTTTTAAAGAATGAGCCACCAAATGATAACCTTATCTTTGTTCACAATGTGGCTCTGAGGCCAGTCTCTACCTTGTGGCCTCTAAACCTGCTTCACATAGGGCCAAGTGTGGTGTTTTGCATATAGTAGGTGCTCAATAAACATTTATGGAATAAAGGAAGAATAAACCTATAAAGCTTTGGGGAAATCACATACTCTTTGGATAGATGTCTCATTTTTTTTGAGGACAGGAACAGATAGGTGTAAGGGAGTCTGCTAAATTCTACAGGTACAAAGGAATGGTTTTAGAAACATACCAAGACCAACAGAGCTTATTCCTTCGTTCATTCACCCAATAAATATTTACTGAACTCTCACGTGCCACCCAGTCCCAGGTTCTGAAGACACATAGCAGAAGCTCACCACCCTCATGGAACTTACAGCGAAGTAGCTAAAAACAGAGGCTTTGCAGTCAAGCTTTCAAATCCCAGCTCTATTACTTAATGAGAAAAGCTACAAAGGGAGTTTATTGTGCTCTGGTTGCTCATCTTGAAAATGGGGATAAGAGTGATACTGTGCAGGGGCCCTGTGGGGCCCTGCATGTCTTTGATTATAGAAAACAGCCTTCACCCAGCTTCCATGACCCTCCCTGAGTTCCAATGGGCAGATTCAAGCAGCTGTTAATCAGGAAAGGAAGGAATGGAGGGAATGCGAGACCAGGGAGAAACAAAGTCAAGAACAGTGTTGGGGCAAAGTCCTGTGTACCCATCAACAGACAATATCTTTCAGCTATTTTGCAGATACTGATATAGGCCTCTGGATCCCAATTCTCTGGTCTCTCACTGGTCTGGGGTCAGGCTCCATGTGCTAAGCTCAAAGCCATGGCGAGTTCTAGCCCAGTGATTTACAACTAAAATTAAACAAACAAAACGGACAAATAACATTAACTAATGTTCACAAAATGGATATTTTAGTGCCTGCTAAATGTGTGTGTGTGTGTGTGTGTGTGTGTGTGTGTGTGAGGCACTGCCCTAAGTTCTTTACAAGTACGACTCACTCACTCCTCCCAATCTCCCTATGAGGTGTGTCCTGTTATGAACTCAGTTTACGGAAGAAAAATGGAGCTACAGAGAGGCTAGAAAAAGTGCCCCAGGTAACAAACTAGGACAAGGCCAAGCCATGATTCACACCTACATGGTGGTATCCCAGGGCTCAACTCTGATCACAACTCTCTAACACAGAAAAATACAAATACACACTCAGTCCCGGCCCACAAGAGGTTCATAACTCAACAAGGGATGTAGACACTGGAATTTGGCCATGAAAATCACAAGTCACGGCTTTATCTTTGTGATTCTCCTCACACAACAGCTATACATCCTGCACCAAGTCCAGTTGGGAACTTCTCGCTAATGAATGAAACAAAACTGGTCACAACCGAAACAGGAGGACGATTACACAATCTCTTTCGGAGAAAACATTTCCTCATTCTTAAGTGAATACTAAAGGGCTAAACCAGAAAGAACAAATCTTGTATACCGAATACAGCTCAATTTAAGAAACATAAAACTAAATAAACACAGGACACATCTATAGCTCAAGAGACAGCATTTCTCACATCTAACTGAATACAGGACAGGAGAAAGTGACATCATATCTGAAATCCTAGGAAATTCAGTGTAATAGTTGCTAATCAGACCTTTCTTGGATGCGCTTCCCATAAAACTTACCATAGTAACATATAAATATATATATATTTATTTTTACTTATTCGGCCACACCATGTCTTAGTGGTGGCACACAGGATCTTTGATCTTTGTGGGGCATGCAGGATCTTTAGTTAAGGCGAGTGGATCTGGTTTCCCAATCAGGGATTGACCCAGGCCGCCTGCACTGGGAGCAGAGTCGCAGCCACTGGGCCACCAGGCAAGCTCCACCATGGTAACATTTTCAGTGAGCCTAAAAAACACAGTTCTGACTCATTCTAAGAGAATGTTGAGAAGCTGGAAAACTGTGGAAATAAAACGATCAATCCTTTCGAGAAAGAGATAAATAATGAAACCAAATTTTATTGCACTTATATAAGCTCTTCTCATTATTTTTTGATACATCACCAGTGACTGATTCAGTTCGAATCAGACATCCAACAGCTGAGCAAATGAATCCATTCAGATCCAAACAAGGATAAACAGGTAGTATAGACTCAGGCCAATAACCAAAGTCCAGGGTGGCAGAAACGTTGCCTCTAAATGAGCACAAATTTATCCTATTTTTAATATTCCCCAGAAAAGCTTTAAAGATCTATCTAGGTGAAGTGATGGGGCATCTGATAACACTGAAGCCCAGAACCACCTTCCATTTTTAACCCCTCCTTGGATTTCAGGACTCCTTCCTGCTGCAGCATCTAGCATGGAAAGACAAGACAGAACCGCCCCAACTTTCACAAAATTCGCCTTTGTGCCAGAGGCAGCACTCTGGGTTCCTCCAACTCCCTTTCATTTTCCTCCTGACACACAGCTAGACTCAGTTCCCTGTCTACTGTGGCTGGATGGGGCCATGAGCTCTAACCAAAGGGTTGTGGGTAGAAATGATACATATCACTTTAAAGCCTGTCCCTAAAGTCCTTCTGAGCTCCTCCTCTCACTTCTGTCATCCACCAGCCATACACAGAGGATCCAAAGACAACTCCAAGCCCTCAGATGATGACACCACTGATGTACACCTGCAACGAAGCTCCCCAGTCCCATCCCCACAAGACATGAGTAAGAAACTACCCTTCCTGTGTGAAACCACATTTTTGGGCAGTGGTTTGTTAAGCAGCAGCTAGTGTTGATGCCTCTGATGAATACTGCTTGTGTGTGCCTCGATCTCACCGTGGAGCATCGACTCATCTGGGGCACCCACACCTACCTGTGTCATTGCCAATGCAGTCAATTATCAGGCAGATTCCCAGGGGCTTGCTCTGCATCTTATATCTCTCTTCTACTGTGTGCTGGAAAGGAAAGCAGGGATTGTCAAAGAAGCTAAACATTGTTCTCTTACCTCAAGGTCCCACCCATATTATCTTTTCTTTTGGATTTCCTTAAATTTCCTTTTGGCAGATGACTTACTCAATAGACACAGGCTGAAGTCACCACGACTGACATTTCCCTTCAACATCAACCAGTTATTTTAGTTTCTAATTAATTTTAATGAAACCTGCAGTCCCTTTACACATTAGCTTTGTGAGATAAAGATAACGTAAAACACAGAGAAAAGATGGGTCATAAGTTTCCATAGCAACCTGAGTTTGTACAAGTGATATTTTTCCAAACCAACACAAAAGGAGGCCTTCTAGTGCCTTCTGTTATAGAGAAGACGTACCAGCATAGAAAAAGTCATAACAAGTCAAGGTTCAGGGTCACTGCTTACTTATTTACTCAGCAATCACTCAGCTGAGAAGAGAAATGCCACTTTGGAATTTTCCTGTATTCCAAAGTTCACTAATGCAATCCACTTCAACATCTGTTTCTTTGCTGCATCCAAGGTTTCCCTTTAGAACAGAAGCGTTCTCAGAATAGCATCCTCAGCATCCTACTGTCACAAAGAATTCTTAATAGACAGCTATTTGTAAAGCCATCAGTGTTCTCCACAGATACTGTGCTTACACTACCAAGTCAGATCATTTATTCTGTACCTGAGGCAAAAATGCTCCTGATTCCTGAATGGGTCTCTTCACTGGTTCTCCTGGGGGTGAGAGAGAAATCATTTACAAAACTGAAGGAGAACCAAGACTGTTCCTAGTCCCTGCTAGCTTTTATGTCACACCTGTTCTCTTTCAAGATTTTCTTCCCCTCTACTATCTCTTCTTTCCCCAGCTATACTCAGCCCCAAGCTTCTAACCTCCCTCACTCTGAAACACTTAACTGATAACAAAACACAAGTCCCCATGCTAAACAGGCTTTATGTAGAAAAACCACCTAAATAGAAGTGAAAGAAGGTGCTCCCTTGCCCTTTTCCAGGTAAGAGCCCAGTGATGGGGGAGTTTTTAACCTGAGAGGGAGAATCTGATAAACTTACTTCCCAATATATCAATAGTTTTACTGCATGTGCTGAAATTGGACACAATGCCTCAAGGGAACAGCCTTAGAGACTCAGAGAAGGAAAAGCTTTTGTGAGTTTGCCACTTAACAAAAGAGATGGCCATGTTTTCTTAATCCAGTGTCAATGGAAAATTGTAAAATAAAATGTCAATGGCAAGATATTGCACAGTGGGCTTAGCAAATGTAGATGAGCCTAAAGCAAAGTAGATAAAAAATGACTTTACTAGTCCCAGGGAAGTGGAGAAACCACCCATTTTGAAGCCATGAAGAGCTGGCTGAAACCCTAGCACCATTACTGATAAGCTCTGTGATCTGGGGCAAGTTTCTTCCTGAAGTCTCAGGGTTTGTTGGGGTTTGGTTTTGTCTTATTTTATTTTTTAATCTCTGAGATGAGCACCTGATTTATAAGATTGCTGCAAAAATGAGGAATTATATCTAAAGACAGGCAAAGGAAATGCCAGTGTTGGTCAAGTTTGGGGAAATGAGCACTTTCAAATGGTAATGCTGTATAAGCTGAAACAGACTTTTTAAGGGATAATTAGCAATACCCTTTAAACCAATGCTCTGCTTCTAGAAGTTTATCCTAAGGAAATAACAGAACAAATGTGCAAAAATGTCATAGAGAGGTACTGAAGGACTGTTTGTAATGGCCCTAAGCTAGAAAGAACCTGAAAGTCTACTAACAAGAAACTGGTTAAATAAATAATGGTACATAGAATACTATGCAATGTTAAAACAAATAACAGAGATTTTATGTACTTGACATGAAAAGATATGCAGGATATATTAAGTGAAAAACAGATTGCTGAATAATATGTTTAATATTGAGCCAATGTACTTAAAATCATGTAATTGTGTGTGTATATTACATATACTTACTAGAGGTACACGGATCAAACATTAATAGTGGTTATGTCTGATACTCAGAATTAAGAGGAAATTTTCACTTTTTTATATTTTAACAATCATGGCTGAACAGAATTAAAGAAAACACACAAAATAATCTATGTAACATGTCCATCTCAGTTCAGGGTACTTCAGTTCAGTTCAGTTGCTCAGTTGTGTCCGACTCTGTGACCCCATGAACGGCAGCACACCAGGCCTCCCTGTCCATCACCAAATCCTGGAGTTTACCCAAACTCATGTCTATTGAGTCGGTGATGCCATCCAGCCATCTCATCCTCTGTCATCCCCTTCTCCTCCTGCCCCTATTCCCTCCCAGCATTAGGGTCTTTTCCAGTGAATCAACTCTTTGCATAAGGTGGCCAAAGTGTTGGAGTTTCAACTTCAGCATCAGTCCTTCCAATGAACACACAGGACGGATCTCCTTTAGGACGGACTGGTGGGATCTCCTTGCAGTCCAAGGGACTCTCAAGAGTCTTCTCCAACACCACAGTTCAAAAGCATCAATTCTTCTGCACTCAGCTTTCTTCACAGTACAACTTTCACATTGATACATGACTACTGGAAAAACCATAGCCTTGACTAGATGGACCTTTGTTGGCAAAGTAATGTCTCTGCTTTTGAATATGCTATCTAGATTGTTAATAACTTTCCTTCCAAGGAGTAAGCGTCTTTTAATTTCATGGCTGCAATCACCATCTGCAGTGATTTTGGAGCCCCCAAAAATAAAGTCTGACACTGTTTCCACTGTTTCCCCATCTAATTCCCAAGAAGTGATGGGACCAGATGCCGTGATCTTCGTTTTCTGAATGTTGAGCTTTAAGCCAACTTTTTCACTTTCCACTTTCACTTTCATCAGGAGGCTTTTTAGTTCCTCTTCACTTTCTGCCATAAGGGTGGTGTCATCTGCATATCTGAGGTGATTGATATTTCTCCTGGCAATCTTGATTCCGGCTTGTGCCTCTTCCAGCCCAGCGTTCCTCATGATGTACTCTGCATATAAGTTAAGTAAGCAGGGTGACAATATATAGCCTTGACGTACTCCTTTCCCTATTTGGAACCAGTCTGTTGTTCCATGTCCAGTACTAACTGTTGCTTTCTGACCTGCATACAGGTTTCTCAAGGGGCAGGTCAGATGGTCTGGTACTCCTGTCTCTTTCAGAATTTTCCACAGTTTGTTGTGATCCACACAGTCAAAGGCTTTGGCATAGTCAATAAAGCAGAATTGAACTTTTGCTTTTTCGATGATCCAGCGGATGTTGGCAATTTGATCTCTGGTTCCTCTGCCTTTTCTAAAACCAGCTTGAACATCTGGAAGTTCACGGTTCACATATTGCTGAAGCCTGGCTTGGAGAATTTTGAGCATTACTTTACTAGTGTGTGAGATGAATGCAATTGTGCGGTCATTTGAGCATTCTTTGGCATTGCCTTTCTTTGGGAAACTTCTCAGGGTACTTAGCACTTACTAAAAGTGTTAATAAATTGTAGTTATCGTAGTCATCATCCAGTTGAAATCTATTTGAAAGTCCGAAATAATAGGAACACTTGGTTTGATTAAACTTCTATTAGATTGAGGGAAAGTTATCAGGATGCTCTTCTCTTTTATCAGCAAATGAACCA
Source organism: Budorcas taxicolor (assembly GCF_023091745.1). Taxonomy (NCBI): domain Eukaryota; kingdom Metazoa; phylum Chordata; class Mammalia; order Artiodactyla; family Bovidae; genus Budorcas; species Budorcas taxicolor. Next base: position 134,182,655 of record NC_068911.1, on the reverse strand, counting down.
TATCCAAGCAAGAGCAGGTGACCAGCTCTCCTAAGGATCTGCAGGGCTATTGATAGCTTCATCTACCTCACCTGTATAATTACCTTCAAGGATAAACTGGCCATCACAGAGCCCAGTGGAAAGAGCTCTGATTATTTTAAATTCCTATCCAAATCTACCAAGTCTCCCAATTTAAACAGCTAACTCTCACCACCTCACTGGTGTTTTAAGAAACATGCTGTCAGAAATTAACTCACTCTTCAACAGCTCTGGCTGGAGGGCCAACTTTTATGCATGGAAGGATGGGCATGACTTGCTCCACCTGGCTGATGTGGGCAGAATGTTTGGAGGTGCACACAGACAGTATATTGGCTGAGTCAGGGGATTGCAAGGGGCCTGCCACATAAAGGAAGCTTCCATCAGGCCACCACCCTGCTTGGTACACTCAGGATTGCCACTGCACACAGAACAAATTCCAAGCTCCTCAGGGAAGACTGAGCCCTCCTTACCTGTCTAAGCAGCCCCGCCTCTTAAGTGCAATCATATCCACTACAGTAAGACTCAGCCCTCTCTTCAAGGAGGACTCAAGACAAGCAAAAAGCACCCTTCCTGAAAATGATAGCATCAAGAGCTGATGTTTTAAGAGTGATGAGAGAGATCTTATATCCCTTAAATCTTTTGGTTGAGATGACTCAGTTCAGTCGCTCAGTCATGTCCGACTCTTTGTGACCCCACGGACTGAAGCACTCCAGGCTTCCCTGTCCACCACTAACACCCAGAACTTGCTCAAACTCATGTCCATCAGGTCGGTAATCCCATCCAACCATCTCATCCTCTGTCATCCCGTTCTCCTCCTGACTTCAATCTTTCCCAGCATCAGGGTCTTTACAAATGAGTCAGTTCTTCGCATCAGGTGGCCAAAGTACTGGAGTTTCAGCTTCAGCATCAGTCCTTCCTATGAATATTCAGGACTGATTTCCTTTAGGATGGACTGGTCGGATCTCCTTGCAGTCCAAGAGACTCTCAAGATTTTTCTCCAACACCACAGTTCAAAAGCATCAATTCTTCAGCCCTCAGCTTTCTTTATGGTCCAACTCTTAACATCCATACATGACTACTGGAAAAACCATAGCTTTGACTAGATGGACCTTTGTTGGCAAAGTAATGTCTCTGCTTTTTAATATGCTGTCTAGGTTGGTCAGAGCTTTTCTTCCAAGGAACAAGCATCTTTTGATTTCATGGCTGTAGTCACCATCAGCAGTGATTTTGGAGCCCAAGAAAATAGTCCATCACTGTTTCCATTGTTTTCCATCTATCTGCCATGAAGTGATGGGACCAGATGACTAGGTTTTTTAAAAAATTCTTTTATTTGTAGAGGTAGAGAATGTCATCTTACAGTATCTACATTTATTAAATGAGCTATAAAACAAGATCCTAGTAACCTTTTTTCTTCCTGCTCCTAGATATTTGGTTTAACATGGCTTATGACCACGGCTAGATTAATGTTTAACATGGCCTGGTTATAGTTCTGTTTGAGGTATAAATGTCACATCTCTTAAAATATATAGCCAAAATGATGAAGTCAGAGGTATTTACATTCAAATAAGCTAATTTGATGGATAACTAGAAATGTCAATGAATATAGTTTAAGAGTTTAACTGTTCATTTTGAGAGCTTAATTAAAATATGTAGATAAAGGAATGGCCAACTCTAAACATGCAACATTTTGTACTTGAATTATTAAGCATTTATAAAGGTGAATATAAAGAAAAGCTGGTCTTACTTTGAATGTCAGGTGGTCCCATCATAGGCCTTTGTTCTTTACTCCAGCCATTCTGGAGCTTCAAACATAAAAAACAAGGTCACACTCCCCGTTCATTTTTCAGAGGCATATTATATTACACCTCTTTAAACATCTTGATAGGATTCTTACTTAGGAATAAATAAAAGTATCACATTCACTGCTAAATTATCTAAAGAAAACTAGCAAGAGACATTAATTCCATAAAACTATAGTCTATGACCAAAGCAGCAATTCAAAGTGAAAATACAATAAATGTGTAAATATATTGAACTAGCATATTAGAATGTTTCAAAAACAGTTCAATAAAGTCAGACGTCATGGTACAGAAGAGTTGCCACAATAACTCAAAGTTAGAACAAGCTGTTGGAACTTACAACATTCAACATTCTGTGTTAAAGATCAGGTCATTCAGCCTGATCTTTAACACAGAGGCAAGGTACAGGTATGATTAAGAGAGGGGGCAGAATTCTGCCACTTATTAGCTATGTAACTTTGAGCAATTTATTTAACTATATGTCTGTTTCTTATCTTCAAAATGAGGACAATAATAGTACCTACCTTATAAATATTTTTGAGGATTAAATGTATACAAGGCACTCAGCACACTGACTTTTAAGCATACGGAAGTGCTTAATAAATGTCCAGTTTTTATTTTTCTATAATGCCTAGCTATGCATAAGCCACATGTGGGTGTGGCTCTTGAACATTAGCCACCCTCTCTGAGGGCCAGAATGGGATGAATCAGAGAATGAAAGATTGAACAGACCCTTTCTCTTCTCAGATGACAGGTCCTGTGTAAGGGACACATAGCACACACTGTCAACCATCTGATACGCTCAGCTTTCAAATGACAGTTCTCCTCTGAAGCTATCCTAGCCAAAAGAGAGAAGTACACTATTTATTAAGCTGTGTCTATAGCTAAGTCTGTGCATCTAAATCAAAGAAAACACATAAATTGCTTTTATCAGTAATAACCAATGACTTAGCCAGAGGATAATGATATTAGAATTTGAAACCCCACATGAGTGTGCATTTACTTTTACATACTATTAAAGAGATATCAAATCAAAGCTAGATTTACTCTAGATAAATATAAAAAAATGTTACAGTACAGAGTTACAACTTTTTTTTTTGGCTGCACCGTGTGGCTTGCAGGATCTTAGTTCCCCAACATGGGATCAAACTGTGCCCTCTGCATTGGAAGCACAGGGTCCTAACCACTAGACAGCCAGGAAAGTCCCACAATTTGTTAATTCATATGTTGGTATCACATATCCTACAATGCCACTGTAATTTTTTTAATAATAATGATAAAGAATGTATTTGAAAACCATTCAGCCAGCTTGAACTAATTGCAATGTATCAAATATTTCACTCAATAGTTGAGAACATTCTTTTTTTTTTTTTTTTTACAAAGTGCATACAGCATTCACCAAAATAGACTGTATCAGTTCAGTTCAGTCGCTCAGTCGTGTCCGACTCTTCGCGACCCCATGAATCGCAGCACTCCAGGTCTCCTTGTCCATCACCAACTCTCAGAGTTCACTCAAACTCACGTCCATCGAGTCCGTGATGCCATCCAGCCATCTCATCATCTGTCGTCACCTTCTCCTCCTGCCCCCAATCCCTCCCAGCATCAGAGTCTTTTCCAATGAGTCAATTCTTCGCATGAGGTGGCCAAAATACTGGAGTTTCAGCTTTAGCATCATTCCTTCCAAAGAAATCCCAGGGCTGATCTCCTTCAGAATGGACTGGTTGGATCTCCCTGCAATCCAAGGGATTCTCAAGAGTCTTCTCCAACACCACAGTTCAAAAGCATCAATTCTTCAGCGCTCAGCCTTCTTCACAGTCCAACTCTCACATCCATACATGACCACTGCAAAAACCATAGCCTTGACAAGATGGACCTTAGTTGGCAAAGTAATGTCTCTGCTTTTGAATATGCTATCTAGGTTGGTCATAACTTTTCTTCCAAGGAGTAAGCGTCTTTTGATTTCATGGCTGCAGTCACCATCTGCAGTGATTTTGGAGCCCAAAAAAATAAAGTCTGACACTGTTTCTACTGTTTCCCCATCTAATTCCCATGAAGTGATGGGACCGGATGCCATGATCTTCGTTTTCTGAATGTTGAGCTTTAGGCCAACTTATTCACTCTCCTTCACTTTCATCAAGAGGCTTTTTAGTTCCTCTTCACTTTCTGCCATAAGGGTGGTGTCATCTGCATATCTGAGGTTATTGATATTTCTCCCGGCAATCTTGATTCCAGCTTGTGCTTCTTCCAGGCCAGCATTTCTCATGATGTACTCTGCATATAAGTTAAGTAAGCAGGGTGACAATATACAGCTTTGACATATTCCTTTTCCTATTTGGAACCAGTCTGTTGTTCCATGTCCAGTTCTAACTGCTGCTTCCTGACCTGCATACAGATTTCTCAAGAGGCAAGTCAATGTGCCATAAAAAGCAAACAAAAAGTTCAGTGCATTCTGAAGGACAGAAATCATACAGAGTAATTATTTGATCAAAACAGAATTAAATTATAAATTAGTAATAACAAGGAAATGTTTATATCTCTGGAAATTAACTTTAACACTTCCAAAGATATTTTGTCACATAAAGGGAAGTATTTGAACTCAGGGGCTAAATTTGGACAAAATTTATAAAGAGATGGGACATTTAGAATAAAGACATAGGACACTGAGGGTGGGGTAAGTGGATAAGACTTCTCTAAGGGCATCCAGGAATCTTTGGAACTTGAGATGGCAAATGCTACTGTAATTTTAAAAGCACCTTTGTAAACTTGTATGAGTTAACATCCAGGCTCTTAAACCCTGTGAGGAATTCACTGAATTCATATGCCATAGTGCCTGCTAACTAAATGAATGAATGACCAAGGCCACAGATTAATATAGCAAGTTTAAGGCAAAATTTACAGAGCATGTGGGATCCTAAAAAGCCACAAAGACAGTGAATCCAATTACTTGCATTAACAAAGTAGAAAGGCAATAATAAAAATACAGCAGGCTTTTAACTAAGAATGACAGTATAATTTCTGTTAGATACATCACAGCAAAGAAAGTTCAGAAAATTGGGATCTAAATCCTAAATCAGTCTTCTCTCATGATTTGGTATCACAAAGGTTCAGAAGGACAAAGAAAAGTGTTGGGAGCCAGCATGAGGAACTCCGCCCATGGCAAAGGTCATGAGGAAGGAAGCTTGGCATACGCAAAGGCGTGATCAAGCCTCAGGAAACCCCCTGTTTCCGAGCATCTACTCCCAAAACCAGAGTACTTTACGGGGAGCTCTCCCCCATAACCATTTTTTTTAGAGAAGGAGTTAACTTGTAGCTCCAGTTAATAACAATTCCTGGGCATGACAAGAGTGTTTTAACTTACGAACTCTGAAGGTTCTCTGGCCTGCCTGATCAGGCTCGTCTGGCCGCATGTGATTGTTAACAGCCTCCCAACTGTGAGAGGCACAGGATGTTTTAAAACTTTTTAAATACAGACTCTTTTGAGAAGTTAGAAGATCATTAGTATAGTATTAGTGGGTTGATTAGAAATTATATTGGTGAAGGGTTTTTTCATTTGTCGTGCCAATAATTATTGCTAATTCCCTGCCCTGGGTGTGACAAGGATGTCTCAGGTCAAACCTCTCTGCTGACAGACTAGCTCGTGTGACAACCTCTCAACCATAAACAGCACAGAGAGTTTGGAGTATTAGCGTAGGGCTTTTTTCATTGATGAGTCAATGATTGCCACCAGGCCTCCATATCCTTAGGCACCTGGGAATATATTAATCAATGTATTTGGAATATAGAAAAGGAAATATAGTAGTTTTTTGATGTTAGCAACACTAGACTTTTTGACTTAATGAATTTTCTCTTTTGTTATAGATCACTGTACTTTGTTATAAATCACTATGCTATGTAAAAATGTAACTTTATCACTATCTTAAGACAAAATAGATCTTAAGGGGAACATTGGTGAAGGGTTTACATTTGTTGAGCCAATATTTGCTGCTAAATCTCCATATTCCTGCCCTTATAATGAATATAACTAGCATATAGGAGAAATAAGTATTAACCTTTAAGATTAATCATGTTAAACCTTAGGTTAGGTAAATTCCTTTTTTGATTGTAACTCACTACACCCTCACCCTATAGGAATGCAACTTTATTTTGGAGGGTGGCGCCTGATTTAAGAAAAAATCACCCCTGGAAAAATAAGTTTTCTGGTTAACTGACCGGTATCAGAAAGGGCCATAAAATGTCAGCAAACCTCATGGCTAGAAGATAATGTAAAAACCCATAATATCTTTGTATAATTCTATATGAAGCACCTGATTGTGACAAGGGTCAGGTCTGCTGACCCCCGCGTGACTCTGTATTCATCCCTATGTATAACAAAAAGGTATATAAACAAACCTAAAAAATAAAGAAATCGGATCAGTTTCTGGAAAGACTGATTCCCCCATGTTGTTTCTTTCTTGCTCCCCATTTTCCTGGCTAAATTCCCTTCTGGTACGAGGGTACACACCAAGCCTACTGACTTTGCTGGGGCTTCTAAGATCAGACCAGGGAGGCCTCAGTGCCTCCCCTCCCTCGGGAAAATGGAAAGACGCCTGTGGCCTACGTAGGTGGTAATTAGTATTCCACGTAAACCAATTATTCAGCCTCTTTTCTCCATTAATTTTCCTACTACACTATCTGTTTCTAATCTCTCTCTATATCTGCAATTAAATAAGTTTTTTCCAGGACGCTGATTCCGTCCCCACCTTCAAATTACCCTAGATCCACCAGGGTGAGACCCCGTCAGAAAAGCATATTTAATTCTGGAAAAAATGCACCATGGTGTAGAAGGAGTATGGATGGGCATAGGTCTGGTGGTAGGTAGAGTGGGCAATCAATGTTCCTTAGGCCTGAGTGAAAGTTGCTCAGTCGTGTCTGACTCTTTGCAACCCCATGGACTATACAGTCCATGGAATTCTCCAGGCCAGAATACTGGAGTGGGTAGCCTTTCCCTTCTCCAGGAGGTCTTCCCAACCCAGGGATTGAACCCAGGTCTCCCGCATTGCAGGCCGACTCTTTACCAGCTCAGCCTCAAAGGAGGCCCTTAGGTACTTAGGCCTAAATGTCCTTATTTATTTAATGAGAGGGTTGGGCAGTTAATGCCTACCACCATCCATCTGAGTTCAAAAATTCCATTGCTTAATGCTCTCTTACAACTTATCTTCTCCACAAAACTATTTTTATTACAGGTATAGTCAATATTTTCATCACATACTTTTATGAAAGTGTTTATGATTTAATTACAAATGATAAACTGTGGTCCTGACTACACATTCCATATATCCTTATATGTGGATGAGGATGAGATTACAATGAGATTAAATTCTCAATATAAAAGATTAACCAAACAATTATTCTGATGATGACCTTGCACCGCTGACTAACACAACCACCAGAAGTGACTATCTGTTATTTACGGTCACGGATCAGTCACTCAGTGACAAAAACACTTTTACACGTTTGTTGAAATCACGAAAATAAGCTCAATGAAAAGCAAATGCACAAAGAGGTAAATACAAGGATATTTATTTTGAAGTACTGTCTTATAACAAAAGATTAGAAAAAAATCTAAATCCACATATTGTGATACAGCCAGAAAGTGAAACTATGCCCAATCACTAAAAACAATGATTAAGTAGAGGCAGTCCCGTATGATTCATACGAAAAAATTTCTAAGAATTCTCAGGTCAGAACAGTGGGCATAGTGTGCTACCATTTGTACAGAAGAAAAAAAAATAAAAATTAATATGATATGTGCATAGGCTATCTCCAAATGGTCAGAGAAGGAAACGGGTAACAACAGCTGCCTCTGGGGAAAGGAACTGGGTAAGAGGAAACAGACTTTAAAAAATCATTTGAGCACATTTTGAATTTTTTGTCCATGGGCATGTCCTACTTATTTTTATTTAAAAAGTTAAATTTCTCTAGACTTCCTTGGTGGTCCAGTGGTTAAGAATCTGTCTTGCAGTGCAGGGGACACAAGTTTGATCCCCGGTCAGGGACCTAGGTCTCACATGCCACAACAAAGAGTTCACATGTTACAACTAAGACCTGGTGCAGCCAAGTAAATAACATATAAATATTAAAAAATAAAAACGTAAATTTTCAAAGGAACACACAAACAATGGAAAAAATGTTTGTATATGTGGATACACAAACACACAGGGAAAAAAGACTAGAGGGGAACAACTGTTAACATGGAGATGATTTATCTCCTTTCCTTTATATATAGTTCTCTGTATTTTCCAAGTTATCTCAATAAACACATTAGCTTTGAAATGATAAGAATTTATACATATTTTATAAACAATGCATATTTCTGTCACAATTTTTTTCATATGTTAAATGAAATACATGCGAGGAGAATACGTACATTTTTATCAAAGTTCTGAAATTGTTTCATGCCAGGATTCCACACATTTGCCCCAGACTCACCCTTAGGTTATATGAAGGATCTTTAACACTCAAGTTTGGCAGAGATGCCTGGCGAGCATTTACATAATTTGTTTCCACTCCTTGAGCTATAAGAAGAAGAGAGGCACTGAGTTAAGACTGACAAGTTATCATCAAATGAATCTTCAACAATGGCTCATTTCAGAGTCAGTCATGATCTTTCAAAATACCCAAAACTTTCCAGCCACTTACTGAACTCAAAATGTCAGATCAGATGACTCTTCTCCCAACATCATTAAGAACAGACTAAAAGTGATACTCCTATTCTTGATCTTGAATCTTTCATGGGCATGGGGGAGGGCTGTGTGCAGATCACTAGGTATCAGTCATGCCCTCAGGCTCTATGGTGGCAGTAGACTGCTAGCAGAGCCCATACCGAGTGTGAGTCTAAAAGACATGGGAACTGAGGGATGGGATGGGGAGGGAGGTGAGAGGGAGGGTCAGGATGAGGACCACATACACCCATGGCTGATTCATGTGAATGTATGGCAAAACCCACCACAATATTGTAAAGTAATTAGCCTCCAATTTAAAAATAAAATAAAATAATAAATAAATAAGAGACATGGGAAGGGCTGCCATGAGAGAGAAGGCCAATGTGCACTGGTCCCCTTTATGGAAGGGGTTCAGCAGAAAAGATGCCCCTTTCCACGAGGAGGTTATATGCAAGGCAGTTATAGGACCCCAGGGACAGGATGTCTCCAGGGCTTGGATGGTGGTCAGGCAAGGCAGCAGGGCTTGGCATAGACTCAGAAGCCCTGAGTGCACACAGTGCCACCAGCCAGTGCAGAAAGTTGGGGTGGAGACTCCTTCTTGAAGACCAGAATGTTAAGAACTGCTTGGTGGCATTTTGCAGAGGGCCAAGACTCTGTGGTCAGGGGTGCTGGGTGATGAAGTTAGCAGATATGGGGTATAGAGGATATAAAGGATTCTGATTGCTAGCGTCAGGCTGGTGAGGGCCATGGACATTTGGGTTCTGTTCCATCCACCCACTGTACACGTGAATCTCTACCAACCTAACCCACCACACATAGGTACTTCCTTAGGCCACAGAGAGGGCCAAAATGCTGCTCACCTGACTGCCTGTATTTCTGGATTTTTGTCTTCAGGTCTATCCTGTTGATGTTCGTTAGGCATTCTTCTAATAAATTCAGTTGATCTGGAGCAACCAGATTTAGCTTCTCCAATTCAACCACAAGATCCAAGAAACTCTAAGAGAACCATCAACAAGAAACAAATGTCAGTAAGGCTGACCATCAGGCCTCATATGCAAACCTCAGGCTGCATAATTTATAACAATAAGAAAATGTGACCACAGGAGCCCTCTGAGTGACCTTCAGGGATCCTAAACCAGAGTGCTTTGTTTTATTGTCTCTCCAAAACCATGAGCAAATTACACTCCTGGAATTTACCCAGGAAAGAGGTAAGTCTTTGGGGGGGACCAACCTGTACCCAGGTTGGGAATAGATGCATAAGTCATTTTTTTGCATGAAGGATTAAGAAAGCAGGCCTGAAAATAAAATCCTCCTGTGTTAATTCTCTTCCCAAAAGCCAGGCTGGTGTCATACTGAAAAACTCTAAGGGATTTACTGAAAAAGGGAAGTGAGAAGGTAGCTGGGGAAATGTTTTTACTAGAAAAACTCTAAATGATATAGTCTTAAAGTTCCTAAAATATTTTAATCAATGCTGGAAATTCCAGTTCATTCTGATACAGTGGACAGACATGAGGTGGTAAAATTACAAGGTTAGGGTATTTTGCTACTGTTCAGCCTGGAACATAGGGATTGTGAAAGAACTACATTTCAGAAATAGGCATCACTTTTGGTTTTATTTTCTTTCTGTTTAACATTTGGTTACTAATGTGCTATCTTTATTTTTCAATTAATAATCATAATTAAATCTAAATAAATGATTGAGAAATAAGTGGATTACGGGACACCAAAAAGTGAGTTTTATTTTTTTTTTATTTTACTTTCCATTTTGCATTTGATAATGGGGGCATACAGTTGCCCTAATATTCCTAGATGTCAGAAATGAAACAACAATCATTAAGAAACGTGAGGAGATTCTTAAGCAATGATTTACCAGAGTCCTCAGAAGCAGGTCCTTGATACTAGAGACCCGAGCTCTTCCTGGCCTGTCCACAGGTTGGAAGTACAGATCAAGCCAGCTGGGATCTAAATACTTTTCCAGTGACCACAGCATCCCTGAGATTTCACCCTTAGCTCATTTTCAACTGCAAATCTATACTTCTGCCACTCTCTGGATTCATCAGTCTCAAGGACCTTCCCCTACCCATCTCCCCCGCAGCCTGATGACTCCACACGGACCCTGAACTGGCTGAGGAGAGGGAGACAGCAGAGAGCAAGATGGCAGTGCACCAGCACTTCCCATCTGTTTCCACTCAGTGTGAGCAGATGGGACTCCTAACCCTCGCAAATGATCTGCCAAACCAGGGAGAGAAGCTGGAGTATATAAGCCAGACCTATGATGTTACATAAATAAAGGATAAAATACAAGGATGAAACACCCAGGGCCACACCAGCCAACATCACTCTATTGCCTCTCAATTCATGAACCAATTTTCCTCCCATCAGTGTTACTATGAAAAAACCCTCATACTCTGCTCCCTTCCCACCTTCACCCTCAATTTGGGCCTTGTTGCTTACGTGCCGAGTCCCTTTCTTCATACTATAGAGAACAACTCCCAACTTCTGATAAGACTCTTAGGAACATGAATCAAGAAAAAGAAAGCAAACTCACCTTATCCTTGGCTATCTTGCTTCGGCCCGTATAATCTCTCATGAGGAACATTAGTGAGGACACCTCAGATTTATCCAAATCCTCACCAATCTCCATCATCAGCACCCTGAAAACCAGACAAGGTTCTTTAGTAAATTCAGACACAAGTCCTAGTGAGAATATACTAAGAGTATAGGTCTCCTCTAGGCCAAAAATTGGTTAAAATACTAATTCTTGCCCCTATTTTGAATGTGTCCCCCAGAAAACAGAAAGTATAGATCACCCCAGGAGATCTTCAGGCAATTCAAAAAGGAAACTTATCCCTTCTGAGTTTTTAGTAGAACATGGTACCTCTTTTTTCATCTGCTATGAAAAGAACAAGAGAATAAAAACTTCCCCAAAGAATCCCCTAGCTCTCCCAGAAGTTATAAGTGAAATAAATGAAGAACCTAAATGACTAAGATGAAAGATGTAAATAGAATTCAAAATGATCTCATCCTCTCAGTCTAACAAATTCCTGGGTGATGCTGAAGCTGCTAATACAGGGACAATACTTTCAATCACAAGACTGTGAAGCAAAGTAACGCCTAAGCTATCCTGGCTAGCTCCAGAACTCAAAGGGTAAAAGGCACCTGCATCCTGGGAACTGTGACTGTGTGGAAAGCCCCTCCTCATATAGCCACCTCTGTTACAGCTGGAGTACCAGCATGCTTTATCGGGGCTCCCAAGGACATCTCATGATTGTCATTAGTGCCTGGTCATTGGCATCACTGCTTAGAAGCCCATTTTCCCAATTAGACTCTCAGATTCTTGCGGATGGAAGATTCTTCGCTTTGCTCTAGCGCTTACCAAACACCTCGCATATGTCAACCCACAATAAAGCCCACTCAACAGATGAATAAGTGAATCTAGCACTCCCTGGCCTCTCTACTCAGAGGTCCCCAAACTGCCTCCATTCACTTCAGCAAGGAAACAGAAAACGGAGAGAGTCCCCTGACTTTTTCACAAAAACCCAGTCAGTGCCTCCTGAAAAGTTTTAAGATTTCTGACATCATATAATGGTTCGAGAAATGGAAACTGATTAAGAAAAACAGCAACGACAATAATTAACCCTTATATTGGTAGGGCGCTACCTGGTTTTAAAAAGTTCTTTATATAATTTAAAATATAATAATTTTTAAAAGTACTTCACAAACTAAATTATCACAATCAATCCTTACAAACACACTTGTGAAATCAGATATTATTCTTAGTTTCACAAGTAGGAAAATGAAGGCCCAACTGATGGCAGTGGCTGGCTCAGCCTATGTGGATTGTAATTGGTTCTGAGGCTTCAAGCAGACCTTTAATCTCAAGTCTCATCCACGTTCCAAGGGCCACACTGCTTGCAACTCTCTTTAATACAGTTTTTAATCATGTATATCATCTCCAAATATACCTTAATGATACAACTAAAGACCGGGGTGGTCCAGAGAAAAAAGAATCACAAATTTAAGGTTACAAATTATCTTTCTTTCCCCAGAAATGCAGCCTTTCCTGTGGTTTCTGTGCTCCTTTGAGCCTCCAAGAGAATGCTCTGTGACCAGGAGGAAGGAACAATTCAAAGGCTGTCTGAACTAAAGGGAAGTCCAGTGGCCATTCCTCTCTGAATTTAAGGGAGTCTAGATGTGGTTAATTGAAGAAACCTTCAATCTGGGCTCCCCAGAGCCTCCTGGAGCAGGGACCTCACAGAAACTCACAGAAAGCTAGCTCACCCACTAACTTCCTTGGCAGGGGAAAGACCAGAGGGGATTCAGGAAGGATCACAAAGCTCTACAAAGGTCAGGAAGATTACTGTCAGGCTTGTTGTTTTCTTTTCTCAGAACAGGAAATTGCCCAGCTCTGACATCACAGGCTAGCAAAGAACACAGCAGATCCCATAATTAGAAGCCTACAACAGTACTAACTCTTAGTCATTTGTCTCTCTACCATTCTACCCATCAGGCAAACACATACCATCTGTCCTTTCCAGTTTCATTCTGACCTTCTACCCGGTTACTTTAAGCAAACATGTACTAAGGATTCAAACATTTCAGAAGAATGAACATCAACAGGGCAATAAAATTGGTGGGTAGGTAAAGGGATGAACCTGCTTTTCTTAATGTCCTCCTTTCTATGGTTCTGAAGTCTAGACCTTCTTCCCTCCCTCCCTCCTACTGGTGCAGCCTCGGGAGAGGCTGATGAATTACCTATAGTCTGAAATCAGATGTGGGTGCCTGCGCAGGAGGGCCTCCACTGTCGGAGTATCCATATCCAAGACGCTCTTGAGCAAGTCAAACCGCCTCACTCTGTAGAGCAGCTCAGCCAAGTTCACAGAAGACAGCTTTCCTCTCTCTCTTAAAATATCCAGAAGATCCCTGACATTCAGTGGAACCGCATTTGCAGCAACATCTCGGCACAAAAAAAGAAGTGCAGCCTTCTCATCTTCATCAAGTGCTTCTTCTACCTGATGGATGACCTCAGCAGACATCCTGTACAGTGTTATTCCAAGGAATGGCAGGAAGAAAAGTCTAGTCCAGTCAACAGAAGGCCATGAAGCTACTGATTTCATTTCTGGTGGTTTTCTTCATTTCTTTCAAAATCCTTTCCAATGGAGGAGTTCTGTGGTTAACAGGGAACTTTTTTTTTTTTTTTAATTCTCCTAGCAAAATAACGTATGCCTCAAAGTCCAGGTATAGGCTCTTCTTTTCTTGCTGGTCTAATTTAGCAGATTAAACTCATGTTGTTAAGTCTACAGAACTGATCCTTTCTGGAGACAAAGCAACTGATCCCAAAATCAGGACAGACAAAGAAGATAACCTACATTTTAAAAGAAATGAAACCAGAGACAAATTATTTCCAAAAAAAATCCCACATGCTTTATCACAATTTATCAGAGTGTTAAGTGTGGTAAGTGGAAAATCACTACTAAGGAACTAATGACAAAGTGTCAGATGAATGGTGAGGGGCAGAGGAAAAGCCCAATGACTAGGCTGCTCTCTGGACCACAGAAACTGAGGTCACGGGGGTTAACCCCTTTTTGGTGAACTCCCGGTAGGCTTGAACAAACACAAATCTTAGCAAAGGGGACTCTGCAAGGTGTCAAAAATGATGGGAGAAAACCGGTTTCTGTCTCTACCTCACCCTTTTTTTTCCAGTTGTTCTCCTACTTGGAAACCCTTCATTCACACCTGCTGCCATCCCCCAAAGTCGCAGGCACTTTACACAGTGTCATCATGAATGCTCACAGGACCCGTCACCATAGCTGAACATAAGCCTTGCCAAGTTTTGATCACCTCTTTGGACCCTGAGCCCCTTGGGAGGGTCAGAAGCCCATACTCACAACACACTGCTGGACAGCAACTGTTACTAGCATTGCTGATTGCATCAGTGGAAAAAAGGAGGGTGAGCAGATCTGCGGAAAGATCCAGGAATTGGGTGGGAATGGTGGGGTGTTCATGCCATGGGTGTATTCTTAACTTCTTCCATTGGAACTCAACCTATTTTCTTTCAAAATTTAAGTTATAAATGGGGGTCACTGTTCAAAGTTTCATAGCTATATTTTATTTTAAATAAGCTTTTACATTCTGGTATAATACCCTGTCAGTTTCTAGCAGAGAACATTTCAGATTAAAAGCTAATCATAGCAAAAAATAATTGGAAAACAACCTAACTGTAGGTTGATAACTGTTGCTGCATATTTGTGTACACGTGTATTAAACCAGCAGGATTTTCTGAAAGGAACACCAATTCTATTTTATTTATTGATATACAATCTTGGGTTACAAAAGATGAGGCATCTTACTACAAACACATAAGTAGAAAAAAAATTATATGAGAACATGGAGGAAAATAATTAGATTAGAAAGTCAAAATGAGGTGGAGGGATAAAGAATACAATGCAAATATGCAGGCCAGAAAGGCCTAAACAGATTTTAGCAGACCCTGAATGTGTCCCGAGCTTCCTGGCAGTCAAAGCAAAAAGGGATATATGGGATGTTAAATAGCCCTTGCTGTCAAAAATAAGAAAAATTGAAAGATTCTTAGAGGAGACACAATTTCCCTAGGGTTCCGGAGTTCCCCACCAATGGAAATATTAATGAGTACTTTAGTGTCAGAAATTAACAAAATTATGTTTATTTAAAATTTCATTTAAAAAAATTTTTTAATATCTTATTTTAAAATAAGCCATTCATGCATACCATTCACACTAGCCTTCCTCTCAATAGTCTAAAAGGGTTAGTTTTTAATAAAATAGACACTTTAGTTACTGTAGGCTTGTTAATAAGTATTAATGTGTCTATGCCAATCCCATGTTCATTCATCCAAGCCTCACTTAAACACAGCCATTCTGAATAACTGGAGAAATGAAATTTAAAATGATTGTTTACTCAAAGTAGAAAAACTGGTACTCAGACCACATTTTTCTAATCTGAAAGCTTAATGCTAATTTTATGTGTTTTGCAGAGGCTAAACCTGTACTCTACTCACAGGCTAACAAGACTTTAAACCTACCTACTAGTTTCCAAAAAAGGAAGGCAAGTTCTTTTTCTATTCATTAAAATTCATAATTCTGCAGTTGCTATTATTATAAATTAATCTATAAAATATTTATACACACTAGAAAGTATAAAATAAGTAAACACAAGAAGAAATAAGGGGCTTTCCTGGTGGCTCAGTGGTAAAGAATCCAAGACACAGGCTTGATCCCTGATAGGAAGATTCCACATGCTGTGGAGCAACGAAGCCCGTGCACCACAACCACGGAGCCTGCGCTCTAGAGCCTGGGAGTCGGATCCACTGAGCCCATGCCCTGCAACTATTGAAGCCTGTGAGCCCTAGAGCCTGTGCTCCACCACTAGAGAAGCCACTGTAATGGGAAGCAACTAGAGAGCAAACTAGAATGGGAAGCAACTATAAGCAACTAGAGGGTAGCTCCCTCATGCTGCCACTAGAGGAAAGTCAGCACAGCCAAAAGTAAATAAAATTATTTTTTAAAAAAAGGCAATGAGATGTTATGTACATTCACTAGACATACTGAAAAAGAACCAAACAGAGCTATTAGAAATGAAATGTTCAATTCCCTCTTTTTAAAAACAGTAATTTTTATAATTCATAACCATCAGTGATATAATAATACCATCAAGAGTTAACAAAATTAGATAATTGCTTCTTAAAATATTATCGGCTCAGTTCATTTCCTCTAGCCATTACACCCAAGGCTGCCTTCTGCCAGTCACGTACACTCAGCAAGAGAACTGGAGTGCTGTCTTCCCTCTGTACTAATGGAAGTATAGTTTGGCAGCAAAATCCAAATTACTCAGTGGTAGCATCTGGCATAGTCAAAGAAAATATCAAAAGGAAAACTACAGCTCCTGTGCTGACTCAGGCCAACCAGATGCAGCAAAATACGAGTGCTTATGTGTTGGGGCGGTGCTGGGGACAGTGAACTGAGGCTAGCAGTGATTGGCACTTGAAAGAAGGGAGCATGAAAGGGAGAAGTGGGGCTACAGTCCAAATACTCACTACTTTGTTACAGTTTCTTTTAATCCCAAACCAAGAAATTACCATAAAAACTACTTTCAGACTAAGGAAGTTCGGTCAGGTCTTGAGAGGCAAAGCCCAAGCCACCCCCATAAGGTTACCTTCCCAACCCAGAGGATATGAGACATACATTCAGCTGAAGGTGAGTCCATGATTAAAAATCACCTGCATAAACAAAAAAAGCACCATGACAGTAGACAAAGTGAAACTCACATACTAGGAACCTGTATCTGAAAGAGTTTAAAAATAAGTATCTTCTGCTCAACATCACTCATTATCAGAGAAATGCAAATCAAAAGCACAATGAGGTACCATCTCACGCCAGTCAGAATGGCTGCTATCAAAAAGTCTACAAACAATAAATGCTGAAGAGGGTGTGGAGAAAAGGCAACCCTCTTACACTGTTGGTGGGAATGCAAACTAGTACAGCCACTATGGAGAACTGTGTGGAGATTCCTTAAAAAACTGGAAAGAGAGCTGCCATATGACCCAGCAATCCCACTGCTGGGCATACACACCGAGGAAACCAGAATTCAAAGAGATACGTGTACCCTCATGTTCATCGCAGCACTGTTTACAATAGGCAGGACATGGAAGCAACCTAGATGTCCATCTGCAGATGAATGGATAAGAAAGCTGTGGTACATATACACAATGGAGTATTACTCAGCCATTAAAAAGAAAGCATTTGAATCAGTTCTAATGAGGTGGATGAAACTGGAGCCTATTATACAGAGTGAAGTAAGTCAGAAAGAATGACACAGGAATAGCTAATAGAACAACCAATACACAGATGAGAACTCAGAAATAAATCCACACACTGACAACTAAGGTGGTCCTGTAAATCAAGAGGGAAAGAACATTAATGTCCAGAAAGGGTGCTGAGACAACTAGTTTTCCGTACATACAAAGAGGATAAACTGGGATCCTTTCCTTATACCATTTACAAGCCACCCACAAGTACTAAAGTCCTGGACATAAAATGTCTAGAAAAGATTCTCCAAGAACATTATGATAACCTACAAATACAAAAGTGATTTTTTAAGAATTATGTAATAGAAAGCATTTCTGCAAATCAATAAGCATATGACAAGCAACCCAAGGAGAAAATAAGCAATAGGCAATTCCCGGAAGAAGAAACCCCCAACAGCCACAAACCATATGAAAAGATATTGAAGGCAAAATAGTATTCAGAGAAATGCAAATTTAACTACAGTGAGATATTATTTCACATTGGTCAAATCTGTTACTACATGTCAGAGAAAATATAGTGAAATTAGAAACTTTACACACTGCTAGAGAAATTATAAATTGATTGGGCCACTTTAAAGAATAAGTTGGCAATACCTGGTAAAGATGAAAGCATATGTTACTCTAGGACATGAAAATTTTATTCCTAAATGAATATACTTTTAAAATTCTTAGAATACCAAGATATGTACATAATGTTCCAAGCATCAGTAAATCTTACCACACAATAATGGTAACCATCTACAAGTCTATTAAAAGAGACTGAATAAAAGGTCCCAGTCCTTTGTAAAATACAATACGGCCATGCAAAATGAGGAACTATGAATGAATCTCACAAACAGACAAAAAATAAAACAAATATTTCTGCTAAAGCAAAAAGCTGCTAAAGCATGCATATCATGTGATCACTCACCTAGAGCCAGACATCCTGGAATGTGAAGTCAAGTGGGCCTTAGGAAGCATCACTACAAACAAAGCTAGTGGAGGTGATGGAATTCCAGTTGAGCTATTTCAAATCCTAAAAGATGATGCTGTGAAAGTGCTGCACTCAATATGTCAGCAAATTTGGAAAACTCAGCAGTGGCCATAGGACTGGAAAAGGTCAGTTTTCATTTCAATCCCAAAGAAAGGCAATGCCAAAGAATGCTCAAACTACCGCACAATTGCACTCATCTCACTTGCTAGTAAAGTAATGCTCAAAATTCACCAAGCCAGGCTTCAGCAATATGTGAACCAAGAACTTCCTGATGTTCAAGCTGGTTTTAGAAAAGGCAGAGGAACTAGAGATCAAATTGCCAACATCTGCTGGATCATCAAAAAAGCAAGAGAGTTCCAGAAAAACATCTATTTCTGCTTTATTGACTATGCCAAAGCCTTTGACTGTGTGGATCACAAGAAACTGTGGAAAATTCTTCAAGAGATGGGAATACCAGGCCACCTGACCTGCCTCTTGAGAAACCTATATGCAGGTCAGGAAGCAACAGTTAGAAATGACATGGAACAACAGACTGGTTCCAAATAGGAAAAGGAGTATGTCAAGGCTATATATTGTCACCTTGCTAATTTAACTTCTATGCAGAGTACATCATGAGAAATGCTGGGCTGGAGGAAGCACAAGCTGGAATCAAGATTGCTGGGAGAAATATCAATAACCTCAGATATGCAGATGACACCACTCTTATGGCAGAAAGTGAAGAACTGAAGAGCCTCTTGATGAAAGTGAAAGAGGAGAGTGAAAAAGTTGGCTTAAAGCTCAACATTCAGAAAACGAAGATCATGGCATCTGGTCCCATCATTTCATGGCAAATAGATGGGGAAACAGTGGAAACTGGCTGACTTTATTTTGGGGGGCTCCAAAATCACTGAAGATGGTGATTGCAGCCATGAAATTAAAAGACACTTACTCCTTGGAAGGGAAGTTATAACCAACCTAGGGAGCATGTTAAAAAGTGGAGACATTACTTTGCCAACAAAGGTCCATCTAGTCAAGGCTATGGTTTTTCCAGTAGTCATGTATGGATGTGAGAGTTGGACTATAAAGAAAGCTGAGAGCAGAAGAATTGATGCTTTTGAGCTGTGGTGTTGGAGAAGACTCTTGAGAGTCCCTTGGACTACAAACAGATACAACCAGTCCATCCTAAAGGAAATCAGTCCTGAGTGTTCATTGGAAGAACTGATGTTGAAACTCAAACTCTATAAAATTTTGGCCACCTGATGCAAAGAGCTGACTCATTTGAAAAGACCCTGATGTTGGGAAAGATTGAAGACAAGAGGAGAAGGGGACGACAGAGGATGAGATGGTTTGATGGCATCACTGACTCAATGGACATAAGTTTGGGTAAACTCTGGTAGTTGGTGATGGACAGGGAGGCCTGGCATGCTGCAGTTCATGGGGTCGCAAAGAATCGGACACGACTGAGTGACTGAACTGAACTGAACTGAAAATCTTTAATGTTAGTAATAACTTGGGGCTTCCCAGCTGGCGCAGCGGTAAAGAATCCACCTGTCAATGCAGGAGCCACAAGAGATGCAGGGTCAGTCCCTGGGTCGGGAAGATCCCCTGGAGAAGGAAATGGCAACCCACACCAGTATTCTTGCCTTGGAAATCCCATGAACAGAGGAGCCTGGTAGGCTACAGTCCATGGGGTCGCAAAAGAGCTGGACATGACTGAGCGGCTGAGCACGCACACATGTTGAGCACTCTCAGCTTACATTAAGACCCTAAATATTAGTAACAATACCATATATTGTTTAGGGATATGTGTATTAAAAATATTAAAACATATAGTAATAATGAATAATTAACACAGAAAAGTGGTTTCTGTTGTGGGATTAACAGAACGTCACTAAATAAAAATACAGAGGG
The DNA here is from genome assembly GCF_023091745.1 of Budorcas taxicolor. NCBI lineage: Eukaryota > Metazoa > Chordata > Mammalia > Artiodactyla > Bovidae > Budorcas > Budorcas taxicolor. Next base: position 134,162,432 of record NC_068911.1, on the reverse strand, counting down.
GAAGTGACTAAATTTGTAATATTTTACTACATAAGCTCAGCAATAGATATACAGACAGTAAAATAAATACACCTCTGACCGCATTCTCTGACCACAGCGCAATAAAATTAGAAGACTATAATGAGCCAAAAGGAAACCCTATACATTCTTGAACTGAAAAAAGGAGTTTCTCTCTCTACTGCATTTAGCCCTTACCAGTTCAGTTAACAAGTTCTGCATGAAAACAACCAGAGCATGCCATATAGAAAGTATCTCATAGCATTGAAAATGCTGTCAGAGCTTTTCTGGTGTATACATAGACAATCCTTAGAACAAGACAGCCTAGAAGCATCCCAAAGTTACCATCAAAAAATACAAGTCCAATTTTATTTAACATGATTCAAGAGATAGGGTAGAAGGGGGGCTTCCCTGGTTTCTCAGTGATAAAAAATCCACCTGCCAATGCAGGAGGCTTGTGTTTGATCCCTGATGTGGGACGATCCAAGATACCACAAAGGAACTAAGCCCCAGTGCCACAACTATTAAGCCTGTGCTCTAGAGCCCGGGAGCTGCAACTACTGAGTCCACGTGTCCCAACTACTGAAGCCCAGGTGCCGGAGAGCTCTGCAATAGGAGAAGCCACCTCAAGGAGAGGCCCATGCACAGCAATTAGAGAATAGTCCCTGCTCTCCAAAACAAGAGAAAAGTCAGCAATGCCAAAAACCAAGCACAGCCAAAATCAAATAAATATGTATTTTTTAAAGATAGGGTAGAAGGGATGGGGAGGTGGGTGGCAGGTAGAATGAGTTCTTTAGAGTTTGGTGAAAGGAGAGTGCTCATTACTTACCAGCCCCGTCCTGCCTGAGCTTCCTAGTTCAGCACCACACACCTCCTCTGAAGTCAATGGCTTCACCTCACTTAGAGACAAAGGAGCTGTCCAAGCCCAATTCTTTCTCTTTCCTTCTTTCAAACACCCAGCCCTCCGGACTGACTGAGACTTCTGTTAGTGTTCTTTCACGCCCACCGTCTTAAGTCATTCACCTTTCCCAGCAGGGCAAAACTGGCAGCTGTGTGTGTGTTTGTAGAATTTTTAAGGAATTCCCCTTTCTGTCACCTCCTCTCTGGCAAATTTTAATTTAATGACTCTCTCTCCTTCGTCTCCTCACCCACACAAAATTTCCACAATGGTACAAACTGTCCCCCACCTTCAGAGTCAGAGCAGTTTCAGTTTCACTTCTCAACTAGTTGCGAATGATCACTGAATATACTAAAGAAAGCAGATGTAAGTCATGAGGGTTCCTTTCCACTGGTTAATGGAAAGGGAAAGGGTGTCAGCTTCTAGAAGAAGAAACCACTCCAGGTGTTTTGAGCAGAAAAAACATTGATATAGGTGGATACAGGTGCTTACAAAAGTGTTGTAAGGACTTGAGGAATGGTCTCCTAACTGAGCTTCTGAGAAAGATTGCCAGGGCTCCCAGAAAGACCTCGTCTTGGCCCAGGCAGTGGGGACGCAGGAGGCTGTCAACAGTAGCACTGAGCTGAAGAACACCTCGGGGCTCCCCTCGTGGCCAAGTGGTTAAGAATCCTCCTGCCAATGCAGAGAACACGGATTCGATCCCTGGTCCAGGAAGATCCCACAGGCCGAGGAGCAACTAATCCCATGTGCTGTAACTACTAAAGCTTATGTGCCCTAGAGCCCGTGCTCTGCAACAAGAAAAGCCACTGCAATGAGAAGCCTGCACACCACAACAAAGAGTAGCCCCCGCTCACCACAACTAGAGAAAGCTCGCATCCAGCAAGGAAGACCCAGCACGGCCAAAAATAAAATAAAGAAATCTTAAAAAAAAAAAAAAAAAAAAAACAGCTCAGTCAATGATCCCAAGATCAGAGGGTCAATCAGCCCCCCATCTGCCTCCTCTGTCCCCACAGCTGGTGACTGGACTTAATGTGCTGCTCGAACCCCATCACCACCGCCATGCTTGCCAGCAGGGAAACCAAGAGCAGCCAGCTACTTGGTCTCTCCTCCACTTGTTTACAGATCCTGCCCACATGTACCTTAATTCACATCCTGGTTGGAAAGGAGTCTGGGAAATGCAGTTTGTGGTTTTGCACTCTCTAGACCTAAATGAGAACGGGTCCTGAGCACCAACTGACACCAACTGACAGAAGGATATCCCAAAAGAACATTGTTGTCTTCTTTGTGGTTAGATCTTCTGCATAGACCCCAGTGCCTGACTCCTAGTAAGCACTCAATTAGTACTTGAATGAGTGAATAGAGTTTCAGAATTCGCTTCAAGGCAACAGCCTCACTTTCTTAGCTTCCCAGATAGGACCTAGAAGCAAGGGCTACAAACCCTTTTCCGGCTAGCACCTCAATTCTCTTGCCCTTTTGCCTCCTCACCACCAGCTCTGCAATACCTTGGTATGCCAGAACTTTCCAGTTTGAGCACTAAAATTTCCATTGTCCAGGAAATTCCTCACTGACAAACCGGGATGGTCACGCCAGCATCCCATCTTCAGATGGTGAGCGTCCAACACTCACAAATTTAGGGCAGAAGTCGTGCTGAATGGAGGGGGAGAATCATCCCACACTTGTGTGACTTTCAACATCAGCTGGCCCCTTACTGCTACCTGGCATGCTATTTCAGGACTGCGGTCAGTTCCTTTCAAAAGCCCCTTCACCCCTTCCACCCTCACGGCTTTCTTCTATCCAAACACCACACACTGGAGCCACTTCTAATCGATCGACCTTGCAGTTGATCGAGTGATCTCTTGCAACCTTCCACCTTCCCCTGCTGTCCCACACCTTCCCGGGCCATCCACTCCCCATTTGCCCTCTTGTCTCCACCCTTTCATCAATCTCTCTCTGCCTTCAGGGACTCCGCCCCCTTCAGCTTGTAAACATGTTCAGTCTCTTCCATCTTAAGAATAAAGAAAACAAGAAACCTGTTCCTCCTGAGATCCCCTAGACTTAACCAGTCTTTCACTCTTTCTCCCTTCATGTGAAGCTGGGATTTCAGAAAGGGAGAGACTGCAATGCATGCTTCAGGTCCTGCAGTGTCTCAATTCACTCAAGATGCCTCTACTGGTATCCCCTCCACCCCACACCCTCTCCACAGTGACACTCAGGGCCATACTGGAACCCGAAACAAAGGAAACATCATTAATGTGGATACTGTCTTTATTGAGAAATCTGATATTTTCTTCATCATGGATTTTTGGCATTCATGTCAATGTTTTCAAAATCTTGCATTAAAATATTATTTATCTTGATTTTTCACACCCCCTTAAGGGATGGGCCTGAAATGACTGCCTCACTCGCCTCACCCGAGTGTCCTCACCTGATGGTGCTCTTCTAGAGGCCTTCGTGGCCTCCTAGTGGCCAAATCCATGGTCACAGGGAAGTCTTTTTTTACCCAAGCATTCTGATACTCTTCCTTGAAACTCTTCTCCCTTGGCTGACTTCACACCACTACATTTTACACTGTCTCCCTCTGACTTTCTCCAACCCCTCAGCACTCTTTCTGTACCTGCTTCTTAAATGAGGGGGTGCCCTAGCATCCATCTCTCATGCTAGTCTGTCTTATTCCTCCTGCCTGTGGCCTCTCCATCTCCAAAGAGATCTATCAGAATGAACCTTCTGAAGTTTGTGCTTGGACCAAAGCACTTTCCTAAATTCAGACCTTTCAATGACTCACCTCCCATCGCAGGTTCCAATTTCCTTTGCATTCAAGACTCTTCCAGGTCTGGCACCTGCCTTTACCTCTCATTAACACACCTCACACATTCAGCTTCAAACCAACCTCAACAAGGAGTTCTTACCCACACCTTTGCACCTTTGCCTGGATTACCATGCTCAGCTTGCAGGGCCAGCTGAAGTGTCTCCTGCATGTAAAGTTTTTCTGGGAAGAACTCACCCAGACTTAGTCAGCAGTTCCTTTGTTCCATCACCATATTATGTATATAAAGCTTTGCAGCACCCAGCATAGCCCCAGTAGGTGATAGTAAAATGTCACTTTATCAGGCTTTTCAATGTTTCTCACAGAATGCCAGCTTTGCCCGCAAACCATCTGGTATCAAAAGCACATAACGTTCCCAGTAGCATAACTGCCAGTATGACTAGTTCCCGGCATACTTAAACCTATTCCAGGACAGATACACTTAACAGTCCCTTTTTTGTACTGCTTTGCTCATGGCATGGCCTGAAAGCAAGGTCATGTTCACTGAGCCACAGCATGCAAGCAAATGTAATTTCCCAGCAATACAATACAACTGAGTGGCAATGTGGAGAAGCCTGCCCTGCCAGCTGCAGAGAGCAGCATGTAAACCTGGAACGTTCAGGTGTCTGGGAATCCCCACTGACATATGAAGACGAAGTGCCTGAGAGAGTCATCAAGAAGCTTCTAAAGAGATAAAGGAAGAAAAGGTTACATGATCCTGACCACATTATAGGAGTTCAGTGCATCCACAGGACCCCTCTCCTCCTCCTCCATTTGTGTACAGAACCTGTGGGTGCGGGCTCTGCGTGTGGCAATTTGAGCAGCCAATATAACAAAAGCAGCTTTTCTCCATCCATAGGCATTTTAACCCTAAGATAGTGCACAAAATGCCATTTTGTGCACACTATTTAAAGTAACATGCTTAGTAAGAGATCATCACGTGGGTCCTGGTTTCTGGAATGCTGCAGAAATGGTCTAGAAGACCATGTATTGAAGCAGAAACACAAATGCATTCCAGTTTGGAATTATTTATTGCGCATTTTTAATTTTTCATATGTTTCATTGTTTAATTTAATATTTAATGCATACTTTTACCACTGATACATTATGTATATGAAAATACATAATGTATCAGTAGCTGTGCTGTGCTTAGTCACTCAGTTGTGTCAACTCTTTGCAACCCCTGTGGACTGTAGCCCACCAGGCCCCTCTGTCCATGGGGATTCTTTAGGCAATAATACTGGAGTGGGTTGCCATGCCCTTCTCCAGGGAATCTTACTGACCCAGGGACTGAACCCAGGTCTCCCACACTGCAGGCGGATTCTTTACCAACTGAGTCACCAGGGAAGCCCATCAGTGGCTAAGAGGATGCATTAAAAAATTATCATATTTGGCTTCCCAATCATACATTTCAATTACAGCAAATTGCCCACAAGCTATAGTTATCTCAATTATAAAATGACATAAAATTAGAAGGTATATCTTATAAAGTTTCTTTGATGAAGCTCAGCCCCATGACTCTCATGGAAACTCCTACAAATTTCAACATAACATTACCTCACATCACTTCTCTGATTCCTATGGGCTGCAGAAAATGCGGGAATGAAATAATCCCAGGAGAAAGAATCTAGACCAAAAGGAGATGGTGAGTCATCTAACTGTACTGAAACATGAGCAGAGTCACTAGGGAAAACTGCTTAATGCACTGGCCCACTCCTCTTGAATCAAAGCAAATCTTCACTAGGGCAAACTACCCCTAGAGAGCACAAGCACCCAAAATTACCTCCCTTCCCTTCCCTACTTTCTTCTTGAGTACTGTCATATGCGGTAAGCTCCCACTCATCTACATTAAGTTGTAGTGGAGTCCTGGCTAGGACTGCCAAGTCTACCCTCCTAGGCCTCGAACAGACTGGTCATCATTACAGGGCCCCAGCAGGCAGGCACTTGTGTCATGCCTACTCATCCTTACATAATCTACAAGGAAGCAAGATGGAGATGGTGGTAGAATAAGAAACATGCTCAGAACCTGGTTGCCAGATCCAGGAGACAGAGCTTGTGAAAGGAAGATTTTGCAATTCTGTGGGGTAACAATGCTGTTGTTTAAGAAACTGGGTGAGGCTCCCTGGGGGCTTCACTGTTGGCTCAGGGGTAAAGAATCCGCCAACCAATGCAGGAGATGCAGGTTCAATTCCTTGGTTTGAGAAACTTCCCTGGAGTAAGAAATGGCAACCTGCTCCCGTATCTTGCCTGGAAAAGTCCATGGATAGTGGAGCCTGGTGGCCACAGCCGATGGTGTCACAAAGCGTTGGACACAACTAAGTGACTGAGGACACACACTGTATCGAATACAGTAGTACAGTATTACAAGCCCAGGACATTCACTTGATGCCAGCCCCTGTGGGCCAGCTATTTACTGTACTACTGTACTTTCAAAGTACTGTACTGTAAGCTTTAAAATGTTTTCTTGGAACATCACTGGAGGTCCACTGTTTACAACTCTGTGCTTTCAATGCAAGAGGCTTGGGTTCTGAAGCAGGAGGAAGATGGGTAAAGTGATAGGAGATTCATTCCCTGTGAACAGAAACTCTAAGACAAGGATAGCAGGACAATTAAGAAAGGAAGACTGAGGGCAGCCACAGAAAACTTACATAGCAGGTGAACCCCTAAATTTAGCTGGACTGTCCCCCACTCCTTCCCTAATACTTTAATCTCTGTCCTAACTCTGTAACTTTGCAAGAATATTTACCTCCATCTGGAATGTCCTCTTTACTCTCCACCTCTACAAATTAATATCGAAATCTTTCTCCAGCTTCCCAGGTGGCATAGTGGTAAAGAATCTACCTGCCAATGCAGGAGACTCAAGAGATGTGGGTTCCATCCCTGGGTCAGGAATATCCTCTGGAGAAGGAAATGGCAACCCACTCCAGTATGACTGCTTGGAAAATTTCATGAACAGAGTAGCCTGGCAGGCTACAGTCCAAAGGGTCTCAAAGAGCTGGACACGACAAGCACGCAGGCAAACTTTTCTCAAAGCCTAATTCAGGTTTCTAATTCAGGTTTCTCTGCTCCTTGAGGTTCCCTGAATGATTCCACATAAATGATTCCACATAAATCTCCTTCAGGACTAGTATAATGTTTACTATATAAATGATATCACTTAGTCCTTAAAAAAAGAGACAGTGAGGAGGCTGGGCCCTGTGCAGGCCACACATTTCTCATTCTCAAAGTCAGGAGACCTCTTAGACTACACATGCGCAGAAAGGCTACTTAGAGGTCAAAAGAGAAGAAGTCCAAGAGATATTCTACCCAAACACCTCTGTGGTAGAACCTATTTTAGCTAACAATGCATGCACACACATGGGGGGAGGATCTTGAGATATACCAAATACAGACTCTGAACCAGGCAAATCAAAATAATTGGCCACAGGAAAACCAGAAGAAATGCTTCATAAAAGTGATTAAAACTGCCACAGGGGCAAGATTCAGGGACTCTCACTCTGAGTCTGCCTGTGCGTCTATTCACACATATGGTACTCTTTTTCCTCCTAATAAATATTTAACTTGTTTCATTACTCTCTGTCTTTGTGGGAATTCTTTTCCTCAAAACCAAAGGACCAGGGCCTTGTCACTGACCGCTGGTCAGGTGGCTAGGATTTGGTGCTCTCATTGCTGTGACCCAGGCTCAACCTCTGGCCGGGGAACAGAAGTCCCCCTACAAGTCACTGCAGGCTGAGGCCACCTGAGATCATACCCATCCCTGGTTGAGGAACAAGATCCCACATGCCATTCGGTGCAGTCAAAATTAAAAAGAAAAAAAAGTAAGAGAATTGTTGACCTATCATAAAAAATACAAATTAAAATTTAAAAAAAGAAACTGAGGGATGGATGATTTTTAAAAAAACCAAAGAAGAAAAAAGATTAATGACTATATCATTTACCCCAGAGCAACAACAAAACAGAAAGCTCTGGTTTTGTGTTTGTTATGTATTATTTGTTTGAAAAGTACTGTACACCTATTACAGTACAGTACTATACAGCCATGGAGAAGAAAATGGCAACCCACTCCAGTATTCTTGCCTGGAGAATTCCCATGGACAGAGGAGCCTGGCAGGTTACAGTCCATGGGTTTGCAAGAGTCAGACACAACTTAGCGACTAAACCACCACCACCACTGTATAGCCAATTGTGTTAGTTGGGTACCTAGGCTAACTTTATTGGACTTAGGAACAAACTGGACTTACCAACATTCTCTCTGAATGGAACTTTGGGGACTTACTATACTTGGGCCAGAACAGAAACTGGAGGAAAGCATCTGACGCACCAAGCGGTAGCTTCCAAGGCAAGCATGAAGCTCCTGTGGGCTTCCTGCCTGGCAGCCTGCCAGAACCACAGCACAAACCAAACTTCCTGCTCCAGAGCTCTTTGCCCCCACACCTTAAAAACTCTACAGGTGCACATCACATGCTGTCTCTCCAGACAGTAGACTCTCCCTTGTGTGGGCAAAGAACATACCTGGCGTTGGGCGGGTGTGTGTGTGGGGCGGGGGCAGGGTGGGGGGTGGTTGGGGATTACTTGTCTCAAGCCAAGACAACAGTGGGCATAGCTGTTGCTGGTAATGGGGCTTGAGGTCACCCCAGGGACCAAACCTATACTTCCTTTACAGTTATGAACAAGTCCACTGCCGCCACTCAGAAGAACTACCCATGACTATCCCCTGCAACACCCCAACTGTGCAAGATTCCCAGGGGGCAGGGGCAAGGGGCCCTTGCAGGCCTGCAGGTGAAGTGGATTCACCTTGTAGAGCAGGTGCCAGATGATAAATAACAGTGTTAAATGAAGTGCAAATGTCACTTTCAAATATAAAACATGAAGTCCTTAGGAAAAGCCATTTTAATCAGAATGTCCAACCCAGAAGCTATAAGTAGAACAAGTGCTAACACTAAAAATGCAACTTCTGTAGGGCAAACACTTTCAAAATTCCCTTACAAACCCTAGTCTTTTTTCTTTTGTAAGTGTTGGAGTTAGGCCAAGTTTCTTTTTTTTTTTTTTTTTTTTTTGGCTCTCCCAAAGAAACTTTTTAAAGATTATTCAGGGGAACCACTGAAGGGAAATTACCCAGAACTCCGTTTATCTTATCTGAAATCTCTTACCTGAAGCAGGTCAACCCTCAGAGCCCTGTCTTAGTTTTAAATCATGTTTTGTCGGGGTCCAGCAAGCTCTCTATTGGCTCTTCATCTCAACGTGTAAACAAATTTCAAATGTCAGCAAATGAAACTATTGGAGAACCTTGGTGTCCTTGAACTTACTTCCTGTAACCTCCAACTAAAACCTTGTTCTGAATTTCAGTGGCCTTTGTTCGACTGCCTTCCACTGTTAATATTTAAAAAAAATCTGCCCTGACCAGACATTCCCCAGTTCCTTTTAAGGGAAAACGCGGGGGAGGTAGGAACAAGTTTATTTCAAGGCTCTACAAAAAGTCTTATCAATCAGTCATTGCGAACTTTCCTAAGGCAAGCTGTTCTTCCAGTTTGCCAAAACACACATCACACACTGCTTTAGGAAAGAGCAGCCCTAACCTACTTCACCAGGCTATTGCAAAAGAGTAAAAATTCCCGTCCTAGCAGTCGCTCTGCGGAGACACACACTACAGCACAGAAAGTCCCAGTTCTCATCAACTTTGCCAAAGGAAGGCTGCCAAATTTTCATCAGGTCACGCCCGGAAGGGAGCAACCCTCGGGATATCCTTAAGCAAAGTTTACAAGACACTGGGGATCTGAAACCAAAATTGCGGTTCTGGGGCACCGCAGAACCCCGGAGCAATGGGGCAACTCATTGTTGGGAGAGTCTCTGAGTCTGGGCGATCCCGCGCCCAAACGGGTACCTGGGATCCTGGGAGACTCAGGCGGCCTTCCAGGGAATTGGGGACGCGGGGCGCTCCAGCTGGTCTGGGGCCCTGGGGGCAAACCGAAGATAACAGATCTATGAAGGGAAGGAGAGGGTGGAAGGAACTGAGAGAGTAGCATTGCCATTTATACCCTACGATGTGTAAAACAGCTAGTGGGAAGTTGCTGTATAGCACAGGGAGCTCAGCCCCACGCTCCGTGAGGACCTGGAGGGGTGGGATGGAGGCCCGGAGGGTGGGAGGGAGGCTCAAGAGGGAGCGGATGTACTATACTTATGGCTGATTCTTGGTTGTTGCTCCGCAGAAACCAACACAACGCTGCAAAGCAACTGTCCTCCAATTAAAAACTTAAAAATTCATGAACATAATATATATCTCTCTCTCTCTCCAGGACTGAGTCACCTGCTACAAGTCCCACCCCTCCCCTGCCCCCTGCCCCCACCCCCCGCCTAGGCGCAGTGCCAGGAAGCGCAAGTCCGGGTGAACTCGAGAGGCAACGTGGGAGGGTCGGGGTGGGGGTGGGGGGTGCACCTACCGTCCAGCCTGCGGCGAGGCTCTCCTCTGGCGGCAACCCAGACTTCACTCCGACGCCTGAAAATCCGCAGGCAAGATGGAGAAAAAGAAACCGAAAGTCTGAAAGCAGACGTGGCTTTCCTGTCCAGTCCGCAAGCGCTCTGGCCTTCCTCTCCCTGGACTTGTCTCTCTCTATAAAAACTTTTCACTTTATAAAAGTCTGATGGTCCGACATTCACTATGTTAGACCCAGAGACCCCACTCTCCCGCCCTTCCAGTAGAACCGGTGCCAGGCCACAGCCCCTGTGTCGGCTATTTCCTGTTTTTACTTCTCTACGTGTTTGCTATGAACTCTGGGCGGTTGCTTACCAAGCAGTTCTAGTTGTCTCTAGCAACAAGCACTAGTAGTTTTGTTGCTGATGTACTGGAAAATAATAAATAGCAAATGTAAAAGCGCTATATGCTTTATTCCTCACAACTACTTTCTTCTGATATTTTTTTAAGTTTCTTAACTTTTTCTTGAAATATATTTAAACTTACAGGAAAGTTGCAAAAATAACTGGAAATGAAAATATTCCATTTCCCAGAGCCCTACTTGAATTTCTATAATACCAGATAACAACATCAGAAGAGGTTTAGCAAAATTTAAGGGGTAGGGGTTGGAGGTGGGAGGGGATAAACTTCACTTAAGTAATCCAGTCAGCCACTAAATAAATAAGCATGCACGCAACAATAAAAGAGGTTGGTGAGGCCGGTGAGTGAGGAGGAAACAAGTACCCAGAGTTGCTATATTATCTAAAATGTCCAGTGTTCTGTACACCTTTCTATATTTAAAATATAACCAGCAAGGACTTATTGTATGGCAGGTGGATCAAAGTTATGTGGCAGTCTGGATGGGTGGGGAGTTTGGGGGAGAATGGATACATGTATATGTATGCCTGTTTCCCTTTGCTGTTCAACTGAAACTATCACAAAACTGTTAATTGGCTATATACCAATAGAAAAGAAACTTTAAATTTTTAAAATACAAAACGAAATGTCCAGTTTCTAACAAAAAGTATGAGGCATGCAAGGAAACAGGAAAGTATGACCCAAACACTGGGAAAATAGGCAACAGAAACTGTCTTTGAGAGCAACAGGATGTTGGATTTACCAGAAAAATAATTCAAAGTAGCTATTATAAGCATGTTCACAAAACTAAAGAAAAGCATGATTAAAGTATGACAATAATGTCATACTAAATAGAAATATCAATAGAGATATAATCAGCCCCTAGAGCAGGGATGTGACTCTGTAATTATAGAAATGAACCAAACAGAAGTTTCTGAATTTGAAAAGTACAATAACTAAAATAACTTTATTAGAGGCTTAACTGGAAACTCAAACTGGCAGAAGAAAGAATAAGCTATCTTGAAGATAGATAGATAGAGATTATGTTTCCAAGAACAGAGAAAAATAAAAAGAGCCTCAGAGAAATGTGGACATCATTAAGCACACCAGCACGTGCATATGGGAATACTAGAAGGACAGGGGAGTGAAGAAGGAACAGAAAAAATATTCAAAGAAATAATGGCTAAAAACTTTTTAAATTTATTGAAAAACTATGTCACATATCTAGGAAACTCAACAAATTCCAAATGGGATGAATGCAAGAGATCTACGAACACAACATAGCAAAAATGCTGAAAGTCAAAGGAAGAAATCTTGAAATCAGCAAAAGAAAAGTGACTCATGACTTACAAGTTAATGCCACTAAGATTAATAACTAACTTTTAAGGAAAAACAAGAGAAACCAGAAGGCAATATCATAATATAGTCAAAGTGCTCCAAGAAACAATCTTATGAAAATAAGTTGGTGAAATGGTTTCCCAAACAAACAAAAACTGAGAGAATTTTTGCTAGCAGATGTGTCTTACAAGAAATACTAAAGGACAAAAGCAAATAACAGGTTGAAAGAAATAATCCCAGACAGTAATTCAAATTTATACCAAAAGAAAAACAAAACATCAGAAAAGGCAATTGTATAATTAGAAGAGACAGTATAAATGAATTTTTCTTAAAAAAATATAATGGATGATTGTGCCTGTAACATAAAATTAATATGTGTAATGTATTTGCTAACAGCACAAAAGAGGTGGGTGGGAGAAAAGCTACATTGGGATAAAGAAATGATTACAGACTGTAAAGTAGTATAATAACAATGTATTGTTGGTTGTATAACATTAATTGATACTGTGTGTATATATATATATATATATATATATATATATATATGTATATATATATATATATATATAAAATAAAATACCACAAAGTGGTAGTGGTGCAGGAAGAAGGGAGTAGGGCTATATACAAGAAAAGTTTCTATATAAAACTGGAATTAACTGGTGTAAATCCAAAGCTGCTTCTGATAAATTAAGCTATATATGGTAAACCTCAGAGCAACCCCTGAAACAATTAAAAAAATATATAGTGAAAAGTGGTTAAAGAAATTAAGATGCTTTATTAGAATATAGTTCCTTTATGCAAAAGAAAGCAACAAAAGAGGAACAGAGGGATAAGAAAGACATATGACAAATAGAAAACCAAAAGAAAAATGAGCCATACAAATCCAGCTGTAACAATAATAACATTGAATTAAAATAGATTAAATGATCCAATCAAAAGGAAAGTTTGCTAGACTGGATTAAAAAAGAAAAAAAATCTATGGAGACTTCCATAGGTCCAATGGTTCTTAGAACAATAAATAAGAAATAGAAGAATCAACAATAACAGCTGAAAACTTTGACATTCTACTTTCAATAATAGATAGAACAACTAGACAGATAGTCAAAAAGAAAAATAGAAGGCTTGAGCAATGCCATAAACCAACTAGACCTAACTGACAGCCATAGAACACTCCACCCAACAATAGAATGTACATTATCACTATATAAGACTATACATTCAAGTGCACATGGAATATTATCCAGGCTATACCATCTGCTAGGCTCTAAAACACACCTCAATAAATTTAAAGGAACAGAAATAACATAAAGTATGTTTTCTGGCCACAGTGAAATGAAATTAGAAGCCAATAACAGGGAAAATGGGTAAAACTTACAAGTCTGTGGAAAATAAATAACACACTCCTAAGTAACCAGTGGGTCAAAAGGGAAATCAAAAGGAAAATCTGAAAATACTTTGAGGTGAATGAAAATCAAGCACAACATTTCAAAACTTGTGAAGTAGAGCTAAAGCAGTGCTTAGAGAGACATTTATAACTTTAAATGTCCATATTAAGCAAAAAGAAAGATCTCAAATCAATAACCTAAACTTCAACTTTAAGATATGGTTAAAAGAAGAGCAAACAAAACCTAAAGCAGCCAGAAGCAAGAAAATAATACAGATTAAAGTGGAATAGAAAAACAATAGAGAAAATCAATTAAACCAGCAAAAAGCTGATTTTTAATAATTTAATTAATTTCTATATTTTTTACCTGTGCTGGGTCTTCATTGCTGTGCTCAGGCTTTCTCTAGTTGCAGTGAGTGGGGGCTACTCTCTCGTTGTGTTGTGTGGACTTCTCACTGCAGTGGTTTCTCTTGTTGCTGAGCACGTGCTCTAGGGCCTGGGCTTCATTAGTTGCTGCTCTTGGGCTTAGTTGCCCTGAAGCACATGGAGTCTTCCCAGACCAGGGCTCAAACCCATGTCCACTGCATTGGCAGGTGGATTCTTAACCAGCGGGCCACCAGGGAAGTCCCCAAAAATAATTTTTTGAAAAAGTGAAAAAAATTGCAAATCTTTGGCTACATTGACCAAGAGGAAAAGAAATTTCAAATTACTCAGAAATGAAATAGGGTACATTACTACTGATCCAACAGAAACCAAAAGGATTATAAAAGAACACTGAATAATTATACTATAACAAATTAGGTAACCTAGATGGACAAATTCCTAGAAAGACACAAACTATCAAAACTGACTCAAGAAGAAATAGACAATCACTCAGATTGTCACTTTGTAGATCTATACAACTAGAGAGCAGCCCTCAATCTCCACAGCTAGAGAAAGCCCTTGTGCAGCAATGAAGACCCAGTGCTGCCAAAAATAAAAAAAATAATTAATTAATTTTTAAAAGGTGAAGAAATTTAAAAATCTACCCACAAAGAAAAGCTCAGACTCAGTTTCATTTGTAAATTCTACCAGACTCTTAAGGAAGAATAATCTTTACTCTTCCAAAAAACAGAAGAGGAGTATATTAGTTTGCTGGGGTTGTGTTAGACAAATTAAAATGGAAACTGTCTCGTTCAGGCTTCAGAAGTAGGAGAGCATGCCTCCGACCGACTTTTGACCCTTCCTGGACTATATACCTACCTACAAGCATATCAACTGTTACCACCAAGTCAAGTGGCACTTTAGATGAGAGAAGGAGTGGGTCCTGGAATTTCTTGAGCCCTGTGGACCTGTCTAGCCTCTGGGGTCTGGGAAATCTTGTGCCTCACAATGTGAAACAAATGGCATTGTAAAAGTTACAGAAAAGCCAGAACTGCATTTTTTTCATGCAAACTGACTATGATATCAATGTGCAGCCTGGGATTTTATGTGGGAGCCCCCCACACACACACAATTTGAAGTCTCACACATAGAGTGGATGCACTGCAAAACAAGTTGCCATAACAAAACACCACAGACTGGGAAACTTAAACAACAGACAATTATTTCTCACTGTTGTAGAGGTTAGAAGTTTGAAGCCAAGACATCAGTAAGGTTGGTTACTTCTGAGGGCTCTGTCCTGGACTTTAGATAGCAGTCTTCTCGCTGTGTCCCAACAAGCTGTTTCCTCTGTATGCCATTGTCTTTCTGCATGTTTTCGTACAAGGACACCAGTCATATTGGATTAGGGCCATCCTAAAAGCCTCATTTTAACTTTACCTCTTTAAAGACCTTATCTGTGACTACAGCAACATTGTGAGGTCCTAGGAATTAGGGCTATGGATACCAGAGAATCCACAACTTTATAAAGGGCATCTAAACTTAGGAATAAGTTAAAAAAAAAAGAATTATAAAATAGTGTGGTACTGGCAGAAGGATAGATATATAGATTAATGAAACAAAATTAAGAGCCCAGAAATAAACCCATATATGTATAGTCAACTGATTTTAGACAAGAGTGCTGAGATTATCCAAGGGAGAAATAGTCTTTTCCACAAATAGCTCTGGGACAAATATATTTCCATGGGCCAAAGAATAAAGTTGGATCACTATTTCACACCATAATCAAAGACTGAAGCGTTAGAATTAAAACTATACATTTTTAGGAAAAACATAGGGGTAAAACTTAATGATCTTGGATTTGGCAAAGGATTCTTAGATATGACCCCAAAGACTTAGCAACAAAGGAAAAAATAGATAAATGTGACTTCCTCAAAATTAAAACCTTTCATGCTTCAAATGATACAATCAGGAAAATGAAAAGACAACCTACAGAATGTGAGTCAGGGCTTTATGTACTGGGGTAGGGACAAGGGTGTAGGACACAATTTAACCAATAAAAAGACAGGAATACTCTCCAGCTCAATTTATGAGACCATTATTACTACAATACCCAAACCAGACAAAGACATCACAGCAAAGGAAACTGCAGGCAATATCTTATGTATATGGATGCAAAAGTCCTCAACAAAATACTAGCAAGCTGAATCCAGTAACATTTAAAAATAAGTGTGGTTTCCACCACAACCAAGTGGGATTTATCCCAGGAGTGCAAGGTAGGTTTTAACACACACAGGATTTTTCAAGGTTCATCCATATTATGTCATGTATCAGTAACTCTATTCTTTTTTATGGCTGGGTAATATTTCTTGATGCTGGGAGGGATTGGGGGCAGGAGGAGAAGGGGACGACAGAGGATGAGATGGCTGGATGGCATCACGGGCTCGAGGGACATGAATCTGGGTGAACTCTGGGAGTTGGTGATGGACAGGGAGGACTGGCATGCTGCGCGATTCATGGGGTCGCAAAGAGTCAGACGTGACTGAGCGACTGAACTGAACCGAACTGAACTGAATATTTCTTTGTATGAATATAACACATTTTGTTTAGGCATTCATTAGTAAAGGGACATTTGGGTTGTTTTTGGCTAGAATACTGCTATAAACGTTTGTGTATAAGTATTTTCGTGGACATATGTTCATTTCTTTTGAGTTTATACCTAGGAGTAGAATTGCTGGTTTATACAGTAACTCTATTTTAATCATTTGTGGAAGTTCCAGGCTGTTTTCTAAAGTGACCACTCCATTTCTCATCCCCACTAACAGTATATGAAGTTTCCAATTTCTCCACATCCATACCAACACTTGTTATTATCTGACTTTTTGATTCTAGCCTTCCTAGTGAGTATTAAATGGTATCTCATTGTGGCTTTGGTTTGCATTTCCTTAATGACTAATGATGTTGAACATTTTTTCATGAGCTTATTGGTCATTTGTATATTTTTCTTGGAAAAATGTCTATTCAGATCCTTTACCCATTTAAAAATTATTTGTCTCTTTATTATTGAGTTGTCAGAATTTTTTATATTTTCTAGATACAAGTCTCTTATTGAAAACGGTAAAGAATTTGCCTGCAATGCCAGAGACCCTGGCTTGATCCCTGAGTTAGGAAGATACCCTGGAGAAGGGAATGGCAACCCACTCCAGTATTCTTGCCTGGAAAATTCCACGGACAGAGGAGCCTGATGGGCTAGTCCATGGGGTCGAAAAAAGCCGGACATGACTGAATGACTAACACGTTCACTTTCACTTTCACTTGCAAGTATTCTCTCCCATCCTCTACTGCCTTCGAATGTTAGTGTTCCCAATTCTTGGGCCTTCAGACTTGAACTGGGACTTATACCACCAGCTTTCCTGGGTTTTTAGCTTGCAAATCATAGGATGTAGTTTCTATAACCAATGAGGCGATCCCTCAAAATAAATCACTTTAAATCTTTTTTTACACCATTGGTCCCATTTTTCTGGAGGACTATGACTAGTACAAGAAGTATGTAGCGTCTTTTCATTATTCTTAGGTACTCTGAAATTTCACAGTACATGCTGTACATCCACTATTTGACTTCACTGTGCTTCACACTCAAGAGTCTTCAATCTGGAAATACATCCTTCAGTTCTAGGAGACTTGAAGTATTTAGCTGGTGATCTCTCCTATCCATTTTTCTCTGTTTCTTTTATTTTCCTTCCTTCCTTTCATTCTTTCCTTCTTTTTTACATTGCCCCTCCTGAACTTGCTCTGTACTTTTTGTCCTATTTTCTCCTTTTTTATTTGTCTTTCATCTCTATTTTTGGGGATACTTTTTCTATTTTCCAACCCTTCTATTAAGGTTTTCTTTTCTTTTTTTTTTAATACCAGAGTTAAGAAGAATAATGTAGTTAAGGCTCCTTGAATGTTTGAAGATTGGGAAATGCAAACAAATTCAGAAATGTGCATTAAACATAAATACATATATTAATAAAGAATGGTAAATCAAACATCCATGTAACTGCCACCCAAAGGCACAAAATAGGATCATTTCAGAGGCCCCTGTGTGCCCATCCTTTATCATAACCCACGTTCTCCCCTAAGAAATAACCACTATCTCAAATTTGGAGATAAGAATTTTCTTGACTTTTTAAGTTTTACCATTTACCTACGTATCTCTAAACAATACAGCTTAGTTTTTACTATTTTTGCACTCTATATGGATGAAAACAAACCATATTCATTTGTGCCTTTCTTTTTATGCTCAATATTATGTTCATTGAGATTTACTGTGTAGTATGTCAGTACAGTTAATTGATTTTCATTGCTGTATACTATAAAATTCTTAGAAGAAAACAGAGTAGAAAAATCTTTGAAACTTTGGGGTAGGCAGAGATTTCTTAGACAGAGCACAAACAAGCACAACTCATAGCAGAAAACATTTACAAATCAAAAATTTTAATCTTTCCTTCAAAATATCCTCATTAAAAAAATAAATAAAAATAGGACTTCCCCGGCAGCCCAGTGGTTAAGACTCTGTACTTCCACTGAGGAGCATGGATTTGGATCCCTGATCGGGCAACTAGACCCCAAACACCAAAACTAAAAGTTTGCATGCTACAACTAAAGATCCTGGGTGCCACAACTAAGGCCTGGAGCAGCCAAATAAATAAATAAATGTTTTGTTTTGTTGTATTTAAAGAAATGAAAGGGCAAACCATAGATTAGGGCTTCAATATATATCATCAAAGGACATCAAGCCTGAATATATGAAGAATTCTTACTCTGAATAATAAAACAAATGACTCATTTTTTAAATGGGCAAAAACTTTGCCCAGCTACCTCACAAAATAAGATAAGCAATGGCCAATAAGTGCATGAGAAACTATTCAATATCATTAGTTATCAGGGAAATGAAAATTAAAAGCCTACAGGAATAGCTAAAATCCAAACAGTTGACAATACGAAGAATCAGTGAGAATGTGAAATAACTACAACATACATTACTGGCAGAAATGTAACATAATAAAACTTGGAAAACAGTTTGGCTATTTGTTATAAAGTACACTTCAGTTCAGTTCAGTTCAGTTGCTCAGTCGTGTCTGATTCTTTGCGACCCTAAGAACTGCAGCACGCCAGGCCTCCCTGTCCATCATCAACTCCCGGAGTTCACTCAAACTAATGTCCATCAAGTTGGTGATGCCATCCAGCCGTCTCATCCTCTGTTGTCCCCTTCTCCTCCTGCCCTCAATCCCTTCTAGCATCAGACTCTTTTCCAATGAGTCAACTCTTCACGAGGTGGCCAAAGTACTGGAGTTTCAGCTTTAGCATCATTCCTTCCAAAGAAATCCCAGGACTGATCTCCTTTAGAATAGACTGGTCGGATCTCCCTGCAGTCAAGGGACTCTCAAGAGTCTTCTCCAACACCACAGTTCAAAAGCATCAATTCTTTGGTGCTTCGCTTTCTTCACAGTCCAACTCTCACATCCATACTTGACCACTGGAAAAACCATAGCCTTGACTAGACAGACCTTTGTTGGCAAAGTAATGTCTCTGCTTTTGAATATGCTCTCTAGGTTGGTCATAACTTTCCTTCCAAGTAGTAAGCATCTTTTAATTTCATGGCTGCACTTAGCATATAATAAAACAAAAGCCCTCCTAAGCACTTACTCAAGAGAAATAATATATATACAAAGACTTGCTTATTAATTTTTATAGCAGCTCCTCTAATAATAATCCAAAGCTAGGAATAACTTAAATATTCACCAAAAGGCAAATGGATAAACCATGGGAGTGTATCTATAAAATGGAACAGTAGTCAGCAGTAAAAAAGGAAGAAACAGAAGGGGCTCAAGAAGGTGGAGGAGTGGGTGGACACGGAGTACATCTCTCTCCGTGGATGTATCAAGAATACATCTATAGATGCAACAGTTCTCACAGAACACGGCCTGAACACTAGCAGGAGTCCCTGACCACTGGAAAGGATTTTATGGATACTCACATATCTGGGTAGGACAAAAGAAAGAAAGGAGAAGGAAGAGGAGAGAAAGCGCTGGGGGAGCTGAAGCAGGGGAGAGATTCCCACATCCGGAGGAATCAGTTGGGAAAGAAAGGGAAGCATGTGGGGCTGTCGGAGGGTGAAGCAGCTGATCCATGACAGTCTGAATAGAGTGAAAACCACACAGGCAATCCGAGCCGCGGCCCCACATAACCTGTCCCAGGATGCATGTCCACCGATGGCGCATGGCAGCTGGCAGCTGGAGCATGTAGACTGGAGAGCAAACCCAGGGCGAGGACTGCTATTGACTCCGAGGAGATGACCTGAAGGAAAGGAGGAAATCTGCAGCAGGATTTCAAGGGAAACAGCCTTTTAAGGGAAACAGGGCGGCTCCGGAAGCAGGGCGCTACTGGTAAGTTACATGCAGGGGGTGGAGCCATCTATGTAGCCTCTCTCTCCCCAAGTTACCAGCACTGGTCCCTGAGCAATAGAGAAGGATCCCAGAGGGGGCAGCCCTTCAAACACCAGCTGCCAGAAGCTAGAAAGGACTATTAGAGTCGTATCCCTTGAGCCCATGGCGCCTGGTGCTCTGGGAGTCTCCCCGATCCAAGCAGCCATGCCATCTCCACTCCTGGTCATCACTCGGGCGGACCCGAGTCCTCCAGGGCAGCCTTAGGAATAGACTCTTATGGATGGCCCCCAGGTAGATGTGGGGATAAAACCACAATTGAGCTCCAGGGGCAGAGTGCCTAAGGAAAAAGATTAAAACCCTTTTCATCAGCTGCACAAGCTGCAGATTAAATCCATACAATCAACTAGGTAAACCCTGTGTCTGTGGAATATATGAAGACAAAGAATGTTCCCTGAAAAGAAAACCCTCTAGCTCTGGCAGCTGCAGACACTGGAGACAAGCATACCCAGTAGCAGGGCCAGATCAGAGTCTGTCCTCAACAGCAGGTTGACCTGCTTTCCCCAGCACTGGAGGGCCTCCTAGGGAAGTGGAGATGGGCTGTGGCTCACAGTGAAGGGAAAGGATGCTGACAGCTGAGCCCTGAGAAAATATTTATTATTCTTCTTATGTTTTGATTCCTTCTGTTGTGGGTTCTGGTTTTTTTCCTTTTTTTTCTCTCTCTCTCTCTCTTTTCTCTGTTGTGGTTTTTATTTTTATTACTATTATTATTTCTATTCAGGTTTTCGAGATTCTTTTAAATCTTATTTTTTCTTTTATACAGTCTATTTCTGTTTAGCTTTCTGCTGTTCTGTGCTTTTTTGGCTTCTTTTTGTTTGTTTTCTGAGGGTTCTTTTTGTTGTTGTTGTTTTCCTTTAATATGTGTGGATCTTTTTTACACACTTCTGTTTAACTTTGCATTTCTCTTTTTTCTTTTTTACCCCCACCATTTTTGTTTGTTTTGTTTTCTCTGCTTTATTGTTCAGTTGGCACTCTGCTTTGGTTTTGTTTTCTGTTTTAGTTAGTTTTGTTTTTAACTGATTGATTTAATTTTTGTTTCTTTTGTTCATCAGGTCAAAAGAACTGACCTGACTTTGTTGGACTCTCTTGGGTTTTGTTTTCCTTGGTCTGTTTCGATTTCTTTTGTGTATATATGGGTGTGTGTGTATGTATGTTCCTTTGTTTTTGTTTCTATCTGCCTGATTTTTCTTTTACCCTTTGTCTGGGTTTTGTATTTTGCTTTTTTTTTTTTTGGTCTGTTTGTTTTAATCCCTTTTATTGCCATGACAGCTTGTGGGGTCTTGGTTCCCTGACCGGAAGTTGGGCCTGAGCCTCTGGGATGGGAGCGCTGAGTCCAGGATGTTAGATCAGCAGAGAACTTCTGACCCCAGGGAGTATTACTCAGAGAGAACTCCCACAAAGGCCTCCACCCAAATCCAAGACCTGGCACCACTCAACTGCCTGCAGTACTGCAGCACTGGACACCTCACCTGAACAACAAGCAAGACAGGAACACAAACCCGACCACCAGCAGACAGGGCTGCCCACAGACACCCCAAAACATACCACCTCACATGGCCCTGCCCATCAGAGGGAAAAAACTCACCTCCCACCAGGATGCAGGCACAAAGCCTTCACAAGCCACCAGACCAACCTCACCCATCAGGGGAAGAAACCAGAAACAATCCTTTCTTCCCTTCTAGGAACCAACTCTCTCCAGATGTATCTCCTGCCTCTCTGATCTTTCCTTCTCAGTCTCTTTACAGACTTCCTTTGTTTTGTTTGTCCCTTAAATAATGGTTCTGTCTTTGACTTGCTTCTTTTTGTCAACTAGAATTTAATTATCTTTTGTTTTAATGGTCATACATCCCTCTACTGGTAGTCTCTTTAAATTGAGGAGACAGAGTCTGGGGAGCCACAGTGGCTAGAGTTCACAGGGCAAAGTCCCAGAGGTGAGAGTGTCCCTCAAGTTTTCAGCTGAATACTAATTAGTGCATATGAGGAAGGAAATCACCCAACTCTGGGGAAGAACTACCTGACAGGAGCAAAGGAAACAATTCTCAAAGCTCATACAAGGAAAAAAATAGTTCAAATTCATATTACACAAAATGGAAAATCTTTTAATTTGTGTTTCATTAAGTAGTAGAGAAAAATTAGTCCTAGACTAACAGTTCCATATAACAAAGCTGAAGAGCAAGGCTCAGAGAGATTTATCTCTTTGGGACTTCCTTGGTGGTCCAGTGCTTAAGACTCTGCTTTGCCGTTTAGGGAATGTGGGTTCAATCCCTGGTCAGGGGAATAAGCCTATGCAACTATGCAATGTCTGCAACTAGAAAGTCTGCACACCACAACAAAGATCCACATGCTGCAACTAAGACCTGAGTCAGCCAAATAAATAAATAAATATTTTTTAAAGATTTAACTATTTATAAATAAATTAACTGCATTTCCAGACCAAAACTCAAAAATACAGGAACATCCAGCACCTAGAAATGTAAAGTTCACAATGTCTAGCACTTAACTCAAAAATTACAAGAAAATGCAAGGAAACAGGAAAATACAAACCATAATGAAGACAACAATCAATCAATAAAATCAGACTCAGAAAAACCACAGATTAGAGAAGTTGAGGACAGGGATATTAAAACAGATACTATTCTATATGTTCAAGAAGATAGAGGAAATATTGAGCATGTTCAGTCAAGATATGAAAGATTTAAAAGACCCATATTAAAATCCTACATGCAAACTACAATGTCTGAGGTGAAAAATATATTGCATGTGGTTAGCAGCAGATGACGGAGAAAGCAATGGCACCCCACGCCAGTACTCTTGCCTGGAAAATCCCATGGGCGGAGGAGCCTGGTAGGCTGCAGTCCATGGGGTCACTAAGAGTCGGACATGACTGAGCAACTTCACTTTCACTTTTCACTTTCATGCATTGGAGAAGGAAATGGCAACCTACTCCAGTGGAGAATTCCTGCCTGGAGAATCCCAGGGACGGGGGAGCCTAGTGGGCTGCCGTCTATGGGGTTGCACAGAGTCGGACACGATGGAAGTGACTTAACAGCAGTAGCAGTAGCAGCAGCAGATGAAATATGCAAAAAGAAAACATTAGTGAATCTGAAGGCAAAACAACAGAACTATCTAAAATGAAACACATGAAGAAAAAAAAACTATCAGGAAAGTTTAATAAAACTTTAAGCAACCTAATATATATGCAATTGGGGCAGAAAAAAACACTGGAATAAACAGTGACTGAAAACTTCAAATTAGATAAAAACTATAAACCCATAGATCAAAGAAACTCAATGAAACACAAATACAAGAAACATGAAATAACATGGTACCAAATAACATGCAAAGTTGCTTTAAACCAGTGATATGAAATGACTGACTGATCAATCTATCCCACAACTTTCCTTTTGGACCAAAACTGACTGAACAATAGACATGGTATTCTTGGAACTTCAACAAAATATGAAGTTTAGGGTCTGCTCCATTCCAGACTCTTTACATGAATCAGATCAACCCTAAAACATGAGATCCAGCCTCAGACAATACCAGCTGTCTCCAGCTCTCATTCAGATGGTCTGTCATTTACTGTCCAGAATTGTCCTATTTATGTTCTTTGCCTTCCTGGATTGACAATCCCCTTGCATTTTAATCTATGTACATGTTCTTTGTAATTGCACAATCCATTTGGAAAGGATTTCCTATTTCTGGCTCTCAGCACTCTGTTCAGACCTGACTTGGAAATGTCCTCTACCCCAGTCTTCAGGAGCTAAACCAGACAGGTCATGACCATTTTTACCAGTTTTCCTATGATACATTTCTAGGAAATTTTTAAGAGAATAGGTCTTAAAAGTTCTTATAGCAAAGAAAAAAAAGTGTTTAACTGTGAGATGATAGGTGTTAACTAAATTTATTGTAATATATACATACACCAAATCATAAAAGTTGATGCTGTTAAAGTACAGTCAATATGCCAGCAAATTTGGAAAACTCAGCTGAGGCCACAGGACTAGAAAAGTCAGTTTTCATTCCAATCTCTAAGAAGAGCAATGCCAAAGAGTATTCAAACTACAACACGATTGCACTCATTTCACATGCTAGCAGAGTAATGCTCAAAATTCTCCAACCTAGGCTTCAAAAGTATGTGAACCCAAAACTCCCAGATGCTCAAACTAGAATTAGAAAAGGCAGAGGAAACAGAGATCAAATTGCCAGCATCTGTTGGATCATAGAAAAAGCAAGGGAATTCCAGAAGAAAAACATCTACTTCTGCCTCACTGACTATGCTAAAAAGCCCTTGACTGTGTGGATCACAATAAACTGTGGAAAATTCGTAAAGAGTTGGGAATACCAGACCACCTTACCTGTCTCCTGAGAAATCTTTATGCAGATCAAGAAGCAATAGTTAGACCAGACATGGAACAGCAGACTAGTTCAAAATTGGGAAAGGAGTACGATAAGGCTGTATATTGTCACCTTCTTTATTTAACTTATATGCAGAGTACATCATGCGAAATGTCAGGCCAGATGAATCTCAAGCTAGAATCAAGATTGCCAAGAGAAATATCAGCAACTTCAGATATGCAGATGATACCATTCTAATGCCAGAAAGTGAAGAGTAACTAAAGAGCCTTTTGATGAAGATGAAAAAGGAGAGTGAAAAAGTTTGCTTAAAACTCAATATAAAATATATATATATATTATATATATATCCCAGTTTAAATCCTGGGAATTTTTACAAGATTCTCTTTTAAAAGAAAACATTAAATCTCAAATTTTTCCATCTCCAAATTACTTTAAGCACTTCTTTTAAAACCAAATGTATTAATGGTTTAATTTGGTATCATTCTTGCTCTTGGTATTTTATAGTTTGCTAATGCACCTAATGTAGTCCCCTACACATATCAAACACTCACTAAGTGCTGTTAATTATTTTACTGGGCATTCTAAGCCCCAGGTTTAATGTAAAGTGTCACATATGTGGAGTGCACAGAGACTCCTGAATTTCCATAACAAACTTTTGCTTTTAATTTACTCCATAGTGAACTGCTCTCTAGAATTTACTAATGGGATATTGGAAGAGACCATAGTGTACTTTTTTAAAACCTAGGAATTACCATTAAAATTTGATATGCAAACTTCAGATGACCTAGTAATTTCTAATTACAGTATCACATAAACAAAAAGTATTTTATGTTACATTTTAAATTTATTGATAGTATTCAAGTTTATAACTTTTGCTGTAATATCATCTAATTAAAGAGTCTATAGCATTTACTTTGTTGATTTCTATAAGCTTCTGTGAAATAAAAGATACTAATCTTTATTTCAAAAAAAAAATAAATAAAATAAAAAATATATATATAAGATCATGTCATCCAGTCCCATCACTTCATAGCAAATAGATGGGGGGAAAGTGGAAGCAATGACAGATTTTATTTTCTTGAGCTCCAAAATCACTGTGGATGGTGACTGCAACCATGAAATTAAAAGATGCTTGCTCCTTGGAAGAAAAGCTATGACAAACCTAGATAGCATATTAGAAAGCCATTGCTTTACTGACAAAGGTCCGTCTAGGCAGTTATGGTTTTTCCAGTAGTCATGTACGGATATGAGAGTTGGACCATAAGGAAGGCTGAGTGCTGAAGAATTGATGCTTTCAAATCATGGTGCTGGAGAAGACACTTGAGAGCCCCTTGGACTGCAAGGAGATCAAACCAGTCAATCCTAAATGAATGCTGAATATTCATTGGGAGAACAGACGCTGAAGCTGAAGCTCCAGTATTTTGGCCACCTGATGCAATGAGCCAGCTCACTGGAAAAGCTCCTGATGCTGGGAAAGATTGAGGGCAAAAGGAGAAAGGGACAGCAGAGGATGAGATGATTAGATAGCATCACCCACTCAATGGACATGAATTTGAGCAAACTCCAGAAGGTGGGGGAGTTTGGTGTGAGGCAATCATGTGGTCCAAAGAGTTGGACATGACTTAGGGACTGAACAACAACAACAAAAATGGAATGAGGTAAATTGTAAATTGAGTATAAGCATTGTGCTGAGGGCTTGAAGAAATGGGGCTTATTATATTTGTGGCAGGAGTTAGCTTTCAGTAAGTAAGACGAAGTGAAAAGGGGTGTGGGACATCAGAGAAAACAGCCTGGGGCTTCAAGGAGTTGCTAGATGTTGAGCTTTGAATCTCTTGTGGCACTGCAGCCAAATGGATGTGGTTCATGGCTGAGCAAACAGATCATGTCTCCTGAGCAAACAGATCATGTCTCAGTGTCTCCTGTGGCCTATGGAGACCATAGGACCCTGAGCACAGACAAGGGTCACAGACCCTGAGCTTCCTGTTAATCTGTAAGACCAGGTCAGTCCCACTCTATCATTCATAACTCTCTCACACAGCCCAGGCTGCCACACAACCCACTATATAGCTGCAAAAGTAAGCCACTAGTGATTTTCGCTTTTGTAACTGTTTGGAATCATACGTTTTATTATGCTATTCATTAACCTTAGCAAGAATAAGCTGTTGACTTTGAAGGATAGTGGAAAGGGGGAAGAAATGATGTAATATATGAAGTAAGTATGGTAAATGCTTTTATGAAGATAAAAAAGAGAAGAGATCAATATGTAAATTGGGTGAAATTCTCTAGCTTGATCAAGATGAAGATTTCTGACATATTATGAAACTCTCAAAATCTGATGGTTATGTTTTTATTTCCTCACATACTCTTTTTTTTTTTTTTTGGCCTGTGCCAGGTCTTCGTTGCAGCATGCAGGATCTGTACTTGTGACATGCGAACACTTAGTTGCAGTATATAGGATCTAGTTCCCTGACTAGGGGTAAAACCTGGGTCCCCTACATTGGGAACATGGAGTCAGCCAATGGACCACGAGGGAAGTCCCCTCACTTACTTTTATTTCTTCCCCCTTTAAAGGATATATTTTAAGTGGTTAGGCAAAAAGAGAAATTTATAGTCCTCATAAAAATTGATTAAAAAAAATTTTAACTAAAACTACTTTAAATATGTTCAGTTCAATTCAGCAGATATTGAGGGTTTCCTTTTCACAAAGTACTGTGAAAGAAGTGTAATTGTGTATAAATAGTTTAAATGAGGATTTATACTCATTATAAGAATTGTGATAAAGTCTGTTAAAAAACAGAATTAATGAATGGACATTTTTTTTAAAAGAAGACATACAAATGGCCAACAGGTACATGAAAAGATTGACAGATGAATGAATAAAATCTGGTGTATATATATATATATATATAAAATGAAACATTATTCAGTTACAAAAAAGAAAAATCTTGTCATTTGTGACAACAGAAATGGACCTTGAGAGAGAGAGTTTTATGCTAAGTGAAACAAGTCAGACAGAGAAACAAAAATAACATATGTGCAATCTCACTTATATGTGCAATTCGAAAAGACCAAAAAAAGGAAAAAAAGGCAACCAACCTCATAGATAACAGAGAACAGATTTGTGGGTGCCAAGGTATAGGCTGGAGGATGGGTGAAATGGGTGATGGAAGTCGAAAGGACAAACTTCCAGTTATAAAACAGATAAGTCATGGGGATGTAATGTACAGCATGGAGACTATAGCTGCTAATACTGTATTGTATATTTGAAAGTTTCCCAGAGAGTAAATCTTAAATGTTCTTTCTCATCATAAGAAAAAAATTTCTGTGTCTATGTATGATGACGGGTAGGAACTAAAGATTGTGGATCATTTCACAATAAATACAAATATCAAATCATTGTGCTACACACCTGAAACTAATGTAATATGTTAATTATGCTTCAATTTTTAAGAACTCGAATTAAGTCCAAATCAAACATTTGTTGAATGTTTATCATGTGTAAGGCACTGTGTAGGAGATAAAAGAATAAATAAGGCAAGTTTTTCAAGGATTTATAACCTGCTAGAGAATAAAGCAAGTATAAAATACCTGAGTTACAAGATAAGGCAAGGTATATTTTTACTAGGAGGGTACAAAGTTCTGTGCAACTTTCAGGAGTGAAAGATCACTGTCAGGAATCAATCTCACTGGCTCAAACTGCAGAATCAGTTCCAAATACAAGGAAACATTTACAAGCCATGAATGAAGGAATTAATACCTTGAGTTTAATCCTTGTGTGGCTAAAAATATGAATTGTGATGTTTCTTTGTTGGAACTTATTTAGCATCTACAGATACAGTTTTAGTTTTAAATTATGTTTCACTATAAAGCCTGGTCTAAATATAAAATCTAAATTTAAGCTTTTATATCTGTAGTAAACCTTCATGCTCTTGAATTATGTTACTATCACATGGGATTCCTGGGTCCAGGTGATACCACTGCCTGTGAACCTGATTCTTCCTCAGTAAGATGATTCCATCTGTGCTGATACAGGGACTCTTTATTTTTAGGACAGTTATTGCTATGGTTACTGTGAACCATAGTACTGAAGAGTTGCCCTTCAGTACTATGCCTCTGAACAGCTAGTATTTCCCACAGAAATTCTGTAGCAAGAGAATAAATGAAATGAAATATATCATACATTTAACACAAGAAAAGCTATAATCACAAAACATGCACTTGTCATCATTTAAATATATAATGCAAAGATTTTTTCAAAAATCTCTTCGCTTTTCTACAATAACATAAAAAAGTCTGACCAACATATTTAAAATCAGTACATTTACAAAGATATTTGATTAATTATCAAATCAGCAGGAAAATGCAAGTTAAATGCTGTTTTATCCAAATTCGGTTTGAGAACTGAGTAATTAAAGTAGGTAAAAAATTTGCAGAGGGTATTAAATGTTTTATTTATAATGAGATTTAACTAATAAATTACAGATACTGTAATTAGTAAGAATCCAAATGCAAAATATTTCTTTCAAGCCGTAATTTGCTTTGCAGAGCACTGTTTGAAACATGATTAAGAATTACTCTTTCAGTTTAAAAAAAAAATTGAAAAATAAGACTCTTCCAAATGACATAAAATCTTCAGATTTACATCTTTTTTTTTTCCTGATTTACATCTTTAAGTGTATTCAATGTTCTTATTTCACATGGGAGTTTCAGAAACCTAAGTCTTTAGCAACAACCAAAATCCTTTTTAGTCAGTTTTGGGGCCACATTTCAAAAGAGTTACTTTTTAAAAATTCTGTATGTGATATTCACTAGAAAAATATACAGACCTTGAGACAAGATTTTGCTTGTTTTTTTAAATAGCTAAAGCCATGTTTTAAATTGTTTGTACGTATCAAAGGTAATTCAATCTAATAAGTGACATTTAATAATTTAATGAGTTAGCATTTTGAATAATTATATTTATAATATATGATAAATGTAATACTATATAAAAATAAAATATATTACATATTTTATATATAACATAACATGTTAAAACTCTTTACAGTAGACCCTTTCTAATAGAACTATTGGTAGGTAATGCAATTTCCATTGTGTGGTCTAGTTTCTAAATTCCTAAAGCTGATTTTCTGCCCAAAAGAAAAATAAAAACAGAAGCAAAATAACAAAAAAACCATTTCCTTGTTGCTAACTTATATTGAGGTAAATCAGGATTCACATGGAGGATTGTAATCTCAATAGTACAGCTGTTTAATTTAAATATCTTGAAATTCTAGAAATTCTGAGGACCCATGAGGATTATATCAAAATTTGAAACTCATGTTACCAAGTGAGTGAAAGGTCATCATGAAATAACATTTTTGTTGCTAAACTACCAAGTTTTTATATAATAAACTATATGTTAAAAAAAAACTTAATCTGATGAGTCCTCTGAATGCTATTTTCTAGTGATAGCTGAATACTCTGAGGAGAACGTACAGTAAATCCCCCCATCTTTGTCTTAACATTTTATATGTAATATGTAAATATCATCCGCATTAGGAATATAGAAATATAGAAATTAAGAGTAATACAAAAATTAAACTTATTTTTAAGTGTTTAATTCAGTGATTTTTTATTATATTCACAGATATTTGTACCATCACCACAGTCAATTTTAGTAATTTTTGTAAAACATAATTTTAAGTGTTTTCCTAATCATGATGACTACATGCCATCTTTAGTTAATATATCAGCTTTATAAACTCTTAGGGCAAGGCTCATTGCACTAACAGTGGGTCCAATCCAAATTTTGGTCTTTCCTTTTTTGTTGTTGTTGCTTTTGGTTGACTTTTTTTTTTTCACGGTTAAATCATTATATTTACCTGGTAATATTGCTAACAGAGTTCACAACTTATTTTCTTCTTGTTTGCTTATTCTTGCATATCATTATCAGCAATTTCTTTGTAAAACATCTTTTTAGGGCATTTATCCTTCACAAAGGTTAGCTTGGTAAAGCTAGCAGATAATAAATTCCATAAACCAAGTACACATCAAGTATTGTATGTACTTCTGCATTAAGGTGAATTCTTTAGCATCTGAGCCATCAGGGAAACTGATAAAAAGTATCATCTGTAACAATTCACTTTAAAAAGTCCCTTTGTCCTCCACTTTGGAGGGCTGAAGTCCCACTTTCCCCTCAGGGTATCTTCAGTTCAGTTCAGTTAAGTCGCTCAGTCGTGTCCGACTCTTTGCGACCCCATGAATCACAGCACAACAGGCCTCCCTGTCCGTCACAACTCCCAGAGTTCACTCAGACTCACGTCCATCGAGTCAGTGATGCCATCCAGCCATCTCATCCTCTGTCGTCCCCTTCTCCTCCTGCTCCCAATCCCTCCCAGCATCAGAGTCTTTTCCAATGAGTCAACTCTTCGCATGAGGTATCTTAGTTACCAACAATTCTGTTGGATCATTTGGTATCCACCCAAACTGGGAAAACCCCACTGTCTACATTAAACATTAGCAAAATTAATTCATTTTTATTAAATATGAAAATAAATATGTTTAAGTTTCTCCTCTTCTCACATCAATGCATAGTCTTGCACATCCCCTGAGTTATCTGTATCCCATTTCGGGGACCATCATGTTAGAAACTGAGTCTTTCTCTGATATGTAAATTTGTAAAAAGAAAAATGACAAATATGGCTAGTAATAGGAAAGATAAAGGAACTATTTCTACTAGAATAGTTTTATTTAGTCTCTAGTCAAGCAAGCCTTGCCACTGTCCTATCCTTCAGAAGTTAAACAAATTTATATTAAGATGTAGGCCGACGTGTTAAAAACTCAACATACCTCAGAGATTTTTACAGACTTGGTTCAAGATCACTGCAATAAAGCAAATAGTACAATTAAATATATATATAAAGCACCTTCTTTTTCCAAGTATCATTAAGGTCTATATTTGATTGAAGTAGCAAGTTTATAATTGTAAATACATCCCATTACGCAAGTAGTATTAATTTCTGCTCTTCCATCTTGTCCATATTCTGCAATCCCTTCTTTTCCTTTTTTTATTTTCTCCTCTTTCTTCCATCATTGTAACTGTCCACTTGGATAAACTCCCATTATTTTCATGTTTTTGTCTTTGTATACATTTTCTATGCCAACTTGTCCCCCAGCATCCTCATGTTACTTTTAAAAAAATGTCTGAATCTGTTTCATTAGGTGTATCAAAACAGTTCCATTCAAAGTGCAAGTATACAGTAAAATGACTATATTCATTATTTCCTTTTTCAATAAAATATTACATTTCATACTTTAGACTTTAAAAAATCCATACTGTTTACTTCAAGCATAATAGGAAAGTAGCTCTGAGAAAAATCCAAAAGGATACTTTAATGGCATTTCAGAGTACTTATCAGATACCTGATAGGTAACATAATTTAGTGGTAACTAAGTGGGGCATCACTATGAAGAAAGCTAGTGGAGGTGATGGAATTCCAGTTGAGTTGTTTCAAATCCTGAAAGATGATGCTGTGAAAGTGCTGCACTCAATATGCCAGCAAACTTGGAAAACTCAGCAGTGGCCACAGGACTGGAAAAGGTCAGTTTTCATTCCAATCCCAAAGAAAGCCAGTGCCAAAGAATGCTCAAACTATTGCACAATTGCACTCATCTCATGTTAGTAAAGTAATGCACAAAATTCTGCAAGCTAGGCTTTAGCAATACGTGAACCGTGAACTTCCAAATGTTCAAGCTGGTTTTAGAAAAGGCAGAGGAACCAGAGATCAAATTGCCAACATCTGCTAGATCATGGAAAAAGCAAGAGAGTTCCAGAAAAACATCTATTTCTGCCTTACTGACTATGCCAAAGCCTTTGACTGTGTGGATCACAAGAAACTGTGGAAAATTCTGAAAGAGATGGGAATACCAGACCTGCCTCTTGAGAAATCTGTATGCAGGTCAGGAAGCAACAGTTAAAACTGGACATGGAACAACAGACTGGTTCCAAATAGGAAAAGGAGTACGTCAAGGCTGTATATTGTCACCCTGCTTATTTGACTTCTATGCCGAGTACATCATGAGAAATGCTGGGCTGGAAGAAGCATAAGCTGGAATCAAGATTGCCGGGAGAAATAGCAATAACCTCAGATATGCAGATGACACCACCCTTATGGCAGAAAGTGAAGAAGAACTAAAAAGCCTCTTGATGAAAGTGAAAGAGGGGAGTGAAAAAGTTGGCTTAAAGCTCAACATTCAGAAAACTAAGATCATGGCATCTGGTCCCATCACTTCATGGTAGATAGATGGGGAAACAGTGGAAACAGTGGCTGAGTTTATTTTTCTGAGCTCCAAAATCACTGCAGATGGTGATTGCAACCATGAGATTAAAAGACGGTTACTTCTTGGAAGGAGAGTTATGACCAACCTAGATAGCATATTCAAAAGCACAGACATTACTTTGCCAACAAAAGTCCATCTAGTCAAGGCTGTGGTTTTTGCAGTGGTCATGAATGGATGTGAGAGTTGGACTGTGAAGAAAGCTGAGTGCCGAAGAATTGGTGCTTTTGAACTGTGGTGTTGGAGAAGACTCTTGAGAGTCCCTTGGACTGCAAGGAGATCCACCCAGTCCATTCTAAAGGAGACTGGTCCTGGGTGTTCTTTGGAAGGAATGATGCTAAAGCTGAAACTCCAGTACTTTGGCCACCTCATGCAAAGAGTTGACTCACTGGGAAAGACTCTGATGCTTGGAGGGATTGGGGGCAGGAGGAGAAGGGGACAACAGAGGATGAGATGGCTGGATGGCATCACCGACTCGATGGACGTCAGTTTGAGTGAACTCCGGGAGTTGGTGATGGACAGGAAGGCCTAGTGATGGACAGGGAGGCCTGGCTTGATGCAATACATGGGGTTGCAAAGAGTCAGACACGTCTGAGTGACTGAACTGAACTGAACTGATGGATTATGGAGTCCGACCTAGGTTCATAATCTAACACTAGAACTTACTAGCTATGTCATCTTGGGTTTTGTCACTTTACTATGGACTTGGCCAACATACAAAAATGGATAATAATACTTTTAATAATCATCTACAGTAGTCATGTATGGATGTGAGAGTTGGACCAGAAAGAAGGCTGAGCACCGAAGAATTGATGCTTTCAAACTGTGGTGCCGGAGAAGACTCTTGAGAGTTCTTCAGACAGCAATATCAAACCAGTGAATGCTAAAGGAAATCAACTCTGAATATTCACTGGAAGGACTGATGCTGAAGCTGAAGCTCCAATACTTTGGCCACCTGATGTGAAGAGCTGATTCTTTGGAAAAGACTCTAGTGCTGGGAAAGATTGAGGGCAAGAGGAGAAGGGGGCGACAGAGGATGAGATGGTTGGATGGCATCACTGACTCAATAGACATGAGTTTGAGCAAACTCAGGGAGATACTGAAGGACGGAGAAGCCTGGAGTGCTGCAGTTCATGGAGTTGCAAAGAGTCAGACATGACTGAGGGACTGAACAACAACAACAACAACAGTGCTTACTTGTGAGGCTAGTAGACATATAATTAGCATTTTTCTCAAATGTACTTTCATTTTAAGAACAAGAATCACATTTAATTGGGTCTAGTTCAAGTAATGGCGATAGCTAAGATGACAGTGGCTTGTAAGCTTTACAACTCCTTAGAAATTCAGGTAATAATTTTGAAATTAAAGTATAAAGAAAACTTTACTTCTTGCTTCCAGCAAAAATTATGATGGACAAGGAAAATCAATTCTAAGACTGGAGAACAAAACTGTTATTCTCTACTATAAATGTATCAAGCACTGAATTTTCCACTTTTTTCTCTACCTAACAGAGCAAACGAATTTATAATTAACAAGAAATTCAGTTTCTTTAATATAGATATGGCTATTTAGGTTATCTGCTTCTTGAGTGAGCTTTGGCAATTTGTCTCTTAAGGACACAGTCAATTTTATAAAAATTTATTGGCATAAAGTTGCCAATAAATATTGTTCTTTTAATGTTCCTATGGGATCTGTAGTGGTGTCTCTTCTTTCCTTACTAACATTCCTGATCTGTCTTTCTTTTCCCTTATCATTCTAACCAGTGCATGCGTGCTCAGTGGCTCAGTCATGTCTGATTCTTTCCAACCCTGCCGAGCTAGCGATTAATCTTTTCAGCTGTATGCCATCAATTTTGCTATGTGTTTTCATTTCATTCAATTAAAGGTATTTTCCAATTTCCCTAGAATTTTTTGAGCAGGGGGGTATTTATAAGTATGCCATCCAATTTCCATATATTTGTAGATTTCAGATGCTATTTTTATGCTAATTTCTTCATAGCCTGAGAATATATTATGTTTGGTTTCAATCCTCTTAAATATATTATTTTATGGCCCAGAATATAGTCTATTGTGGGAAATGTTTCATGAGCATTTGAAAAGAATGCACTACTCTTTTTGGGTGGTGGTGTTTAGTTGCTAAGTCGTGTCCAACTTTTGGGACCCCATAGACTGTAGCCTGCTGGGCTCCTCTGTCCATGGATTCTCTATGCAACAATACTGAAGTGGGTTGCCACTGGGTGGTATGGTCTGTAAATATTGTATCAAGATATTTAAGGGATTTCCCCAGTGGTCCAGTGGCTAAGACTCTAAGCTCCCAAATACAGGGGGCCCAGGTTCGATCCCTGGTCAGGGAACAAGATCCTGCAAGCTGTAACTAAAGATTACAAACACACACACACACACACACACACACACACACACACACACACACAAGTTCATCACTCAAGTTGTGTCAAACTCTTTTTGAACCCATGGACTATAGATGCCAGCCTCCATTGTCCATGGAACTTTCCAAGTAAATATTGCACATGCTGCAACTAAAAGAGCTTGCATGCACAATATACTGTGTGCTGCAACCAAGACCTGGTGCAGCCAAATAAATATTTTTTTAAAAAAGATGTTAGTGTTCAAGTTTTTTAGAACCTTACTAATTTTCTATCTACTCAAGAGTTCAATTACTAAGAAAGCACTGTTGAAATTTCTAACTAGAGACTTGTCTATTTCTCTGTCAGTTCTGTTTCTGCTTTATACACTTTGAAGTTCTGTTCAGTTCAGTCGCTCAGTCGTATCCAACTCTTTGTGACCCCATGAACTGCAGCACGCCAGGCCTCCCTATCCATCACCAACTCCCGGAGTCCACCCAAACCAATGTCCATTGAGTCGGTGATGCCATCCAACCATCTCATCCTCTGTTGTCCCCTTCTCCTCCTGCCCTCAATCTTTCCCAGCATCAGGGCCTTTTCCAATAAGTCAGCTCTTTACATCAGGTGGCCAAGGTACTTGAGTTTCAGCTTCAACATCAGTCCTTCCAATGAACACCCAGGACTGATCTCCTTAAGGATGGATTGGTTGGATCTCCTTGCAGTCCAAGGGACTCACAAGAGTCTTCTCCAACACCACAGTTCAAAAGCATCAATTCTTCGGCACTCAGCTTTCTTCATAGTCCAACTCTCACATCCATACATGACCATTGCAAAAACCATAGCTTTGACTAGATGGACCTTTGTTGACAAAGTAATGACTCTGCTTTTTAATATGCACTCTAGGTTGGTCATAACTTTCCTTCTAAGGAGTAAGTGTCTTTTAATTTCACGGCTGCAATCACCATCTGCAGTGATTTTGGAGCTCAGAAAAAGAAACTCAGCCACTGTTTCCACTGTTTCTTCATCTATTTGCCATGAAGTGATGGGACCCAATGCCATGATCTTAGTTTTCTGAATGTTGAGCTTTAAGCCAACTTTTTCACTCTCCTCTTTCACTTT
The DNA here is from genome assembly GCF_023091745.1 of Budorcas taxicolor. Taxonomy (NCBI): domain Eukaryota; kingdom Metazoa; phylum Chordata; class Mammalia; order Artiodactyla; family Bovidae; genus Budorcas; species Budorcas taxicolor. The sequence continues at coordinate 134,126,200 of NC_068911.1, read as the reverse complement.
CATCAAGAAGCTTTTTAGTTCTTCTTCACTTTCTGCCATAAGGGTGGTGTCATCTGCATATCTGAGGTTATTGCTATTTCTCCCGGCAATCTTGATTCCAGCTTATGCTTCTTCCAGCCCAGCGTTTCTCATGAGGTAGAAGTCAAGTAAGCAGGGTGACAATATACAGCCTTGACGTACTCCTTTTCCTATTTGGAACCAGTCTGTTGTTCCATGTCCAGTTCTAACTGTTGCTTCCTGACCTGCATACAGATTTCTCAAGAGGCAGGTCAGGTGGTCTGGTATTCCCATCTCTTGAAGAATTTTCCACAGTATATTGTGATCCACACAGTAAAAGGCTTTGGCATGGTCAGTAAGGCAGAAATAGATGTTTTTCTGGAACTCTCTTGCTTTTTCCATGATCTAGCAGATGTTGGCAATTTGATCTCTGGTTCCTCTGCCTTTTCTAAAGCCAGCTTGAACATCAGGGAGTTCATGGTTCACGTACTGCTGAAGCCTGGCTTGCAGAATTTTGAGCATTACTTTACTAGTGTGTGAGATAAGTGCAATTGTGTGGTATTTTGAGCATTCTTTGGCATTGGCTTTCTTTGGGATTGGGATGAAAACTGACATTTTCCAGTCCTGTGGCCACTGATGAGTTTTTCAAATTGGCTGGCATATTGAGTGCAGCACTTTCACAGCATCATCTTTTAGGATTTGAAACAGCTCAACTGGAATTCCATCACCTCCACTAGCTTTGTTCGTAGTGATGCTTTCTAAGGCCCACTTGACTTCACATTCCAAGATATCTGGCTCTAGGTGAGTGATCATACCACTGTGATTATCTGGGTTATGAAGATCTTTTTTGTACAGTTCTTCTGTGTATTTTTGCCACCTCTTCTTAATATCTTCTGCTTCTGTTAGGTCCATACCATTTCTGTCCTTTTTTTAGCCCATCTTTGCATGAAATGTTCCCTTGGTATCTCTCATTGTTTCAAGAGATCTCTAGTTTTTCCCATTCTATTGTTTTCCTCTATTTCTTTGCATTGGTCACTGAGGAAGGCTTTCTTATCTCTCCTTGCTATTCTTTGGAACTCTGCATTCAAATGGGTATATCTTTCCTTTTATTCTTTGCTTTTCGCCTCCCTTCTTTTCACAGCTATTTGTAAGGCCTCCTCAGACAGCTATTTTGCTTTTTTGCATTTCTTTTTCTTGGGGATGGTCTTGATTCCTGTCTCCTGTAGAATGTCATGAACCTCTGTCCATAGTTCATCAGGCACTTTGTCTATCAGATCTAGTCCCTTAAATCTATTTCTCACTTCCACTTTATAGTCATAAGGGATTTGATTTAGGTCATACCTGAACGGTCTAGTGGTTTTCTCCACTTTTTCAATTTGTCTGAATTTGGCAATAAGGAGTTCATGATCTGAGCCACAGTCAGCTCCTGGTCTTGTTTTTGCTGACTGTATAGAGCTTCTCGATCTCTGGCTGCATATATATAATCAATCTGATTTCAGTGTCAACCATCTGGTGATGTCCACGTGTAGAGTCTTCTCTTGTGTTGTTGGAAGAGGGTGTTTGTATGACCAGTGTCTTCTCTTGGCAGAACTCTGTTAGCCTTTGCCCTGCTTCATTCTGTACTCCAAGGCCAAATTTGCCTGTTACTCCAGTTGTTTCTTGATTTCTTACTTTGGCATTCCAGTCCCCTATAATGAAAAGGACATCTTTTTTGGGTGTTAGTTCTAGAAGGTCTTGTATGTCTTCATATAACTGTTCAACTTCATCTTCTTCAGTGTTCCTGGTTGGGGCGCAGACTTGTATTACTGTGATACTGAACGGTTTGCCTTGGAAACGAACAGAGATCACTGTGTCGTTTTTGAGATTCCATCCAAGTACTGCATTCCAGACTCTTTTGTTGACCATAATGGCTACTCCATTTCTTCTAAGGGATTCCTGCCCACAGTAGTAGATATAATGGTCATCTGAGTTAAATTCACCCATTCCAGTCCATCTTATTTCGCTGATTCCTAGAATCTTGATGTTCACTCTTGTCATCTCCTGTTTGACCACTTCTAATTTGCCTTGATGAAGTTCTGTACATATTTAAATTTTTATGTCATCTTAATGGACTGACTTCTAGTATCATAAAACACCCCTTTTAATAATATCTGTTTTCTAATATTAGATAGCCACTTCAATGTTCTTTCCACTACAACTGAACTCATTAGCGTTTGCACAGAATATCTTTTTCCATTCTTTTACTTTTACCCTATGTCTTTAAAGGGGTTTTCACATACACAGCTTATAGTTGGGTCTTGCTTCTTTCCCAAGATGCCAATCTATCTTGTAATTGGAATGTCTTAGTTTAACTTTTAGACCATTTATATTTGGTATAATTACAAATATGATTAAGCTTAAATCTAACATTCTGCTATTTCTATTTGTCCCACTGCTGTTTGTTCCCTATTAAATGCATTCCTTATCCTCTTTTGCAGTCTTTTTTATGACTCCATTTTAGCACATTCCACTTACCATTGACAACTTATTAGTTCATCTGTTTCATTTATTTAGTGATTTCCCAAGTTTGTATTTATAAAGAAGAAATTTACAAAGAAAAAAATCACCCTGGAGTTTTACATTAGCTTTATTTTTCAAGCAGAATTATTACCCATCTTCAGCAAGCTGAGTTTTAAGTCTGAACTTTAATTAGAGATTTAACTAAAATTTAGAAATTGAATGATATGGGGAGAATGTCTATTGTTAGAAAATACAGGAAAAAATGTCAAACTTATCACTATGTGGGAACTATTAGAACTAAAGAAAGAGTTCAGTTCAGTTCAGTTCGCTCAGTCATGTCCGACTCTTTGCGACCCCATGAATCGCAGCATGCCAAGCCTCCCTGTCCATCACCATCTTCCGGAGTCCACTCAGACTCACATCCATCAAGTCAGTGATGCCATCCAGCCATCTCATCCTCAGTCGTTCCCTTCTTCTCCTGCCCCCAATCCCTCCCAGCATCAAAGTCTTTTCCAATGAGTCAACTCTTCGCATGAGGTGGCCAAAGTACTGGAGTTTCAGCTTTAGCATCATTCCTTCCAAAGAAATCCCAGGGCTGACCTCCTTCAGAATGGACTGGTTGGATCTCCTTGCAGTCCAAGGGACTCTCAAGAGTCTTCTCCAACACCACAGTTCAAAAGCATCAATTCTTTGGCGCTCAGCCTTCTTCACAGTCCAACTCTCACATCCATACATGGCCACAGGAAAAACCATAGCTTTGACTAGACGGACCTTAGTCGGCAAAGTAATGTCTGTGCTTTTGAATATGCTATCTAGGTTGGTCATAACTTTTCTTCCTAGGAGTAGAAAGTATCATAAGAAAACTAACATGACAGATGCACGTTATCATAAACAAGGCAGTCAAGTATTTTATAATATAAGCTAGGTCCCTCTAAACTACCTACAGAGGATGGTAAAAGCAGCAAAGTCAACTCTTAAAAATCTGGGGACTTCTTTCTGCCCGTGGATGCCACCGAGAAAGCATTGTTGGAAGCCTCCGCTCTCCCACCCTGCCCTGCCGTCATGTCTAAGTCAGAGTCTTCCAAAGGGCCCGAACAGCTGCGGAAGCTCTTCATCAGAGGATTGAGCTTTGAAACGATCGATGACAGTCTGAGCAGCCATTTTGAGTAATGGGGAAGGCTCACAGACTTGTGGTAATGAGGGATCCAAACGCCAAGCGCTCCAGAGGCTTCGGGTTTGTCACATACGCCATGGTGGAGGAGGTGGATGCAGCCGTGAGTGCAAGGCCGCACAAAGTGGACGAAAGAGCTGTGGAACCAAAGAGGGACATCTCAAGAGAAGATTCTCAAAGACCTGGTGCCCACTTAACTGTGAAAAAGATTTTTGTTGGTGGCATTAAACAAGGCACTGAAGAACATCACCTGAGAAATAATTTTGAACAGTATGGGAAAACTGACGTGACTGAAGTCATGACTGACCGAGGCAGTAACAAAAACAGAGGACTTGCTTTTGTAACTTTTGATGACCATGACTCCGTAGACAAGATTGTCATTCAGAAATACCATACTGTGAATGGCCACAACTGTGAAGTGAGAAAAGCCCTGTCTAAGCAAGAGATGGCTAGTGCTTCATCCAGCCAGAGAGGTCTAAGTGGGTCTGGAAACTTTGGTGGTGGTCATGGAGGTGATTTCCACGGGAATAACAACTTTGGCTGTGGAGGAAACGCCAGTGGTCGTGGTGGCTTTTGTGACTGCCATAGTGGTGGCAGATATGGTGGCAGTGGGGATGGTTATAATGGATTTGGTAATGAAGCTCCAGTACTTTGGCCACCTCATGCGAAGAGTTGACTCATTGGAAAAGACTCTTGCTGTGAGGGATTTGGGGCAGGAGGAGAAGGGGACGACTGAGGATGAGATGGCTGGATGGCATCACGGACTCGATGGACGTGGGTCTGAGTGAATTCCGGGAGATGGTGACGGACAGGGAGGCCTGGCGTGCTGCGATTCATGGGGTCGCAGAGTCGGACACGACTGAGCAACTGAACTGAACTGAACTGAACTGAATGATGGTGGTTGTGAAGAAGGCGGCCCTGGTTACTCTGGAGGAAGCACAGAGGCTATGGCAGTGGTGGACAGAGTTATGGAAACCAGGGCAGTGGCTATGGCGGGAGTGGAAGCTATGACAGCTGTAACAAATTGTGGAGGTGGAAGTGGCTTTGGTGGTGGCAGTGGAAGCAACTTTGGAGGTGGTGGAAGCTACAATGATTTTGGCAATTACAATGATCAATCTTCAAATTTTGGACCCATGATAGGAGGAAACTTTAGAGCAGAAGTTCTGACCCCTGTGGTGGTGGAGGCCAATACTTTGCCAAACCATGAAACCAAAGTGGCTATGGTGGTTCCAGCAGTGGCAGTAGCTATGGCAGCGGCAACGGCGGTGGCAGGTTTTAATTACTGACAGAAAACAAAGCTTAGCAGGAGAGGAGAGCCAGAGAAGTAACAGGGAAGCTACAGGTTACACCAGATTTGTGAATTCAGCCAAGCACAGTGGTGGCAGGGCCTAACTGCTACAAAGAAGACATGTTTTAGACAATACTCATGTGTATGGGTGGAGAAGGCAATGGCACCCCACTCTAGTACTCTTGCCTGGGAAATCCCATGGGTGAAGGAGCCTGGTAGGCTGCAGTCCATGGGGTCACAAAGAGTCGGACATGACTGAGCGAGTTCACTTTGACTTTTCACTTTCATGCATTGGAGAAGGAAATGGTAACCCACACCAGTGTTCTTGTTTAGAGAATCCCAGGGATGGGGGAGCCTGGTGGGCTGCCATCTATGGGGTCACACAGGGTCGGGCATGACTGAAGCGACTTAGCAGCAGCAGCAGCAGCAGCATGTGTATGGGCAAAAAACTTGCACTGTACTTGTGACTAATTGTGTAACAGGTTATTTTAGTTTCTGTTCTGTGGAAAGTGTAAAGCATCTCAACAAAGTGTTTTAATGTAGATTTTTTTGCACCCATGCTGTTGATTGCTAAATGTAATAGTCTAATTATGATGCTGAATAAATGTCTTTTCTTTAAAAAAAAAATACCTGGGGACTTCCTTGGTAGTCCAGTGGTTAAAACTCCATGCCTCCATGGCAAAGGACATGGGTTCAATCCCTGGTTGGGAAACTAAGATCCCACATTAAAAAAAAAAAAAAGAGTACACCTATGTTCATAGCAGTATTATTCATAATAGCTAAAATGTAGCAGCAACTCAAGTGTCCATCAGCAACCCAAGTGTTCATCGATTAATGAATGGATAAACAAAATGTGGTATATACATAAAACAGAATTATTATTTAGCCTTAAAAAGAAAGAAAATTCTGACATATGTAACATAGATGAACTTTGAGGACATTATGCAAAATAAAATAAGCCAGTCATAAAAAGACAAATTCTTCATGTTTCTACATAGAGTAGTCAAAAATCACAGAGAAAGAAAGCAGAATGATGGTTGCCAGAGGCTGAGGGGAGGATGGGGGTTATTAATTAATTGACACAGATTTTCAATTTTAAAAGATGAAGAGTTATAGAGATGGATGGTGGTAATGGTAGCACAATATTATGAAATGTATTTAATGTCACTGACTGTTCACTTAAACAAGATGACAAATTTTATCACAATTTTAAAAAATTAAAAAAAAGAAACCTATTAGAACATATCCATTTGTTCAAATATATGCTGGCTGTCAGCTATTTGCAGAATGTACTGCTGCCAGTACTCAACCTCTCATGTGTTCTCCAAGCCAAATCTGATATGGCTCGACATGCTTTTTTTAAGAATGAAAAAGCAGACTGGTACATGTTTTCTTATTTTATTAAATCTTACTAGCATTCCTTAAGGAATAAACACATAGGTGAGTAGGCTACGGTGAAGAAATATTTTTATAAGAAAGTTAAGACATTAAAAGATATTTCCAGGTATTATCTTCAGTGATGTTTCTTATCTTTTTTCTGGGACTCCAGGTAATATTCAGCCCCTACAGCTACCACAAATGCAGCAAATCCCCACTTGAATCCTTTTAATAATGCTCCAACAAAGGAAACATTATTTGCAAAGCCACCCATGTATCTCCAAGCTTCATTGCTAGAGAGGAAAAAAAAGGGGGAAAATTATAATCACATATGACTTATTCATTAAGTAAAATAAATTTGATTTTCACCTTTCTAACAGACTTATATGCTACCTTATATAAGATAATTTAAGTGGACCACAATAGGAATTGTTCTGTGGTATAAGATAAGTAGCTCTATATGCTCACATTTCATATATGAAATACAAGAAAAAGCACTTGATGGTTTCATATTTGACAGTCATAATACTCAGAATGTTACAGAATTCTCAAATGCAAGACTCACCTTGGCCTATCCACCACAGGTCAGTTGTGTAGCTTTGCCCATGCTAGTTATTATAGCTTCATGCAAAGAGGAAGTTAAGAGACTTAGGTATTAATCTTAGCTCTGCCACTTTATGAGATACACACCTTTTAGGCTCAATAAATTAATCTGTTAGGGCCTGTTTCTTCTACTCAGTAATGATTACCATCAATCTTATAGTGTTATTATAAAGATTAAACAGAGTAATATATGATGTATTTCGGCACAAAAAGTGCTACTAGATACTACTATTACTATTCAATGAATCATTGCTTTCCCCTGTCATATAAGTCTGACTTTAGAAGATTAATTTCTTGCTCTGGCAATACTTCTTTTGAGTATCCAGAACACAGAAAGAAACAAATCAGAAAGCTCTGCTGAGAAAAAGGGTTCTATCGCAGGTAAGGATAAATCATCCTACTTAACGATGCAAGACTGTATGCTTTCCCCAGTTAGGAACAAAACTAGGATGTCCACATACACCACTTTTATGCAATATTATATTAGCAATGTTAGACAGTGAAATAACTCAAGAAAAAAAATTGAAAGAAAAGTGTGGTCTTTGTAGATGAAATAATTTTCTATGAAGTAAATTCTAAGAAATCTCTGAGAAACATCTGCTAGAACTAAAAATTCAATTTAGCAAGGTAACAAGATAAAGTCAATATATAAAAACCAATTATATTTTTATATACCAGCAATGAACACTTGGAAACAGAAGTTTAAAAATACTATTTATAACAGCATAAAAATATGGAATAATTCAGGATAAACTTAACAAAATATGTACAAGAATGTATAAAAACTGCTAAGAAAATTAAAGGGGATCTAATTGTCCATGGACTAGACGATTCAATATTGTTAAGACATAAATTATCCTCAATCGAGCTGAAAGATGCAAGTCGATCCCAATTAAAATCCAAGCAGGCTTTTTGCAGAAACTGAAAAGCTCATTCTAAAATGTAAATATAAATACAATGAACCTAGAATAGCTAACATAACCTTTTTTTAAAAAATCAGACATCTCATTTTATACTATCTGATCTGAAGATAGTGTCGTATTGACAAAAGTTAGACATATTGATCAAGGTAACAAAAAGAATCCAGAAATAGTCCACACAGCTATTGTCAAGAGATTTTTGACAATGGTGTCAAGGTCAACTAATGGGGAAAGACAGTCTTTTAATATACAGAGCTAGAACTGGATGTTTATGTGCAAAAACTTTAACCTCCATCCTTACCTCATATGACATTAAAAATTAACTCAAAATGGATCATAAACCTAAATGGAAGAAAGAACACTATAAAAGTTCCCAGAATAAAGATTAGGAAAATCTTAAAAAGCATAAACCATAAAAGAAAAAAATGCTAAATTGGGACTTCATCAATATTTAAAACTGTCTTAAAGACATTATTAAGAAAATGAAAAGTTAAGTCACACTCTGGGAAAAAATCCACAAAACTTTTATCTGATAAAGGACTTGGGGACTTCCCTGGTGGCCCAGTGGTTAAGGCTCTGTGCTTCAACACAGAAGGCCTGGGTTTGATCCCTGGTTGGGGAACTAAGATTCCCACATTCTTCAGTGGGACCAAAAATAAATAAATAAATAAATAAAATCATTTAAAACAACATACATATACTCTTATAATTCAATAAAAGATAAACATTCTGATAAATAAAATGGGCAAAAGATCTGAATAGACATTGCACCAAAGAAAATACACAAATGGAAAATAAGCATATGAAGATTCTCATGATCTTCATTCTTCATGGAAATGCAAATTAAAACCAAAGAGATGTTACTATCACATTCACTAGAATGGTTAAAATTAAAAGGCTGATAATACCAAGTATTTTTCTTGGCCACACCACAGGGCATGCTGGATCTTAGTTCTCCAGCCAGGGATTGAACCCACACCCCCTACAATGGAAGCACAGAAGCAGAAGCATGGAGTCTTACCCACTGGATGGCCAGGAAAGACTCAATACCAAGTATTAATGAGGACACTGAACAAGTAAAATTCTCATACATTGCTGGTTGAGAATGCAAAACGGTACAACCATTTTGTAAAACAGTTTGGCAGTTTTTCATTTAAAAAACAAAACCAAAAAATACTTTTCAAATGATTCAGAAATCCCAGTTAGGTATTTATCCAAGAGAAATAAAAGCTTATGCTCACACAGATTTGTACTTGAATGTTTAAAGCAACTTGACTCATAATAGCCCAAAACTGATAACCCAGACGGAACTGGTGAACAGTAAACAAAATGACGTATATGCATACAGTGGAGTAGTACTCAGTGATAAAAAAGGAAGAAACTATGCTGTAAGTTAACAATGTACCTAAGTCTCAAAAGCGTTGTGCTAAGTAAAAGTGGCCAGAACAAAAGGTTATAGATTGTATAATTCCAATTGCATGAAATTCTGGAAGAAGCAGATCAAGGGCTGCCAGGATCCAGGGGCAGGATCGCACTGAGTACAAAGGATCATGAGGGAGCTTTTTGGTATGCTAGAAGTATTCTGTATCATGACTGTGGTGGTGGTCACATAACTGTACCTATCTGTCAAAACTCACGGAATGATACGTTTAAAATAGGGTCAATTTTACTGTGATATTTTAATAAAGCTGATCTTAAAACTTAAATGTAAAAAGACATTTTCACTGATTTTTTTTTTTAAAGAATATATTGAAAAGGAACATAGATATTCTTTCTCTAGGATAAATTCTATCTAAATTATTTGATTGTTCTTACCGGCCCCATGGATCCCTTAGTCCTCGTGCAGCCAGTTTCTCTTGGACAGTTTCTAATGGTGTCCCTTCTATCTTCCATTGTTTATAATCTGGAAGTTCCATTTTACTAGGACCATGTTCATGTCCATGTCCATGGGCCATGTCTATAGGAAAAATTAATTTAGGGAGAAATACATACATTACAGGTATCAAGTACCCAAGTTTACTATTTTTTTAAAGGCAAAACATTTAAAGTGACTTTTAAAAAGAGAGCCAATATTTGAAAACTCGAAGTTAAGAAATTTTATTAAAGTGTCTTATTACATAACTAGTAAATGTTCACTGTTTGGAAATATACATACACAAGATATAAAAAGAGCCCATCACTAAAAGAAAACATTTACTATTTGGTTTCTTTCTTAATTATAATAGCAAACATTTACCATGCCCTACGTGCCAGGTGCACTATGTTAAAGCGATCTAAGTGTCGACTCTCTTACAGTCTTCCTAAAACAACTCTTTGAACTTAGATTACTATTATTATCTTCATTTTATAGATGAAGCCAAAGAGGCTCCAAGAAGCTAAGTACCTTTCTGAAGGTAACAAAAACAGTCAATAGTATGGCTGGGTTTTGAACCTTAAAGCTTCATCTCAGAGCCCTCGCTCCTAACTTTTAAGCAATACTGTCTACTGCATGAGTATGTATAATAAAATATTGTACATACTCTTTCGTTACTTGCTTTCTTCAGACAATTTTTTAAAACTGCAGTATTACTGTGGTTAATATATACAGATCACATGAACTTTTTCTGTGAAGAGCCACACAGTAAATATTTTAGGCTTTGTTGGTCACGAGGTAAAATCAAGGATATTATGTAGATACTTACATAACAGGAGAGAAAACAAATTTCCATAAATATCTTACTAATTCAAAATATAACAATTGAGTATAATTTTTGTAATACAAGTCTTCTGATGAAAAAAACCCTGCAATTCCCTTTCAGTGGGTAACATTTTACTTAACTAGGGCTCAAAGTTTAAGTGTTCCTTAGTATCAAATTGATTGAAAATCTTTATCTGTAAAAATTCTTCTTAGTTCACTGGCCACATAAAAACAGGCAATGGGCTGAGTTTGGCCAGCAGGCTGTAGTTTGCTGACTCCTGCAGATCAAAAAAGACTTTTAAAAACAATTTTTATTCAAATATAGTTGACCTACATATGTTGGGTTTCCCCAGTGGCTCAGTGGTAAAGAATCCACTGCAATGCAGGAGATGCAGGTTCAGTCCCTGGGTTGGGCAGATCCCCTGGAGAAGGAAATGGCAACCCACTCCAGTCTTTTTGTCTGGGAAATTCCAAGGACAGAGGAGTCTGGCAGGCTATAGTCCATGGGGTCGCAAAGAGTCAGACATGACTTAGCGACTAAACACACACACATACACACACTATGTTGTGTTAGTTTCATGTGTGCAGCAAAGTGATTCAGATATATACATACATAAATATAAATATTCTCTTTTTTTTATTTTCTTCCATTAACAGAGTCCTTAGGACCCCCTTTTAATTGATGAGAGTGAAGTTGCTCAGTCGTGTCCGACTCTTCGCGACCCCATGGACTGTAGCCTAACCAGGTTCCTCTGTCCATGGGATTTTCCAGGCAAGAATACTGGAGTGGGTTATTGCCCCCAATGGATATACAAAGATCTCAGTTTTCTAGTGTTATTTTTAAAAATAATACAGAAATAAACTTGAGCTCAACCCCCAGCTATACTGTTATGAATTTCAAATTATGAAGGTATAAATTAATAATGCTCTCCTGTAATTTGTGTAAGATTAGCAGTAGCAATTCTATAATCACTGCTTTCCAGAAATAAAACCAAACCAAATAATTATTAGTTTTGTCTGCATTTATAACTATAAACAAATCCAATAATAAGGTAGGATTCCTACACTGCATTTTAGAAGACAGAGGTAATTATTAGATAGTGTATACTAAAGACATATTATGTAAAGCACTCATTTTATTAAACAGTAGTTCCCAGAATATGGAGGACAAAACTGTACAAAGTAATTTTGACAAATCAGCCAACACTTAATATTTTTATTTATAGACATTAAATTGGTTTAAAACATTATTTAAATTAAATTTATTTAAAACATTATGTTGATGATTTCACATTAAAAGGAGAATAAAAACCAATACCCAACAAACACAAGTTAAAATTACAACATTCACAGCCCTGAATAAAACATTTAATCCGTTATTTCATTACTGTTTGGTGGATTCAATAATATAAAGGAAACAAATTATGGTTTCAGATTTCAGTCTGACTTTTGAGATTCAATACATTATCAGAAAGAAATACTTTTAGAAGCATTTAATTATAATGACAAAATGTTGGCTTCTTCAGATTATGTTTTCAAAAAAGTTTTTAAATTTATTTTTAATTGAAGGATAGGATAATTACAATATTGTGTTGGTTTCTGCCATATATCAACATGAATCAGCCATAGGGATACATATGTCCCCTCCCTTTTACATATACATATGAGCCTCCCTCCCACCTCCCACCCCATCCCACCACTCTAGGTTGTGAAAGAGCCCTGGTTTGAGTTCCCTGAGTAAAAGAAAAAAAATTTAATAATGTTTCATACCAGAAATCTTTGGATTACAAGGTAAACTCTTTTTTTGGAAATATCAATTCTAGAACATTAAACCTACTAAAGTATCAAGGTACTTTAGAAAAAATACAAAACCAAAGGTCAATTTTTTATTAAAAAACTTGATTTTTAAAATGAAAATTGAAATATTACTATGGTATGAAAGTTATCTCAAAGTTATACTACTACTATGCTCAAAATATTAATTTGGAAAATAAATCTTTGAAAAAAAGTAAGTATACATGAACACTCATTTCTCCCAATTTCCTCTAATAACTTCAATGTATTTTCTCTTCTATCTAATTAAAATACTTCAGAAAGAGTCCCTTCATAGGGATTTACTAAATATTTCAACAAATTTTCAAAAAGAACAAAAAGTTGAACAATATTTTTAGGGAAGCTTCATTTACTCTTAAAAATAATTTCTACTTCACAATAGCCATAAATCAAACAATGATATCCTAATCTTGGAATTCTACTGAAATGCAGACTTTGGTGCTATACAGATCTGGTATTAAACCCTGAGTGCATCATTAACAGCTATAAAATCCTGATCAAATCATTTTAATCTTGCTGAACTTCAGTTTCTTCATATAACATGAAGTTAGAACCAACCTTGCAAGACTGTAAAAACACACTGTGATGATGTGACTTCCACTTTCACACTCAGGTGGTGAGAATGCAATTTACCACAACCACTGTAAAGAACTTTGGTATGACCGAGAAAAGTTAAATATTTGAATATCTTGCGTGTGCATGCTCAGTTGTGTCGACTCTGTGCAACCCCACGGACTGTAGCCTGCCAGGCTCCTCTGTCCATGGAACTCTCCAGGCAAGAATACTGTGGCTTGCCATTTCCTCCTCCCCCAGGGGATCTTCCCGACCTAGAGATAGAATCTGCATGTCCTGCATCGGCAGGTAGACTTTTGTTTTGTTTTGTTTTTTTTAACAACTGAGCCCCGTGGGAAGTCCCTTGAATATCTTATGGCCTAACAATTCCAGTCATAGGCACTGTGTTGTTATAGATATAAAGAGCATATCTGTAAGGGTAAAATAAAATACATCAATTTTGAAGACAGCATGAAGAAAATGCATTTCATTAGTAGCTTTTAATACTGAGTACATCTTAAAATGATAATATTTTCAATATATATACTGGGCTACATAAAATATACTATTAAAAATAATTTTATGTTTCTTAACCAACACAACATTGTAAAGCAATTACCCTCCAATTAAAAGCAAATAAATTTTAAAAATTAATTTTGTTTCTTTATACTTTTTTAATATGGCTATTAGAAAATTTTAAGTACATGGTTTGTAATTATATCTGCATTAGACAGCACTGCTCTAGAGAAACTCTTGCATCTGTATAACAGTTTTATAAGAATCTTTCTAGTTATATTATTTATGTTTGCCCCAAACTGTAAACAACTCAAATTTACAACCATGGAAGAGTATGAATGAATTTCACAAACAATGAGCAAGGGGTGAGTCAGAAAAAATATATATAACTTTTAATTTCATTTATATAAATGAAAAAACCTAACAATTCATTTTTTAGGAATGCACTGTGGAAAAAAATTAAGTGAAACAAGTACATGATTATTACAAGTTAGGACAGTGGTTACCTCCTGGTGGAGATGGAATCACAGAAACTCATTCACAGAACTTCTAAGGCAGTGTTTTTCAAAGTATTGTAATTACTGTACCCCAAAAGAGCTTTTTTAGACCTTTTTGTCCCTGTTAATCATGTTCTCACCTTACCCCTCCACATGAAATTTTAATACCCCAGTTTATGTACTATGGCTTTTTGGAGGGCCACGAACCATTGTATTGTTAATACCTAACGGTTTTTGTGGGGGTTTTTTTGCCCTCTCACACCCACCCAACAAGAACCAATTTTTACTGACTTAAAGACAATCATCTCTGTTGAGAATGCATATTTTAAACTTTTGGCAATGCTTTATTTCCTAACCTGAAGGTTGGCAAATAGCTGGGGAAACAATGGAAACAGTGAGACTTTATTTTCTTGGGCTCCAAAATCACTGCAGATGGTGACTGCAGCCATGAAATTAAAAGATGCTTGCTCCCTGGAAGAAAAGCTATGACAAATGTAGACAGCATATTAAAAAGCTGAGACATTACTTTGCCAGCAAAGGTCCGTCTAGTCAAAGCTGTGGTTTTTCCAGTAGTCATGTATGGATATGAGAGTTGGACCATAAAGAAAGCTCAGTGCCAAAGAACTGATACTTTTGAACTGTGGTGTTGGAGAAGACTCTTGAGAGTCCCTTGGACTGCAAGGAATCCAACCAGTCCATCCTAAAGGAAATCAGTCCTGAACATTCACTGGAAGGACTGATGCTGAAGCTCAAACTCCAATACTTTGGCCACCTGATGCAAAGAACTGACTCCTTGGAAAAGACCCTGATGCTAGGAAAGATTGAAGGCAGGAGGAAAAGGGAACGACAGAGGATGAGATGGTTGGATGGCATCACCGACTCGATGGACATGAATCTGAGCAAGCTCCGGGAGTTGGTGATGGACAGGGAAGCCTGGTGTGCTGCAGTCCATGGGGTCGCAGAGAGTCGAACACGACTGAGCGACTGAAATGAACGGGATCAATTGTTTGCTTGATTATAATTTGTTTATATGTACTTATGTTTTATATAGCCTTTTTATATGTATTAGGCTCCTCTGTCCATGGGATTTTCCAGGCAAGAACACGGGAGTGGGCTGCCATTTCCTTCTCCATCTGCTATGTATATGTCACAATAAAAATTAAAATTAGATAAAGTGACTTAAACTGTGTCAAGGAGTCAGTAAGAGGTGATTAATTTCCATTTCAGAGCTGCTCAAATAAGAACAGCAAGGAAATTAGTTCAACAAGGAAAGAACATGTAATCACTAATATTTTTCCCCACCTCATTCTATCTGTGTCTGAAGTGAACCTATAACTTTGGTGAAGATCAATCTCCACTCAAGGGAGCTGGCTCTAGTACAGGAAGAGTGCAGGCGTACCTTCCCTAAGAAGGAAATAAACGGGTAATGCCACTTACAATATACATAATTTCACAGTTTACCAAAGACTTTGAATTATATGTTTCAATTTCTCCTCTAAAAAATTGTTATTACCATCGGAAAATTAGAAAATTAAAGACAAATGAACTGGTTTCACCTTTAGTGTTGCTTCCAGTCCGTGCATCTGTGTATAGGCAATTTTAAAAGAGTAATCACACTAAACATTAATGTGATGACTTTGTATCTCCTTTTCACTTTAACTCTGTGTCATAAACATTCATGCCAGAAAAATCTAATTAAAAAGTTACTACAAGGACTTCCCTGGTGGTCCAGTGGTTTAGAATCTGCCATGCAATGCAGAGCAACTAAGCCTGGTGTGCCACATCTGCTGACTGCCACAACACTGACCCCAAACACTGCAACGAAAGGTCACGCATGACAAAACAAAGATCCCATGTGCTGCAACTAAGGCCGGACTGCAACCAGATAAATAAATACTAAATCTTCAAAAAAAACAAATAAATAAAATTATACTATACATCCCAGGTGGCTCAGCTGTAAAGACTCCGCCTGCAATGCAGGAGATGCGTGTTGGAGCCCTGGGTCAGGAAGACCCCTTGGAGGAGGAAATGGCAATCCAGTCCAGTAATCTTGCCAGGAAAAATCCCACGGATAGAGGAACCTGGTGGGCTACAATTCATGGGGTCGCAAAGAGCCAGGGACAACTGAGCAACTCCCATGTGGCTCAGCGGTAAAGAATCCGCCTGCAATGCAGGAGATGCGGGTCCTGGGTCGGGAAGATCACCTGGAGAAGGAAGTGGCTACTCACTCCAGTATTCTTGTCTGGGAAATTCCATGGACAGAGGAGCCTGGTGGGCAACTGTCCATGGAGTCGCGAAAGAGCCAGACACGAGTTAGCGACTAAAGAACAACAACAAACACAGGTTCGTGAGGCAGGCATTGTAAATTTACAAACTTTCAATTCGAGGATGGTTGTGCCATCATTCGATTCAAAGGTAAACCAAAAAACACGGGGTGGCCGAGGAGGAAAAAAAGGGGTTTGGACTTAACTATAGTGATTCTCACTGCATCCTACAGCCACCCCTCACTACTCCAGGACTTCATTGTCCTCTCCTGATAGTTCTTCGATTCTTTCCCTCTTGAGCACTCTCATCATCCTCCATTTAGTCTCTCCCTTTTGACAATCCTCAGAATAGAGTCTCATTCTTATTCCCGAGCGAGAGATCTCCCAACAGCTCCCCAATTTACCTGACAGCAATCTGACCTCTCAGGACACTCAAGATTCACCCCTCCAGCCAGCGGCAACCGGAAACGGAAGTTGTCACCTCGAGTTACTTACGGCAGGAAACCAGAGGAGAAATTAAACATTTTTGTGCTGGGTCACAGATTCCTGGACCAGTGGAGGTGACATGAAGCCTGCCTGAAGTGGACATTTCCCCCGCATATCTGTGCATCTGTAGTTTGGCCGAGGTAAGGGAAACTGGAGGACAGAGGGTGAGGAAGACGCGACGTCGTCTTGCTAGGAGGCCGGAACCTTTAGACGCTGCACAGAAGGAGGGCCGCGGGCATTCTGCTACCAATCAGCGGCACCGTTGTTGGAGCGTGGAATCACCCAATGAGAGGGCGGGTTGTTGCGCTGCAGTTGGCAGCCTGCTGTGGGAGGCGGTGGCGGTAAGAAGCCCGAGGCAGCGGGGTGACAGGTAGGCGGCGGCGCTGTCTTTGGGGGACGCGGAGTGCCAGATAGGAAGGATTTTCTTCTTTTCGGCCACAGGAACTATAGACGGGATCTGCCGAGGGTGGTCTGGGAAGGCGTTAGCCCTAGTTTTGGTGGTTCCGGAACCACTAGGAAATAGGTAGCCGCTTGGAAGGGTCGCGAGGAGGAGAAGCAGTCGAGGCGGGTGGAGGCTGAGCCCTGCGGGGCGACGTGGGAGCCTCGGGCGTGGGGGGCTGCGGTGGCCCTGGCGGAGACCGGAGAGAGGCGGGAGCAAGACGGTGTTGTGAAGGCTGGAGGAATTCCTTGTATGGAGCTCAGAGAGAGAAGAGGACGCGGCATTGCAAACACCTGAGAGAAATCCTAGGGTTTGCTTCTTCCTAGGGCCATTTCTCAGAGTGGGAACGCGGGTAGCGATGAAGAAAAATATATATTGGCAGTGAGATAGTTGAGACTTCATAGCTGTACATTATGTAAGCCTTGGCTGTTATTTACGCAAACAACTAGGTTGTCCCTCCTGGAAAGAGGAGGTCTTGCAACCTATTAATGTGTCTGAGTAGTTTTTTTGTTTTTTTCCCCCTGTTGGTTTGACTGTTTTCTATCCCGGCAGGCTCTGTGGGCGAAGAACCATGAAGGATAGAGTAGTCACGAAGAGCTTATCCCAAATATGGACTTGGGTTGAGAGATGTGTTAGTTTGAGATGAGGGTGGCCAGGTTCACGTTTTGTAATTCGTGAATTTATTTGTTTTAAGGGTCATGACTGACTACAAATTTTTTTTTTTCCCCAAATCTTAAGGGAAGTGGAGACGCTCGAAAATCTATAGCAGAAGGTAAGTACAACTTGGAAAATGACTAGAAAATTAGTTGGTAATTTTTTCTTTTTTTACTCCCTAAATATTGTGGACGTTAGAGACTGAAAATGAGATGGTGGTCTGATTTTTTTTGGGGGGGTGGGGAGGGAGGGGAAGTTATCTTTAAGTAATTTGCTCCCTAAGTCTGGGAAACTAGTTATGAATTATTTATTTCTTAGGTTTAAAAAGTATGTCCTTTGACCCTCTCCGATAGAGGTAAACTGTGTTTACAGATATAATTCTAAGTTTCTGTCACTCATTTGCACTTTGAAATGTAAAATTAAAGTGGAATTCCATTCACTGTATTATGGAATGACACATTACATTAAAAAGCTTGATTTTTTATAGCGCATTGGAAAGCAGTTTTAAAAGAGGCATTGTACATTTCTAAAATGTAAGCTGATTGAAATGTTGCCTTTAGCTTGGACTATAAAGACTAATGTAGTATTTATTAGCAAGTATATAATTTTTCTGAGCTTATTTTAATACTGCATCTCAGAAGAACTTTCCAAAATTCTTTTTTTTCCTATTATTGATGATTTATATTAGTATATCCCAGAAACTAAATTAGGAACTTTTTTTCCTCTAAATGTCATTTGGTAAAGAGTGTTGGATCATTAAGAGTTTGTTCTGAAATGTTTAGAGTACGGGGATATTTATCTGTTTCAGATAAAATTTTGATACTTGGTATTTCATTCTTCCTTATCTTTTGGCAAGAATAATAGTCACAAAGAACAGTTCTGCTTCTATTTTGGGTGCAGTTCTGTAGTGTAAGTACCTATGAACAAACCTCTGTTTTCATGCAGGTTATGTGTATCTTGTGTGTATATGTATGTGTTTCTTCTTATATAACCAGCCTACTAGAGATGTCTTAGAGAATGGCTGATTCTAAATGGCCAGTAGGTGTCATTGTTGAATGCAATAAAGTTGAACATTGAATAGGAAATAAGCAAGTGATTTAAGGAACACTAATCCAAATCAGAATATAATAATAATTGGCTGATTATTTATATGTGATTAGAAATTATCTTTTCTAGTACATTTCAATATTGAAGCTGTTTATAAGGGATTTGGAACAAAGGCCGTGAAGGAGTATTGTTTGCTCAAAAATGGACCTTGAAAGCCTGTTTTTCTAATCCAGCTCTTAAACTGTCTTGACAAGCAATATGGATTAGGATTGTTTGATTTTTTTTTTCATACATTTTTGGCATTCTGTAGTAATTTATTAGGTTTTAGAACGATTAAGGTTTTTAGCTTGACTGGGTTTTATAATAGAAAAATAATGCTACATACTGAAAAACTAAAATAATAAAATATGAGCAGAAAGTCTCCAAACAAGTTATCAGCTGCACAAAATAATACTTTGTTATTGTTCTTTTAATGCGGGAACAGAGGAATTTTTGTCTTTCTTTTTCTATGGCTTAGTTTTTTGATGTCCAAAATAGCTTCTTTTTACATTTTTATCTGACTAGTAGACTATGTGTTTTTTTCAGGATGATGAGCTGAACATTCATCTAAAATGTAATATAATGGGTTCTGGAGGGAGCTGGCACAGAAAACTCTAGGTTGCTTAGGGCTGCTGTTAGTACAGCCCCTTACCTGCTTATGCTTTCTGCTGTGCTCTTGCCCCTTTGTAGCTCTGCTTCTTTTGTTTGCTGTTGATACAATGTTTAAAAATACGATTGGAAAATATTTTTAAAATTTAAAAAAGCAGAGTTGGACCTAATTCAGGAATTCTCCATGAAAGTGAGGAGTTACATATATATCAGAATAATCTTAATAGTTAAAAAAAGGTACACATGCATCTCCATTATATCATCTCCACTTTGCTGAAGAATCTTAGTGGTAGGGAGAATATGAGGAAGGTAGATATATTTTGAAGGAAAAATAAATCCCCTAGATGATACGGTTTACCACAGGCTTCCACTTGAGAATCATTGATCTCATTTAAGGCTCTCCCAATGTGGTGTGAACCAGAACAGTAGTTTTAGCTTGAGACAAAGGGCTTCTAAATCTATCAATATATTATAGCTCAATAAATTTTTACCATTTATTGTCATAACTGGGATGGACTTTCTAGCCAGGAGCTAAAATTGCCAGAAATTAAAATTGTGCTGAATGTTTTGATTGGAATTAGTTTTTACTTGGCACTTAGCTCCTTTACATAAACCAGCTAATTTCTTTCATTATTCAAACCTGTTCTCTTAATGTCTCTGAAAGCTACCTAGTTCTAACACTAGAATTGGGAAATAAGAATTTGAAGTTTCTTTTTTTTGGTTGTGCTGAGTCTTTATTGCTGCACAGGCTCTTTAGTTGTAGAGATCAGGAGCTACTCTCTTAATTTTGGTGCGAGGGCGTCTCGTTACGGTGGCTTCTCTTGTTTTGGAGGGTGGGCTCTAGGGCTTCAGTAGTTGTAGAGCACAGGCTCAGTAGTTGTGGCGCATGGGCTTAGTTGCTCTGCGGCATGTGGGGATCCTCCTAGATCAGGGATCGAACCCTTGTCTCCTGAATCGGCAAGTGGATACTTTACCACTGAGCTACCAGGGAAGCCTGGAAGTTTTCTTGATGAAAGGGTTTTTCTTGCAATATTGCTATGGTATGATGAAGATATAAACTCATCTTTTGGTAAAAAAAAAATATATATATATATATAATATAAAAACTTGAAATTGTGAATGTGTTAACTTTGACACAGGATATGTTTAGAAATTCATGATTCATTCTTATAAATCCTAGATGTTCTGTTTAGGTATTTGTCTTCATGGAGACAGGTATGAGAAAAAATAAATGTGTAGACTTTATTTTTAGAGAAAGGAATAAAAAACTCAATTATGTAATATATTAAGAGGTGTGACTTTGTTTATAAAATTATAATTTCTCAGTTTGAGATACAACTGCAAAAAATGTAGTCATAAAATAATGGTATGTGGCACTTAAATTGTTAAATGGCAAAGCATAGATTCCATAATAGTTATTTTATTCTATTGCAAAATACTGAACTTCCAAAAAGGTTAGAATCAAACTTATCTATTGCTTTTATCATTATGAATCTTTGGCTTTTTTTATTGAGGTATAATTGACATTATCCATTGACCCTTGGTATTGCTTGATTCTTATTTAGCTCTAAGATTTGTCAGTTTACCTCTTTAAATTCCTTTCTACATATCTTTTTTTTTTGAAAAATGGGTGGAGGGAGTTGGATACTGAGAGAGGAGTGAAATTTATGCTTTTTACGTATTCTTTTGTACTGAGGCTTAATTTTATTTTTTAATTGACTTTTTAGAGTAGTTTTAGGTTCATAGCAAAATTAAGTAGAAAATACAGAGAGTTCCTATACACCCTCTCACACATGCATGGCTTCCAATACACCCCACAGAGTGGTGCATTTGTCACAGTTGATGAGCCCACGTTGACATCACCCAAAGTCCATGGTTTGCACTAGGGTTCAGTTTGGGTATTGTACACTGTATGGGTTTGGACAAATGTATACTGACATATTAAGACTTTTTAATCAGCTTGTATTCCTTTTATATTTCTTTTTAAATGAGAAAGAGAGTGGGGGAGGGGAAAGTCTCTTACTCTATACCTCATACTTTATAATAGTATTGTAAAACTGATAAAGTGGACATGAAGTGCTGTAAGGTCTAAAGTTAATATGAATTTTCAGTCTGTCACAGTACCTACTGTTTTATTGATTGTGGGGAGAAAAACTAAAGGGGACAATTATTTCTATTCTCCAGGGTTCTGTTGTCAAATCTCTTGTCATTTTGTACCCTCTCTCTGATGTTACTCAGCATCTAACCTAGTTGCCTGCAAGATGGGAATGATCTGCAGATTCCCTGTGAATGTGTGCTCAGTCATGTCTGCTGTTTGCAACCCCATGGACTGTAGCCCGCCAGGCTCCTCTGTCCATGGGATTCTCCAGGCTAGAACACTGGAGTGGGTTGCCATTTCCTCCTCCAGGAAATCTTCCCGACCCAGGGATCAAACTCGCATCTCCTGCTTCTCCTACGTTGGCAGGTGTATTCTTTACTGCTATGGCCCCTGGAGAACCCTGCATATCCCCTAAATACAGCATATCTAAAGTTCAGTTTATATTTTACCATCTATCTAATGTGCTGTAACTGGAACCTAGTGTTAGTCTTGACACTTTATTCATACACCCCTCATCTGAGCAATGCTAGGTTCTGTTGACTCTACCTCCTTACTGTTTCTTTGATTCCATTTATTTCTCTCAGTTTCTACAACCACTGGAAACAGTGTGAAGAGTTAGGACCTAGAGGCAGATTATCTAGATTAGAATCCCAGCTTCACCGTTTATAGCTTCAATTTCTTTGAAAAAACAGAGTTGTACAACCCAGAAACTGCACTACTGAACGTTTATTCCAGGGAAATCGAAACTTAAACTCATATAAAAACCTGTACCTGAATGTTCATAGCAATTTTATTCCTAATCTCCAAAAATTGGAAACAACCCAAATGTTTTTCAACAGGTAAATGGTTAAACAAATGGTGGCACATTCATAATATACAGCAGTAAAAAGAATGAGCTATTGATACATGCAACAACTAGGATGAGTCTGAAGTGAAAAAAAGCCACTCTCAAAAGGTTACATTCTGTATGATTCCCTGTATATAGTGTTCTTGAGATACCAAAATTACAGAGATGAAGAGCAGAGTGGTGTTTGTCAGGAGTTAGAGATCAGGGAGATGGGAGTGAGTGATTATAAAGGATCTTCTTGGTGACAGAATAGTTCTGTGTCTTGATTGTGGTGGTAGTTATACATGTCTACATCTTTCATAAAGTTGTATAGAACTACACATACACATGCACAGGCAAATGAATGCTTGTAAAACTGGTGATATCTGAGTAACCTGAGTGATAGTATCTGCGGACTGTACCAATGTTGGTTTCCTGGTATTGGTATTTTACTGTAGTTATGCAAGTTGTTACCATTGGGGAGAGGATACATGGGACCTTCTGGCACATAGTTTGGGCATGTGAGTCTGTAATTGTTTTCAAAATAAAAAGTTCTTTAAAAGGGTTGTATTAAGGATTAAATGAGCAAATACATACAAATTTCTAATTACAGTACTTGGTTCATCATAAATGTGTTATACCACTAGTATATATAAAATAGATAACAGAGACTTACTATTTAGCACAGGGAACTATGTTCAGTATCTTGTAATAATGTATAATGGAAAGGAGTCTGAAAAAGAATATATTTCTGTATATACACATCTGCATATATGTAACTGAATCACTTTGCTGTATACCGGAAACTAACATAACATTGTAAATCAACTGTACTTCAATAAAGATAACTTTTTTTTTAAAGAAAGTCACCAAGGTGACATTCTATAAAAAATAAATACATAATGCATGTAATAGTAGGAATAGCAGTAGCAGTAAGTATGGTCTAGGCACCTAATTTCCTACTAGACCTCTCACTAGGACCATTCCAACAGTATTCTTAATGGTCACCCGCCTTTGTAGGTCTTTTCTCCCTCTAGTCCATGCTACATTGTAACCAGAGTTCTCTTCCAAAGTGCCTATTAGGTATTACTCAGTACATACAAAATCCTTTAATGGCTCTCCATTGTGTTTTCACACAATTTTTTTTTTTAATTGTAGTAGAATGAAGTGTTGGAGTCAGCATGGCTTACAAGATACTATAATAGGTGAACTAAAGATAAAACCAGAAAAATCTCAAGCAGTTGTTCTCACCTTCAAGAAGCTATTGTTTTAAGTATTATCTTAAAGTTTGTTGCTGCTGCCTAAACCAGTACCGCAAGATTTAATGACTCAGGACTAAAAGATTTTTTTATGTTGCATGATTCTGTAGAAAAACTAGCCCACCAGAGGATGAGAAGCCACACTGAGAAGAACTGAAGCCCTTTAATGAACAGCCAGCTCCGTGTGCAAACATATGAGTGTGAACATCTTGGACCTTCTAACTCAGTCAACCCTCCAGGTGGATTCAGCTGCATGAGAGAGCCGAGTGAAACCAACAAGGAATTGTTGAGCCAACCTGGAAATGTTGGCACTTGCATGTTTGCACATGGTGCTGGCTGTTCATTAAAGGGCTTCATTTCTTCTCAGTGTGGCTTCTCATCCTCTGGTAGGCTGGTTTGGCATCCTTACAGGGCATTCTTAAGGTAGCCTTCTAAAAAGGTAAAGAATCTGTAAGGCTGCAAGGCCTCTTTAAGGATTAGGCTTTGGAACTTATTTAACAGCCCTTCCACCATATTCTGTTGGTCAAAGCAGTTCAATAAGCTAGTCCAAATTCAAGGGAGTGGAGAAATAGAAAAGGACCTTTCTCTCCATCAATTTAGGCTGCTATAATAAAGTACCATAGACTGGGTGGTTTAAACACCAAACATTTATTTCTTACAGTTCTTGAACTTGGGACGTCCAAGATCAAGATGCCAGAAAATTTTATGTCAGCTGGTGACCCATTACCTATATCAGAGATGGCTGCCTTCTCATTGTGTTTTAACATGTGAGAGAGCTCACTGGGGATCTTTCTTATAAGGGCACTAATCCCATTCATGAGATGCTACTCCGTGAACTAATCACCCACCCCACCAAAGGCCCCACCTCCTAATCACATTGGCAGTTAGTATTTCAGTGTATGAATTTTAAGTTCAGTCGTTCAGTCATGTCCGACTCTTTGCAACCCCATGAATCGCAGCACTCCAGGCCTCCCTGTCCATCGCCAACTCCCGGAGTTGACTGAAACTCATGTCCATTGAGTTGGTGATGCCATCCAGCCATCTCATCCTCTGTCATCCCCTTTTCTTCCCGCTCCCAATCTCTCCCAGTGCAACGCCATGAATCGCAGCACTCTAGGCCTCCCTGTCCATCACTGACTCCCAGAGTTCACTCAAACTCATGTCCGTTGAGTTGGTGATGCCATCCAGCCATCTCATCCTCTCTTGTCCCCTTTTCTTCCCGCCCCCAATCCCTCCCAGCATCAGAGTCTTTTCCAATGAGTCAGTTCTTTGCATGAGGTGGCCAAAGTACTGGGGTTTCTGCTTCAGCATCATTCCTTCCAAAGAACACCCAGGACTGATCTCCTTTGGAATGGACTGGTTGGATCTCCTTGCAGTCCAGGGGACTCTCAAGAGTCTTCTCCAACATCACAGTTCAAAAGCATCAATTCTTCAGCACTCAGCTTTCTTCACAGTCCGACTCTCACATCCATGCTTGACCACTGGAAAAACCATAGCCTTGACTAGACGGACCTTTGTTGGCAAAGTAATGACTCTGCTTTTCAATATGCTGTCTAGGTTGGTCATAACTTTCTTTCCAAGGAGTAAGCGTCTTTTAATTTCATGGCTTCAATCACCATCTGCAGTCATTTTGGAGCCCCCCAAAATAAAGTCTGACGCTGTTTCCACTGTTTCCTCATCTATTTCCCATGAAGTGATGGGACCAGATGCCATGATTTTAGCTTTCTGAATGTTGACCTTTAAGCCGACTTTTACACTTTCCTCTCTCACTTTCTGCCATAAGGGTGGTGTCATCTGCCTATCAGAGGTTATTGCTATTTTTCCCGGCAGTCTTGATTCCAGCTTGTGCTTCTTCCAGCCCAGCGTTTCTTATGATGTACTCTGCATAGAAGTTAAATAAGCAGGGTGACAATATACAGCCTTGACGTACTCCTTTTCCTATTTGGAACCAGTCTGTTGTTCCATGTCATTTCTAACTGTTGCTTCCTGACCTGCATACACATTTCTCAAGAGGCAGGTCAGGTGGTCTGGTATTCCCATCTCGTTGAGAATTTTCCACAGTTTCTTGTGATCCACATAGTCAAAGGCTTTGGCATAGTCAGTAAAGCAGAAATAGATGTTTTTCTGGAACTCTCTTGCTTTTTCCATGATCCAGCGGATGTTGGCAATTTGATCTCTGGTTCCTCTGCCTTTTCTAAAACCAGCTGGAACATCAGGAAGTTCACGGTTCACGTACTGCTGAAGCCTGGCTTGCAGAATTTTGAGCATTACTTTACTAGCGTGTGAGATGAGTGCAATAGTGCGGTAATTTGAGCATTCTTTTGCATTTCCTTTCTTTGGGATTGGAATGAAAACTGACCTTTTCCAATCCTGGGGTCACTGCTGAGTTTTCCAGATTTGCTGGTATCTTTGAGTGTAGCACTTTCACAGCATCATCTTTCAGGATTTGAAATAGCTCAACTGGAATTCCATCACCTCCGCTAGCTTTGTTCGTAGTGATGTTTCCTAAGGCCCACTTGACTTCACATTCCAGGATGTCTGGCTCTAGGTGAGTGATCACACCATGGTGGTTATCTGGGTTCTGAAGATCTTTTTTGTACAGTTCTTCTGTGTATTCTTGCCACCTCTTCTTAATATCTTCTGCTTCTGTTAGGTCCATACCATTTCTGTCCTTTATCGAGCCCATCTTTGCATGAAATATTCCCTTGGTATCTCTAATTTCCTTGAGGAGATGTCTAGTCTTTCCCATTCTGTTATTTTCCTCTATTTCTTTGCATTGATCACTGAAGAAGGCTTTCTTATCTCTTCTTGCTATTCTTTGGAACTCTGTATTCATATGTTTATATCTTTCCTTTTCTCTTTTGCTTTTCACTTCTCTTCTTTTCACAGCTATTTGTAAGGCCTCCCCAGACAGCCATTTTGCTTTTTTGCATTTCTTTTCCATGGGAATGGTCTTGATCCCTGTCTCCTGTACAGTGTCACGAACCTCCGTCCATAGGTCATCAGGCACTTTATCTATCAGATAGAATCCCTTAAATCTATTTCTCACTTCCACTGTATAATCATAAGGAATTTGATTTAGGTCATACCTGAATGGTCTAGTGGTTTTCCGTACTTTCTTCAATTTAAGTCTGAATTTGGCGATAAGGAGTTCATGATGTGAGCCACGGTCAACTCCCGATCTTGTTTTTGCTGACTGTATAGAGCTTCTCCATTTTTGACTGCAAAGAATATAATTAAGTCTGAATTTGGCGATAAGGAGTTCATGATGTGAGCCACAGTCAACTTCCGGTCTTGTTTTTGCTGACTGTATAGAGCTTCTCCATTTTTGACTGCAAAGAATATAATCTGATTTCGGTGTTGACCATCTGGTGATGTCCATGTGTAGAGTCTTCTCTACTGTTGTTGGAACAGGGTGTTTACTATGACCAGTGCGTTCTCTTGGCAAAACACTATTAGCCTTTGCTCTGCTTCATTCCCTATTCCAAGGCCACATTTGCCTGTTACCCCAGGTATTTCTTGTCTTCCTACGTTTGCATTCCAGTCCCCTGTAATGAAAAGGACATCTTTTTTGGGTGTTAGTTCTAGAAGGTCTTGTAGGTCTTCATAGAACCGTTCAGCTTCAGCTTCTTCAGCGTTACTGGTTGGGGCATAGACTTATATTACTGTGATATTGAATGGTTTGCCTTGGAAACAAACAGAGATCATTCTGTCGTTTTTGAGATTGCATCCAAGTACTGCATTGCAGACTCTTTTGTTGATCATGATGGCTACTCCATTTCTTCCAAGGGATTCCTGCCCACGATGATAGATATAATGGTCATCTGAGTTAAATTCACTCATTCCAGGCCATTTTAGTTTGCTGATTCCTAGAATGTCAATGTTCACTCTTGCCATCTCCTGTTTGACCACTTCCAATTTGCCTTGATTCATGGACCTAACATTCCAGGTTCCTATGCAATATTGCTCTTTACAGCATTGGACCTTGCTTCTATCGCCAGACACATCCACAACTGGGTGTTGTTTTTGCTTTGGCTCCATCCCTTCATTCTTTCTGGAGTTATTTCTCCACTGATCTCCAGTAGCATATTGGGCACCTACTCACCTGAGGAGTTCCTCTTTCAGTATCCTATCATTTTGCCTTTTCATACTGTTCATGGGGTTCTCAAGGCAAGAATACCGAAGTGGTTTGTGACACAAAAATTCAGTGTACAATAGTCCACAGAGAAATCAGATTATTTTCTATTTTCTTAATGTATGGATGAAAAACAACCCCCAAAATTATACAGTCACTATAAAAATGTGAAAATTTTTGTAGATTTAACAAAAATAAAAACACAATTAGCAAAGACATAAAATGGCAAGCCAAGAAGAACAGGTTCAAAATCTTTATGAAGTAGAATATTGATCATAATATGAGAGAATCAGCCTTATCAAACTTGTGCTACAGTAGTATTTCTTGGAAATTTGAAGGGGTTAATATGTAGAAAATTCACTGGTTTTTATTTGAACAGGTTTTAAATAGCTGATTTAACATTTTCTATTAAAATGTTTATTTTTCCTAACCTCCTATTTTCATATAATTTACTTTTGGCCAGTCACAATAAGTCACATTACTTTTCTAGAACATAACTCCTAAATGTTGGCAAGAAATTATAGTACTGTATTATGCAGTCTTTTCAGTGTACTGAACTATTATGAAGAGCTCTCCATCTGAGCTATAATGGTGGTGTGCTTTCACAGAGTAGATTCTTTAGTCAGTCTTTCTTCCTATACTCCCCCCCACAACTCCCCACCCCCCCCATTTCAGTGAAGATGAACACTTTATTAGCATTGAAGCATAACTGAGATGGCTTATCGGTATCTTAGACCATAGATTTGTTGCTGGAATCTCTTTCTTACCTTACCAGGTAGGAATTGTTTGGGCTGCTAGAAAGAGAGGTAAGAAATAACCATTGCTTAAATAAGATAGTAGTTAATTTCTTTGTCTTGTAAAAACAAATTCAAAAATAACAATCAAGACTGATAGAGCAGCACCATAGGCTTGTCAAGGACCAGTCTCATTCTTTTTTTGCTTTGCCATCCTTAGCATGTGGCTTCTATTTTCAAGATCACGGAATGGTTGCTGTATATCCAGCTGTCATATCCATGATCTAGGCAGAAGAAAGGAGGAAGAAAAGCAGAAGATAAAAGGGGCATACCTTTCATCTTTTAAGAAACCTTTCTAGGGATTTCCCTGGTAAGCCAGTAGTTAAGACTCAGTGCTTTCACTGCCATGGACCCGGGTTAAATCCCTGATTGGAGAACTAAGATCCTGCAAATCATGTGGCGTGGCCAAGGGGGGAAAAAAGGAAAGAGAGAAACCTTTCTATAACTCTGATCTTGATGACCAAAACTTAGTCATTTGGCCATACTCAGCTGTAAATAAGATTCAGAAATGGCTTTGGCTGACAGTATAGACTAGATCATTGCGGATGGAGCGTGGATCTATATCAGATGGGAGCTAGTAATCTTTGCCATACTTGCCTTCCTGTCTCCTCTCCTGAAGGGCTTCCCAGGTGGCTCTGATGGTAAAGTATCTGTTTGCAATGCAGGAGACCTGGGTTCGAACCCTGAGTCGGGAAGATCCCCTGGAGAAGGGAATGGCAGCCCATTCCAGTTTTCTTACTGGAGAATCCCATGGACAAAGGAGTCTGGCGGGCTACAGTCCATGGGATCACAAAGAGTTGGACATGATTGAGTGACTTAACACTTTCACTTTTCACTTTCATTCTCCTTAGTCTGCTGCTGACTGACCACTTGTTGCTGTTAAGCACTTCATTCAGTAGTCATGAACTAAGTGCTGATTGTGTGCTAAGCCCTGTCGGGAACGGGAAATACAGGTATATCTAAGACATACTCCCAGTCTGGAGAAGTTACAAATCTAGTTTTCCTGCCCTGACCCCAACCCCAAGCAATCACAGATCTCTCCTTACGGTGTTACTGATATCCTGTTCTAGTCTTTGTCTTGTGGTTTCACTCTCTTAGTCTGTCTTTTAATGACAAGTGTGATGCAGGCCAATTTATTGGTGTGGTGATGGTTAGTGCCTTTTTGTTGGCTCAAAAAATATTTGCCTGCTGTGTGGATGGAATTGAAATTTGGGGGAGAATGGATACATGTATATGTATAGTTGGGTCCCTTTGCTGTTCACCTTCAACTATCACAACATTGTTAAAAAAAAAATTGCCTGCTTCAAAGACACAAAGATATTTTGCTATAGGTTTTCTTGGTTTGTTTACTTTCATTTTTAGATCTACATTCTATTTGGAATTTTGTGAATTGTGTAAGGTTAGAGATCATGATACAATATTTTCTATAGGGATATCCAGTTGACCCTGCATCTTTTATTTAAAAGACTTTTCCCAAATGCACTGCAATTTGCCTTTGTCATAAATCAGACAATCCTACTTGTATGTGATTTTCTAGGCTTTACTTTTTCATTGGTAAGTTTTGGTTACTATACTTGTACAGTTAATTACTGTGGCTTTATAATAGGTTTTAATATTTTGGAATAGAGTCCTCCAGTTTTTGTTTTTAAAGGTTGCCTTGGTTATTCTTGGCTCCTTGTATTTCCATAGGGATTTCAGAATCAGCTTGTCAGTCTGTCTTTTAAAGGAGAGCAGTGGGATTTTAAAGGAAAGCAGTGGGATTTTGATTAAGATTGCTTTGAAACTAGAAATCAGTTAGGGGAGAACTGACGTTTTTACTGTGAGCTGCCAAACTGTGAACATGATACGGCCTTCAGTTTATCTCTCAGCAATGTCTGCTTGTTTTCAGTATACTGGTCTTGCATATCTTCTGTTAGACTTTTCTCTCTCTTTTTTTTAATGCTATTGGAAGTTGCATTTTTATTTGTTTAATTTCTTTTTTTTTTAAAGTTTTTTGGCCATGCTGTATGGTATATGGGATCTTACTTTCCCAACCAGGGATCAAACCCAGTGTCCCCTGCATTTAGAGCGTGGAGTCTTAACCACTGGACCGAGAAAGAGAAGTCCCTGATTTTGGCTTTAATATCTTCTTTGACTCATAGATGTTTAGAAGTATAATTTAAAATTTCCAAGTAGCTGAGGTTTCTTTTGGTTTTTATTTATTCAATTTAGGTCAGTCACTCAGTCATGTCCGACTCTGCAACCCCCATGGACTACAGCACACCAGGCTTCCCTGTCCATCGCCGACTCCGAAAGCTTACTCAAAACTCATGTCCATTGAGCTGGTTATGCCATCCAACCGTCTCATCCTCTGTTGTCCCCTTTTCCTCCCACCTTCAATCTTCCGCAGCATCAGGGTCTTTTCAAATAAGGTACGTCAGGTGGCCAAAGTATTGGAGTTTCAGCGTCAGCATCAGTCCTTCCAATGAATATTTAGGACTGATTTCCTTTAGGATGGACTGGTTGGATCTCCTTGCATTCCAGGGGACTCTCAAGAGTATTCTCCAACACCACAGTTCAAAAGCATTAATTCTTCAGTGCTCAGCTTTCTTATGGTCCAACTCTCACATCCATACATGACTACTGGAAAAACCATAGCTTTGACTAGACGGACCTTTGTTTGCAAAGTAATATCTCTACTTTTTAATAGGCTGTCTAGGTTGGTCATAGCTTTTCTTCCAAGGAGCAAGTATCTTTTAATTTCATGGCTACAGACACCATCTGCAGTGATTTTGGAGCCCCCCAAAATAAAGTCTCTCACTATTTCCATTGTTTCCCCATCTATTTTCTATGAAGTAATGGTACTGGATGCCATGATCTTTGTTTTCTGAATGTTGAGTTTTAAGCCAACTTTGTTGCTCTCCTCTTTGGCTTTCATCAAGAGGCCCTTTAGTTGTTGTTCAATTTCTGCCATAAGGTGGTGTCATCTGCATCATTTAGTTGCTAAGTTGTGCCCAACTCTTACGACCCCATGGACTGTGGCCTGTCAGGCTCCTCTGTCCATGGAATTCTCCAGGCAAGAATATTGGAGTGGGTTGCCATTTCCTTCTCCAGGGGATCTTTCCGACCCAGGTATTGAACCCCAGGTCTCCTGCATTGCAGGCAGATTCTTTACCAACTGAGCTACGGTATTTCTCGCAGCAGTCTTGATTCTAGCTTGTGCTTCATCCAGCCTGGCTTTTCGCATGATGTACTCTGCATATAAGTTAAATAAGGAAGTGACAATATACAGCCTTGACGTACACCTTTCCCAATTTGGAACCAGTCTGTTGTTCTATGTCCAGTTCCAACTGTTGTTTCTTGACCTGCATACATATTTCTCAAGAGGCAAGTCAAATAGTCTGGCATTCCCATCTCTTTCAGAATTTTCCACAGTTTATTGAGATCCACACAAAGGCTTTGGCATAGTCAGTAAAGCAGATATAGATGTTTTTCTGGAACTCTCTTGCTTTTTCTGTGACCCAAAGGATGTTGGCAATTTGATCTCTGGTTCCTCTGCCTTTTCTAAATCCAGCTTGAACATCTGGAAGTTCACGGTTCACGTTCTGTTGAAGCCTGCTTTGGTGAATTTTGAGCATTACTTTGCTAGTGTGTGAGATAAGTGCAATTGTGTGGTAGTTTGAACATTCTTTGGCATTTCCTTTCTTTGGGATTGGAATGAAAACTGACCTTTTCCAGTCCTGTGGCCACTGCTGAGTTTTCCAGATTTGCTGGCATATTGAATGCAGCACTTTCACTGCATCATCTTTTAGGATTTGAAATGGCTCGACTGGAATTCCATTACCTCCTAGATTTGTTCGTAGTGATGCTTCCTAAGGTCCACTTGACTTCATATTCCAGGATGTCTGGTTCTAGGTAAGTGATCACACCATCGTGGTTCGTGGGTCGTGAAGATCTTTTTGGTACAGTTCTTCTGTGTATCCTTGCCACCTCTTCTTAATATCTTCTGCTTCTGTTAGGTCCATACCATTGCTGTCCTTTATCGAGCCCATCTTTACATGAAATGTTCCCTTGGTATCTCCAGCGGATCTTCCTAACCCAGGGATCAAACCCAGGTCTCCCGCATTGCAGGCAGATTCTTTACCAGCTGAGCCACGAGGGAAGCCCTTTTATTTATTAATGTTATTTTAATTATTGTTGAAAGTTAAGTCTCTCAGTCATGTCCAACTCTTTGCAACCACGTGGACTGTAGCCCACCAGGCTCCTCTGTCCATGGGATTCTCCAGGCAAGAATATTGGAGTGGGGTGCCATTTAATTATTATTAGTTATTGTTAATTATGTGCTTCCCTGGTGGCTCAGTTGATAAAAGAATTCGCCTGCAGTGAGGGAGACCTGGGTTCAGTCCCTGGGTTGGGAACATCCCTTGGAGAGGGGAACGGCTACCCACTCCAGTATTCTAGCCTGAAGAATTCTGGGACAGAGGAGCCTGGCAGCCTACAGTCTGTGGAGTGGCAAAGAGTCAGACATGACTGAGCAATTATTGTTATTTATTAATTATTGTAGTTAAAGAACATACTCTGAATTACTCATTTTTCCTGTCATTTGCCCTGTTGTGTTTTCTTGTTCGGTTTTGTTTTCCTCAATAGAGAGCCTAGTATCTATATCCTTAACCTAGAAAGTCTGTCAGAGACCAGTCTCTACAGAGCTTCCCAGCATAGCTCTCAAGTCTGCCTGCCTGCACTGCTTCAAAATCTGGCAAATGTCTCGATGGTTCCAAATTCCCAAAGTTCAAAAAGACAGAGTCTCCTTGACATCAAATGTCTCTTCCCAAAGTGTTACCAATTTCTTGTATATCTTTCTAGAGACATTCTGTTAGTCCTTTTCAAGTTTTTTCCCCATGGCAAAACTTCTCATGAAATAAAAGATTTCATGCAATAGCCCAGTGTGTAAGAGATGAAAAGTCAGCTGCCATTCTTGGAGTAGGAGGTTTCCCGATGCATCTTCAGTTTGAAAAACTTCATTTAAAGTGGTAATGTCATTTAACTTCAAGAGAATTTTATTGCAGTATTCCTTGTATTAAAAAAGTATTTTGTGATGAACTATTTAAAAATGTTAATTTACTTTTGATGTTTTAGATTCTGAAGTTGTGATGAATTTTGAATCAAAGAAGTAGAGTATAATGTGGTCAGCAACTGCATAATAGCAGTTATGACTTTATGAGAAGAAAAGTATACTTTAAGCAGTTTCAAAATAATTTTTAATGTTTTTGTGCCAGAACTTCAAGTAATAGCATTTTCTGTATTCTTTCTCAAAATGATTAACTTTTCAGTCTGTGAAATTCATGCAAAATTGTAATGTAGCTATTTGTATTTATTATTTAAGCTCTGTTTTATGCTGCACATTAAATTTTTATTGATTGTTACGTGTGTGTGTAAGATCACTGTAATGTTTCAAAAATTGGATTTATAGGCTTTTTGACTAGGAAGTAATTTATTTTTGTAGATAATTCAGGTTAAGCTCCAGAAATTTTAAATAGCTTACTCTAAGTCTTTACAGATGTTTAATGGTAAATTTCAAAGTAAAACTCAGACTTTTCTCCAAATCTGATGTTTTTAAAATAAGTTTGATAATGTTATTTGAGTATCTCCTGGTTATTATAGAAAACTTAAAAATAATCCTAATTATTTTTAAATTAGGTACACTGTATTATAAATGTATTTTCCAAATTATTCTTTCTCCTTTATTTTACATTCTTGATAATATTCTCTCTCCGTATTTCACAGTTTTTCATTTTCATTTTTTGTAGAGTTGGAAAATATTTAAGTCTCAACAAATGAATTCCACACTTGAACTCTGCTGCATTCCTGTGCCACCTCCTCCATTAGAACACTGATCTTACAACAGAGGTAAAATCATAGAATTTAACTTTTTAAAGGTTAAAGAATGAAGTTCCCATAGTTAGACATGTTGGAATTTTTGGTGATTTTTGGTGGGTAGCTTCTATTTACAAAATGTTCCCTTGGTATCTCCAATTATTTTGAAAAGATCTCCAGTCTTTCCCATTCTATTGTTTTCCTCTATTTCTTTGCCTTGACCACGGAGGAAGGCTTTCTTATCTTTCCTTGCTCTTCTTTGGAACTCTGCATTCAAATGGGTATATCTTCCCTTTTCTCTTTTGCTTTTCGCTTGCCTTCTTTTCACAGCTATTTGTAAGGAGTTTTTACCTAGGAGACTTGAAATAATCGCATCTTAATTATTGCCTTTTAATTTTACTTTTGAAAGTGTTTCCTTTTTAATTGTTGTCTTTAAAATTTTTTGTTTCCTAAACTTTGCAGCTCTTAAATTATTGAATTTACTCAGCATAATTGTATTGTCTGACTACATCTAGATCAATGCTGTTTATGAAATTTCTTTAATAATGTCTGTATTCTACATCTGTGCTTCTAATATGGGAGACACTAGCTACATGCTGCTACTAAGTGTTTGAAATGTGGCCAGTGCAAGTAAGGAATTGGTGGGGTTTTCTTTAATAGTACAGTTTTTTTGTTTTTTTTTTTCTGATTTTTTTGGCCATGCCATGTGGCTTGTAGGATCTTAGTTCTGTGACCAGGGATCAAACTGAGACCCTCTTCTGTGAAAGCTCTGAGTCCTAACCACTGGACAGCCAGGAAATTCCCAGGAATTGATTTTTAAATTTTATTTTAATTAATTAAAACTGGACAGTGCAGCTCTAATGTTTTACTTAAGTTTGGTATTTACAATAATAGCATGTGTTAAGTGCTTTGTTTCATACTTATACCTTGAAATATGTAGGTAGTTGTTGACTTTGTTTGAAAATTTGCAATAACAAAACCATTTTTTACTGTCATATGTCACCCTGATAATTGTATAGCTTTATTTATCCAGTGGTTTTGGTCCTTTAGAAATCCTTGAGAGCCTTTAGAAATCCTTGAGAGCAGTTATCATCGTTTAGCTCACTGCTGTCTGTTAACTTATTTAATCTTTAAAAAAAATTCTTTGACATAGATCATCCCCATTTTATAAATGAGGGATTTGAGACCACAGATTAGTTAAGTAACTTTCTCAAGTTAATATAACTTGCAGGTCATGGAGCTGGAATTCAAACTCAGGCAGTCTAGAGCAAAAGGCTGTACTCTTTATAACCAATTGGCCATCCTGCCTGTTATATCCTGTTAGTCGCTCAGTTGTGCCCGACTATTTGTGACCCTGGGGACTGTAGTCCACCAAGGGGCTCTGTCCATGGAATTCTCCAGGCAAGAATACTGAAGTGGGTAGTCATTCCCTTCTCCTGATCTTCCTGACCCAGGGATATGAACCCAGGTCTCCTGCATTGCAGGTGGATTCTTTATCATCTGAGCTACCAGGGAAGCCTAGTTCTCTAAATTGTCAGTTTCTAAAGAAGAATACATATACTGATGATCAGCTAAGACACATTATATATCTGTGTAGGTAGTGAAGAACTTACTGTACTTGTACAAGTATTGTGAGTTTGCTTTCTGACAAGTAGTTATTGACCTCTTTAAGATCATATTTCAGCATTTTATTTTTTTTTGTTTTGTTTTATTCAGATCTTGCCAATAAAGGTTGCCATTGCTGTGGTCGCCAAAAAGATAATCATTTTCTGTGATACACTTTTTAATTTGTTTCATACTCTGGAAGTGAGGCAGTATGGGCCTGAATTGATCTGCATGCTAGAATATCAGCTTGATTTTTGCTTTTAAATATAGCTTTTATATACCAGGTGATGGGATGAGTGTAATATGCTGCAGAAGAAATGATTTTCAGGATTCTGTATTGTCTGTTTAAATAAAAAGAGGACTTGCAGTATGTTAATAACTATGTTCATAGCCACCTCTAAATGCTAAAAGATGCAGATTCAAGTTAGAAGACATATATTTAAATTTTTCCTTTGTAACCTACTGGTTACAAAAGAAGGTACTAAAATATATTTATAGGATTTTAGATTTAGAAAGTAACTTATCATTGTAGCGACCTGAAGCCCAAAGGGTTTAAGTTATTTGTCCAAGATCGTATAAGCTTTGTGGTTCATTGATTCAGCAAATAGACATTAAATACCTGTTATATGTCTGCTGCTGCTGCTGTTGCTAAGTTGCTTAAGTAGTGTCCGACTCTCTGCGACCCCATAGACGGCAGCCCACCAGGCTCCCCCGTCCCTGGGATTCTCCAGGCAAGAACACTGGAGTGGGTTGCCATTTCCTTCTCCAATGCGTGAAAGTGAGGGAATAGTTATTGTGGGACAGCAGTACAGGCTGGAACAGAATCCCTGGTGTGAAGGTATGCATGAAGCGATAGAGACACTGAGAAGTGAATATCGTGAGAACATAGAAAGCTCTGGGGGGAGAAGTATGAGCTGTAAAACAGGGACAATTACAATTACATTTTTCAACCATACATTTTAGTAGGTATTAAATTCAAATTCCAGCTCTGCCATTTAATTTGCGTTGCCATGTGTGGATCACTCAAACTTTACACTTTAATTTTCCTCTCTGTTAGATGGGGATAACAGCTATTTTATAGTACATAGTATCCTGAAGATTAATTATGTACTGCTCGTAGTAGATACTTATACAGTGTTTACCTTCAGTTCAGTTCAGTCGCTCAGTCGTGTCCGACTCTTTGCGACGCCATGAATTGTAGCACACCAGGCCTCCCTGTCCACACCAACTCCCATAGTTCACCCAAACTCATGTCCATTGAGTTGGTGATACCATCTAGCCGTCTCATCCTCTGTCGTCCCCTTCTCCTCCTGCGCTCAATCCCTCCCAGCATCAGAGCCTTTTCGGTGAGTCACCTCTTCACATGAAGTGGCCAAAGTCCTAGAGTTTCAGCTTTAGCATCAGTCCTTCCAAAGAACACCCAGGACTCATCTCCTTTGAATGGACTGGTTTGATCTCCTTGCAGTCCAAGGGACTCTCACGAGTCTTCTCCAACACCACAGTTCAAAAGCATCAATTCTTTGGCAGTCAGCTTTCTTTACAGTCCAACTTTCACATCCATACACAACCACTGGAAAAACCATAGCCTTGACTAGATAGACCTTTGTTGGCCAAGTAATGTCTCTGCTTTTCAATATGCTCTCTAGGTTGGTCATAACTTTCCTTCCAAGGAGTAAGCGTCTTTTAATTTCATGGCTGCAATCACCATCTGCAGTGATTTTGGAGACAAAACAAGTAAAGTCTGCCACTGTTTCCACTGTTTCCCCATCTATTTCCCAAGAAGTGATGGGACCAGATGCCATGATCTTAGTTTTCTAAATGTTGAGCTTTAAGCTAACTTTTTCACACTCCTCTTTTACTTTCATTAAGAGGCTTTTTAGTTCCCCTTCACTTTCTGCCGTTTAAGGGTGGTGTCATCTGCATATCTGAGGTTATTGCTATTTCTCCCGGCAATCTTGATTCCAGCTTGTGCTTCTTCCAGCCCAGTGTTTCTCATGATGTACTCTGCATAGAAGTTAAATAAGCAGGGTGACAATATACAGCCTTGACGTACTCCTTTTCCTATTTGGAACCAGTCTCTTGTTCCATGTCCAGTTCTAACTGTTGCTTCCTGACCTGCATATTGGTTTCTCAAGAGGCAGGTCAGGTGGTCTGGTATTCCCATCTCGTTGAGAATTTTCCACAGTTTCTTGTGATCCACACAGTCAAAGGCTTTGGCATAGTCA
Source organism: Budorcas taxicolor (assembly GCF_023091745.1). NCBI lineage: Eukaryota > Metazoa > Chordata > Mammalia > Artiodactyla > Bovidae > Budorcas > Budorcas taxicolor. Next base: position 134,087,937 of record NC_068911.1, on the reverse strand, counting down.
ATAAAGCAGAAATAGATGTTTTTCTGGAACTCTCTTGCTTTTTCCATGATGCAGTGGATGTTGGCAATTTGACCTCTGGTTCCTCTGCCTTTTCTAAATCCAGCTTGAACATCTGAAAGTTCACGATTCACGTATTGCTAAAGCCTGGCTTGCAGAATTTTGAGCATTACTTTACTAGCATGTGAGATGAGTGCAATTGTGTGGTAGTTTGAGAATTCTTTGGCATTGCCTTTCTTTGGGATTGGAATGAAAACTGACCTTTTCCAGTCCTGTGGCCACTGCTGAGTTTTCCAGATTTGCTGGCATATTGAGTGCAGCACTTTCACAGCATCATCTTTTAGGATTTGAAATAGCTCAACTGGAATTCCACCACCTCCACTAACTTTGTTCGTAGTGATGCTTTCTAAGGCCCACTTGACTTCACATTCCAGGATGTCTGGTTCTAGGTGAGTGATCACACCATTGTGATTATCTGGGTTATGAAGATCTTTTTTGTACAGTTCTGTGTATTCTTGCCACCTCTTCTTAATATCTTCTGCTTCTGTTAGGTCCATACCATTTCTGTCCTTTATCGAGCCCATCTTTGCATGAAATATTCCCTTGGTGTCTCCAATTTTCTTGAAGAGATCTCTAGTTTTTCCCATTCTGTTGTTTTCCTCTATTTCTTTGCATTGATCGCTGAGGAAGGCTTTCTTATCTCTCCTTGCTATTCTTTGGAACTCTGCATTCAGATGCTTATATTGTTCCTTTTCTCCTGTGCTTTTTGCTTCTCTTCTTTTCACAGCTATTTGTAAGGCCTCCCCAGACAGCCATCTTGCTTTTTTGCATTTCTTTTCCATAGGGATGGTCTTGATCCCTGTCTCCTGTACAATGTCACGAACCTCCGAACCTCCGTCCATAGTCATCAGGCTCTCTATCAGATCGAGTCCCTTAAATCTATTTCTCACTTCCATGTATAGTCATAAGGAATTTGATTTAAGTCATACCTGAATGGTCTAGTGGTTTTCCATACTTTCTTCAATTTAAGTCTGAATTTGGCAATAAGGAGTTCATGATGTGAGCCACAGTCAGCTCCCGGTCTTGTTTTTGCTGACTATATAGAGCTTCTCCATTTTTGGCTGCAAAGAATATAATCAGTCTGATTTCTGTGTTGACCATCTGGTGATGTCCATGTGTAGAGTCTTCTCTTGTGTTGTTGGAAGAGGGTGTTTGCTATGACCAGTGCGTTCTCTTGGCAAAACGCTATTAGCCTTTGCCCTGCTTCATTCCGTATTCCAAGGCCACATTTGCCTGTTACCCCAGGTGTTTCTTGACTTCCTACGTTTGCGTTCCAGTCCCCTGTAATGAAAAGGACATCTTTTTTGGGTGTTAGTTCTAGAAGGTCTTGTAGGTCTTCATAGAACCGTTCAGCTTCAGCTTCTTCAGCGTTACTGGTTGGGGCATAGACCTGAATTACTATGATATTAAATGACTTGCCTTGGAGACGAACAGAGATCATTCTGTTCAGAGATCATGTACTGCTCATAGTAGATACTTACACAGTGCTTACTTTAGGACCTTATTACCTGTCTTTTTGAAATGAAAGAAATGAAACACAGGTTTAAGTATAGCTGGTAAGGGCGTATGATGGTTTAAACATAGTTAGAATGATGTCCAAACTTCCAGTTCAAAGATAAATAGGTCATAGGTATGTAAGGGCTTCCCTGGTGGCTCAGATGGTAAAGCGTCTGCCCGCAGTGCGGGAGACCCGGGTTCAATTCCTGGGTCGGGAATATCCCCTGGAGAAAGAAATGGCAGTCCACTCCAGCACTCTTGCCTGGAAAATCCCATGGATGGAGGAGCCTGGTAGGCTACAGTCCATGGGACCCGCAAAGAGTCGGACACGACTGAGCAACTTTACTTTTACTTTTTAGGTATGTAATGGACACATAGGGAACATAGTCAATAATATCGTAACAGATTTCTGTGATGAGGGTTGGTAACTGGTCTTATTGCAGTGATCTTTTCATAATATATAAAAATATCTAATTGCTGACATAAACCTGAAACTAGTATAATATTGTATGTTAATTATAACTCAATTAAAAAAAAAATAAACATAGCTAGAGTTAGTGACCTAAAGCTTAGTCTGGCTCCGGAGTGTGTGCTCAGTATGTGTCCTGGGAATCCTTTAAGTGGATCTGTGGAGTTAAACCTATTTTTCATATTAATACTAAGATAGTATTTGACTTCTTGTTCACTATCATTCTCTGGTGAATATACCTTGAAGATTTCTAGCAATAGATTGGGTGCAGAGGTAAGTATAAGATTTGCAGAAATTGTAAAACAGCACTATTCTTGTCACTATAGTTTTTGTTTTGGAAAAATAAAGTTTCTTTTAAAAATGTTATTTGTTAACATGTAATGGGCTTATATAATAAATTAATTTAATGGGTTTGTGTAATAAACTTGAATTTAGTGAATTAATAAACTTGTAAAATGTAGGGGTGAAACTGTCAACTGAGACAAAAAATTGAGTCTAAACCACTACATTCTATTTCCTGTCATTAAATCAGGTAAAGTTCAGAAAGTAGCTAATACAGTGTTTATACTTAAAAGGCTTGCTGATAACTTGCTTTCTTCTCACTGTCAAGACACTTTTTTTCACATTTTTTAAATCAAGATTTATATTGTCTAAATATGCTTTTTAGCAGCCAGGCAAGTAAATTTTGAAATATAAGTAATCATTCATATTTGGTGTTTTGGGAATTTAGCTTTGTGTATTCATTTATTCAGTTATCATTTCAGTTGATTTAAGTAAAACCACATAGGGTTGAATTGTTAACTGAATTTTTGCCCCTAAATGTTACTTAAAATGTCTACAGAATATCACAGTATAATACAGTTTTGCAGTAATAATTTTCTCAGCAGAAGATTGCCTGACACATGGCAGTTAATTCAAAGATGGCAATATTGCCAGATCTCTGTCTCTAATTTCACACCTGAGCAAGGTTAGTATGAATGACTCATACATGTAGGAGAATATCTGGCTGTCAGAAGTTTCTGGATGATTTTGAAAGAGGCTCTTAGCTTCCATCTATATTTAATTTGGAAAAAAATAAAATTATTAAGCTTAGTTAAACAGAAAATACAGAAGATATTTCAGGATTTGTTATGACCAAAAATAAGTGTCATTGCAAAGCTGCTAAATAAATTGAGTTCATGAGCACAGATAACTAAATCAGATGTTTGAGTGCCTGCTGTGTGCACACTTCTTGTCCTTGTGAAGTACAAATTCTAGTGGGAAAGCCAATAATAAGTAAATAATTGGAACATTGTATGTCAACTATGCCTCATTAAAAAAAAAGATTATTTACAGATTTTGCTAAAATGATATGAAGGAAAGGACAGAGTGTTAAGGGTTGGAGGGAAGAGCATGAAGAGGCAGCCAATATAAATAGAGTAGACACAGGGACTTCTCTGAAGAGGTTAACATTGAACAGCCATATGCCAAGAACTAGGAGAGGGTGGCAAGTGTAAAGAGACTAAAGGTGTCCAGAAATGTAAGGGATAATTTTTAAAAGCCTTGTGGGATTATGTGGATAAGCTTGTGCTCTTATCCTTTAGTTAAGCCTTTTGTTTCATTTTAATAAAGGGTTATTTCTTATTTTCTACTTAAATTTGTTAATAAACTATTGTCTTAAAATTAGTATCATAAAATCAGGGAAGTATGGTGTTTTGGTTATAGTTATTATTAACACCACTGTATTCTTCTGTCTTAAGTTAATTAACTTGCAGTCACATTAAAAAAAAACAGTATTGATAGAAACCAAAGTGATTTGACAGGGCAAATTTGTTTTTATGGGAGATATCATATAGAAATTTAACATGATAAATTTAACTTGGATGTAATACTTTGTTTTAAACTGAAGGTGGTCGTTAGGATTACTTGGGGAACTTTTTCAAACTGTGTATTCTGGGCCCTGTATCAGTTAGGGCTTCCAGTGCAGTATATATCAGATTAAAGTTTTGTGTTTCTTTCAAAAAATAATATTTGATTTTCTTTTTAATTTTAAAAGCTGTTGATGTTTTTTGTAAAAAATTTGAAAATTTTTTGATTAATTGTAGTTGCTTTTTGTTGTCTTTTTCTATAGTCATTGTAGTCAAAGTATAGATATTTCCTAAAACATAGAAATAAATCGTAATTTAAGTAATTTTCAGTATTTTAAATATTTATCTAGAAACTTGTTCATTTTAATGTTTTTTAAGTATTTGTGTGTATGTAGCAGTAGCTAGTTTGAAATGATGAAAAAGAATCACAGTGGCAGCAAGAAACTATAAACTGTTGACCCTTGAACAACACTGGTTTGAACTCAGCAAATCCACTTGTACTCAGATTTTTTCAGTAAATAGATGCAGTGCTACACAGTACATGGTTGGTTGAATCTGCTGATAGGGAGGGCCAGCTGTGGGAATTGAGTAGCCTTGGATTTTGGTATCCACAGTGGATCTGGAACCAACCAACAGAGAAGATTTTACTTAAGAATCAACTTAATTTGAATGTGTTGATCTGTATGAAGAAAACACAGAATTTATACAAGCATGAAAAAGAAGATTTTTAATAAAGAGCAGTGCTATGCTTCTGTATTCGATGACTCAGTGATGTGAGGATGTCATTTGAAATTGTAAATTTAATTCCTATGAGGATGGAGTATAGAAAAGAAACTTATCAGTAGAAGTCTAATATTTAACTGGAAGAATAAAGCAGGCAATAATAATGAAATACATTTTTAGGAAAGAATTAATATGGGACTTGTATTATTATAAAGTGTTAGTCATTCAGTCATGTCCAACTCTTTGTGACCCCATAGACTGTATAAAGTGCATTATAAAGCCACAGTAATTAAAATATAGTTCTGGTATAAAATTGGGAATAATAGCTCATAAATAGTTCCAAATATATGTGGGACTTTTTGTTGTTGTTCAGTCTCTGAGTCGTGTCCGACTCTTTGTGACCCCAGGGACTGTAGCACGCCAGGCTTCCCTGTCCTTCACTGTCTCCCATCGTCTGCTCAAACTCATGTTCATTAACTTGGTGATACCATAAGGGTATGGGAACTTTCCTAAGATACCATTATTAAAGATACCATTATTAAATATAAAATAATTGATCATTCCTTGATTTAATATCATCCAGTATTAAGTAATAAGTCATACAGTAAGTCATGTTTAACCTTTTCCAGTTATGTTAAGCTCTTTTTTAATGTTTGAATCAGAATCCAAATAAGATTTATATTTTGGTTATTGATTGTTTGTAACATCCCTTTTAGTCCACTCATTTTCCTCTTGCAGTTTATTTGAATAAATCCGTCAGCCTATCTTAAAAGCATTTGCTACTTGAAAATAAGGAGCATTTCTTACTCCTTTTCGTACTCCTTGTTATAGTGCATTATATATGGATATTTAGGGAATGTTGGGGGGAGTAGAAAATCCAGTTTCTTTTTTTTAGATAGAAATTTATTATGAAATGTGACACATTCAAGAAATATTGTCTTTTTCATTTCAGTTGCTTTGGAGACATTTCCCTCCCTGCTCAAGGAATTTCTTTTTTCTTTTGATTACCCTTTTGAGTCATAAATTAAAAACCCAAAACCTTTTGTTGTCTGCCTCACGTAAAAAATAATACATATGTATTTTTACTTTTTTGTAACTCAGAGTTACACAGTTAGAATATCCTGAGTTAATCCTTCCCTTAGAGGTAAACACTAAATAATTTATATATTTTTCCTCCCAGCTTTTTACATTTATATAATTTTTGATAGAATTATAACTTATATACTATTATACAACTTGCTTTTTCTACCTGGACATTTTTCCATTTTAGAAAATATAAATCTGCCTTCTTCAATGGCCTTATTTTGTATAGTGTGTATATATGTATATGTTTATCATCATTTTGCTGTACATATATGACCCTTGATTTCTAACTTTTTTACCTTTGTAAAAATCTGTCCCATTGTGTATCCTATTGTGTATAACTTATTCCAGTTGTATATTTAGTAAAAGCAGGGCTTCCCTTGTAGCTCAGTCGGTAAAGAATTTGCTTGTAATGCAGGAGACCTGGGTTCGATTCCTGGGTTGGAACATCCCCTGGAGAAGGAAATGGCAACCCACTCCAGTATTCTTGCCTGGAAAATCCCATGGACACAGGAGCCTGGCAGGTTACAGTCTACGGGGTCGCAAGAGTCTGACACGACTGAGCGACTAAGCACACACACTAGGCATGGACTGTACCTTTGTCTTGGGTAATGTGCAGTTTGATTTTACTTTGTAAACTAGCTTTTGTTACTTTTTACTTTGGAATATAGTTGTTGGGGAAAATATAAAAGCATTAGGAAATTAGGTTTCAAACGTATCATTAAAGATAGAACTTCTTTATAAACAGTTTTGTTTTAATTGAACACTAGTCTGAAACTGGGGCTTGCCCAGTGGCTCAGCAGTAAAGAATCTGCCTGCGATGCAGGAGCTGCAGGAGACACAGGTTCGATCCCTGGGTAAAGTGGGTCCCCTGCAGCGAGTGGGGCAAGGCAACCCACTCGAGTATTCTTGCCTGGAGAATTCCATGGACAGAGGAGTCTGGCAGGCTTCAGTCCATGGGTCGCAAAGAGTCAGACATGACTGAAGCTACTTCCAGGAAGGCAGTCTAAAAGTAAGCCTCCTTATCTAAAATATGCACTAGATGAGTTTCTCCTTAAATGAAAGGCACACATCATTACTTTGATAGTTTCTGTAAGTAACACTGTCCTCAAATTCAGTGCTTTTTTTTCTTTCTTTCTTTTTTTCTTCCAGAAAAGAGGAATAGAAGGTAGAAGAAGATGCTGGGATCTGAACGTGGTGTTGTGGAAGAATGGTTATCAGAATTCAAGGTAAATTGCATTGAGGATGAGAATGTGTCATATGATTCTGTATGTTGTAATTCAGTGTATATATTCATGTATATGTTCATGGAGAAACTGAAACAAAAATTATAAAGTGAGAATGGCAAAATATAAAATAACTTGTTTCTGTAATTGCACCTCTTTAAAAAGACACTAATGTGAATAATTGCAAAAGACCCTGATGCTGGGAAAGATTGAGGGCAAGAGGAGAAGAGAGCAACAGAGATGGTTGGATGACTTTACCGACTCAGTGGACATGAGTTTGAACAAATCTGGGAGATAGTGAAGAACAGGGAAGCCTTCTGGGGTCACAAAGAGTCAGACATGACTTAGTGACTCAACAACAACAACAAATGTGAATTATGGCCAGAAGATAATATGTAAAAATGAATCTAGTTGTTAGGATTGATAAGGTGATATATTCAATAAAAGAAGGGAGGCCTCCAAGCTTTAATAAGACATGGAAATCAAATTTATGCCTTATGTTTTTATTTCCTGTGATTAAAAATCACTAATTTTACTAAAAACTATAATTTATCAACACTATAGATATAAGTGTTTTGTGAAAATAAAATACAGGAATTGAAATAATCCCATGCTGTTTTTTTTTAAGACTAAAGTGACTCATTTCAGCAAAGCTTGTGTAATACGTGATTTCTAATCATTTCTCCTGGTTGACTAGTTAGAAGAATTGTATAACATCCTAATTTATTTGTTTTATTAGGTCATGATTATTTCATGTTATTTACTTTTCTTAGTTGACTCTTATTTTTGAGAAGGACTCATATAAATTTAAGTTTTTGACTTCTCAAATATTAAGTTCACTTTAAGTTTCCTTTGATGTTTCTTTTAGGCATTACCTGACACTCAGATCACCAATTATGCGGCAACTTTACACCGGAAAAAAACACTGGTACCAGCCCTGTATAAAGTTATTCAAGACTCAAATAATGAGGTAGGACAGTTTATAAGAAAAATGATTTTATTGTACTATATAAGAAATACGTGTACTAAAACACATATATGTAAGTTTTGTAGTTTTCGTTTTTTTTGTTTAATCCTTCCAGTGGGACTGGAAAACTTTCTTTCTGCTTTTTTTCATTCTGATAGTTGCTTTGGCTTTCCCCATGACCTCCCTCTCCATATTTTTTAATGTTTTGACTAAATTTGTTACGGTTGAGGACAGTACATTTTGATTCTTGGTTTGAGTGACCGCCATCTTAGGAGAGTATTTATTTAATTTAAAACTTTACTCTGTTTCCTGTTTTGGAATGTTTCCTTTCCTAGAATCTAAATTTTAGCCATACACGGTTTGAGATTTATTGAAGTATGGTTTGCAGTCCTTCTATTGACAGTATAGAACTCTGTGTAATCACTCTAATCAGAGAATTCAGTCAAACTGGTAGTGTGAAATGATGCTGCTAGTAAATTTAGCTTGAAAATTACCAGAGAAAGCCTAAATAATCACAGTCAATAAACTTAGAGTAAGAGTTTGCTGTTGTTTAGCCTTGTGCTAGAAGGGGAAAAAAGTGCAGCTATTGACTCTATATGTTAACTTATGCAAAATACACACATTATCTTTCCATTAACATAATAGTATGACATACAGTTTTATCACCACTGGATTCATGTATGCTTTAAAATGAAATGAAAGGAACACACAGGAAAGTAGCTTCTTATCTTCCCAGATACAGCCTCCAAGAGTGCCTCTGCTGTGTACTGGAGTGAGTTTGAAGAAGTTCAGGTAATCATCTCCTAACCAGCAGCTTAACTTAAAGTGCATCTTCATTTTTGTCCTATCACTAAAAGCTTGCTTATTGACCTCTTTCTTTCCTATCTCCTATCTCCTAAACTTGGCTCTCAGTTGGGCTTGCATCTGTTGCTATTTGTAGCAGCAACCGCAGGACTCATTTGCTTCTTTTTCTCTTGCTGTGTATTTTTGAATGTTTTGTAACTTTAGGGATGGTAATGGACACATATGCATATCTTGGTCAGGAGTTTTCAGAATTCTGTGTGAATATTGAATGTATGTATTCCCTTGTTTTGTCTTAACATTAAGCTTTGCTTATTAAAATATATTTGTTTCATGCTTTCTTTTTAAATTGTAAGTTCTTCATGGGCAGGGGTTATATATTTTTATATCTGTTTATATATATATGTATGTTAATTCCCTATAATGTAGTATTTTATCACTAGTAAATATTGATTAGAAGAATAGTGAAATACATGGAGAGAATTCCTTGGCTGAGTTCTAACCACTGGACTGCCAGGAAATTCCTATAGAAGTTTAATATTCCATATCATGGCTAACCTGTACTATAACTCATTTAATCCCTAGACCAACGTGTTACTTTTTCTGCTTTCCCTCCTTCCAGATCCCTTACTTACTGCAGCAGTTCTGCTTCTTCGACTTCCAGAAAACCATTGACCCTACTGCTTCTTTATGATTTAATTATTATTCTGCCTCCCTGCAAATGTCTCATGTCCCTCTTTTCTTAGCTACATTTTCGTGGTCCATCATTACAATCATTCCCTTGCACACATTCTCAGCTCCTTTGCTTCTCATTCCCTTAATTCATATTCTTTGGGCAAAATCTCAACACTAGATAAAATCCACCCATCCATCTACTTCATGCCTGTAACTGAGCAACTCAACGTACCTGGAGAAAACAGTTTTTGTTGACTTTCTCCACTTAAATGCAGGACTGAAAATTAAAAATGAGCATATAATATTTCATTTTACACTTACCCACTGTTCATTTTATTCCTTCCTTTTCCGCACACTTACCATCCTTCCTCATTTTCAGTTTGCTTTCTGTGTCCTAACAAAAGAAGGAAATAGTTGGAAACTATTTTCCTACTCAAATCCGCCGCTCTGCCAGCATCTCTAGTCAAACTCTCCTGCTATTTCTGCTGTTCAGTGGATGAAGTGTCTCAGATTGTATCAAAAACTCTCTCTTCCACTTAGGCCTGGATCTCATCTTCTCTAACCACCTCAAAGATTGCTCCTGCAATTGTCTGCTCTTTTTCTTCTGTTGTTGATTTTTTTTTTCCTTTCTTGATGAAAAGAATATGATAAACAACAATATTCTATTTTTTAAAAACCTTTGATTTGCCTCCTATTTTATTACCTATACCATTTTTCTGTTCTCCTTCCCAGTGAACTTTATAATATTGCTATTCAGCCTCTGCCTACTTGTGCTCATTTCCTCTCCTCATATTTTTTCATTACCCACTCATATTTGGATTCAGTCTCCATTATTCCGCCCCAACTGCTCTCAATGCATTCATCATATGGCATGCCTGTTAGTAATTATCATGTCAAAATTATTTGCTAAGTTTGAGGGAAGTGTAAGTTATTCTTAACATCTTTTGCTGTAGGTGATAGCACCATTTAAGTACAAGTGTTAGTTGCTCAGTAGTGTCTGACTCTTTGCAACCCCATGGACTGTAGCCCACCAGGCTCCTCTGTCCATGGAATTCTCCAGGAAAGAATACTGGGGTGGGTTGTCATCCCCTTCTCCAGGGTATCTTCCTAACCCATGGATTGAACCTGCATCTCCTATATTGGCAAGAGGATTCTTTATCATCTGAGCCACCAGGGAAGCCCCGTCTACCTATATTTCTGTCTATTTATTTACTTATTTATATACTGTGCCACATGGCATGTGGGATCTTAGTTCCCCAACCACGGATTAAACCCATGCCCTTGGCAGTGAAAGCACAGAGTCCTAACCACGGGGACTGCCAGGGAAGCACCTTTCCCTTTTTCAAACTCTGTGAGGAGGTCATTTCTGATACTGAGAAACTGAGAACATGATGGCATGATACATATGCTTGGAATTAAAGACTTTAACAGTACATTGGCAAGTTTTTAATAGTCTTATTTTGCAGTGGTATCTGATGAAAATTTACTGGATTGCCAGTCACTTCCCCACCCTCCTTTTAAACAACAAAAGTACTAATTTTGGTTAATCTATATTTCTTTTCAGTGCTTATTAAAATACAGTCTCTACATGCTAATGTACTTGCTACTGAGGATAGGAAATAAGGTCTTTATAACATAGACAAATCATAATAGTACCACAGCCAATGACATTTAGAGAAGGCAATTTTAGAGTCTTACTAAAGAGGAAAGTAGGTTTAAAACATGGACATATATTTTTAATACATAAATTTATGAAGACAACAATGTTTAATTCCCCTAAAGAGCTGAATGTTGTCAGTACTTTAAAAAGTTACCAGCAGTTGGCCATTTTCAAAAGTTCATTACTTCATTATTGGTACTACATAGACTGTACTGCTTGAAATTAAGCAATTCTCACCTCTTCCTCCACCTGCTTTCTGGTATAAGAAGAGTTGTATAGTGAAAACATCTGTGTCAAAATATCTGAATTCTGGTATCTTTCTCCACCACTAATTTCTGTGACCTTGGACAAATTGTCTGACTGGTCTAGACTTCAGTGTAAGGGGAGAGTTGGCATGTTTTTTAAGATTTTAAATCCTATGATAGTGATTTCATATAAAGCATTTGGTGGTTAGTAGACTAGAAAGTGTAAATTTTTTCTGGCTTTAGAGTTCTTAAGAGTTAAGCTTAAGTCATCTAAATAATATTAACTGTACCATCAATATAGGATTTGTTGACTTGAATTTACTATTGTGAAAGTAATGACTTTATTCTGAAGTGTTAGATTATTAGAAACATATATATCTACATTCAAGCAGTTACAAGGGTGTATATGTATTATCATTTAGAATAGAAGTGTATAAATTATTGAATTATTTCTTTTTTAAAGCTATTGTTACATTATTATATGTAAAATAGATAACTAATATGGACTTACTGTATAACACAGGGAACCCTACTCAATAATTCTATAATGACCAATATGAGAAAAGAATCTAAAAAAGAGTGGATATTTTGTTAAAATGTCTAATTTGAAAAAAAGAGTGGATATTTTGTTAAAATGTCTAATTTGAAGAATGTCTCTCATGACAACCATTAACAGTGAATACTCCTCCTTTAGTATGTTAAATGATACCTTTGACCTAGTCCAGTAATTTTTTTCCTGTATTACACCTAAGCTCATCCTTTAGTCAGTCACTCAGTTGTGTCAGTCAGTCATGTCTGACTCTTTGTGACCCCATGGACTATAGCCCACCTGGTGGAGTCGGTAGCCACTCCCTTCTCCAGAGGATCTTCCCAGCCCAGGGATTGGGTCTCCCACACTGCAGGCAGATTCTTTACCTTCTGAGCCACCAAGGAAGCCAAAGCTCATCCCTTAGGTCTGTCAAACTTTAACAAATTTATTTAAATACAATTCTGTGAGCACTACTGAGGGCCAAGATCGTATGTTTCATCCTTCTTAAACCACGAAGCTACTTCCTGAATCTTACAGTTTGAATGATGTAGGCCCTCTCTAAATTTTAGATGGTTAATAAATACAAGAAAAGGATTCAGCAAAATAAAAAGAGTGTATGTATATGTGTAACTGATTCACTGTGCTGTATACCTGAAACTAACACACCTTGTAAATCAGATATACTCCAATAAAATTTTTTTAAAAAACAAAAAGCTGGTGTTAAATTTTAATTTAAGCATTATTTTATAGTTTCCTCTCAGTGTTTTATCTGCATTTTAAGATCATAGGCAGTTTTCTATAGTCTAGCAGTTTTGTGAAGTTATTCTAGCAACACCATTCTAAATTAACAGTACAAGTTTAGGAGGAAGGAAGAGGTTTATATAAACTGCTCATTTTCTTCTTAAGATTATAAAGTTCCTTATATCATATTTTGTGATATTATACGAAAATTATCAGGTTAAACATTGGAAAGGCTATTTCTGTATACTTCCTCCTTTTCAAAGTCTTTCCAATAAATACAATTAGCAAGACTTTAAGTCAGTCTTAAAATATAAAAGTAATCTATTTTACTTATATGTCTTTAAATGAAAAGGTCAGTTTTCATTCCAGTCCCAAAGAAAGGCAATGCCAAATAATGCTCAAACTACTGCACAATTATACTCATCTCACACGCTAGAAAAGTAATGCTCAAAATTCTCCAAGCTAGGCTTCAGTAATACATGAACCACGAACTTCCAGATGTTCAAAATGGTTTTAGAAAAGGCAGAGGAACCAGAGATCAAATTGCTAACATCCGCTGGATCATGGAAAAAGCAAGAAAGTTCCAGAAAAACATCTATTTCTGCTTTATTGACTATGCCAAAGCCTTTGACTGTGTGGATCACAATAAACTGTGGAAAATTCTTCAAGAGATGGGAATACCAGGCCACCTGACCTGCCTCTTGAGAAACCGATATGCAGGTCAGGATGCAACAGTTAGAACTGGACATGGAACAAGAGACTGGTTCCAAATAGGAAAAGGAGTACATCAAGGCTGTATACTGTCACCTTGCTTATTTAACTTATATGCAGAGTACATCATGAGAAGTGCTGGGCTGGAGGAAGCACAAGCTGGAATCAAGATTGCCAGGAGAAATAGCAATAACCTCAGATATGCAGATGACAGCACCCTTATGGCAGAAAGTGAAGAAGAACTAAAGAGCCTCGTGATGAAAGTGAAAGAAAGAGGGGAGTGAAAAAGTTGGCTTAAAGCTCAACATTTAGAAAACTAAGATCATGGCATCAGGTCCCATCACTTCATGGTGAACAGATGGAGAGACAGTGGAAACAGACTTTATTTTGGGGGCTCCAAAATCACTGGAGATGATGCCTGCAGCTATGAAATTAAAAGATGCTTACTCCTTAGAAGGAAAGTTATGACCAACCTAGTCAGCATATTAAAAAGCTGAGACATTACTTTGCCAACAAAGGTCCGTCTAGTCAAGGCTATGGTTTTTCCAGTAGTCATGTATGGATGTGAGAGTTGGACTATAAAGGAAGCTGAGTGCAGAAGAATTGATGCTTTTGAACTGTGGTGTTGGAGAAGACTCTTGAGAGTCCCTTGGACTACAAGGAGATCCAACCAGCCCATCCTAAAGGAGATCAGTCCTGGGTGTTCATTGGAAGGACTGATGTTGAAGCTGAAACTCCAGTACTTTGGCCACCTGATTTGAAGACCTGACTCATTTGAAAAGACCCTGATGCTGGGAAAGGTTGAGGGCAGGAGGAAAAGGGGATGAGAGAGGATGAGATAGTTGGATGGCATCACCGACTCAATGGACATGAGTTTGAGTAGGCTTTGGGAGTTGGTGTTGAACAGGGAGGCCTGGCGTGCTGCAGATCATGGGGTCACAAAGAGTCGGACACGGCTGAGCGACTGAACTGAACTGATTTAAAATATTCGCTAGCATTTAGATGTCCAAATATTATGTATTGCAAAGTGCCTTTATCTACTAAGTGGTATATAATTTGTTTAAATCACATGCATTGGAGAAGGAAATTCTTGCCTGGAGAATCCCAGGGACAGGGAGCCTGATGGGCTGCTGTCTGTGGGGTCGCACAGAGTCAGACACGACTGAAACGACTTAGCAGCAGCAACAGCAATCTAAAGTTGAGATTCAGTATTTCAGGGAGAAATATCAATAACCTCAGATACGCAGATGACACCACCCTTATGGTAGAAAGCAAAGGAGAACTAAAGAGCCTCTTGATGAAAGTGAAAGAGGAGAGAGAAAAAGCTGGTTTAAAATTCATCATTCAGAAACTAAGATCATGGCATCCGGTCCCATCACTTCCTGGCAAATAGATGGGGGAACAGTGGAAACAATGACAGACTTTATTTTTTGGGGCTCCAAAATCACTGCAGATGGTGACTGCAGCCATGAAATTAAAAGATGCTTGCTTCTTGGAAGAAAAGCTATGACCAACCTAGACAACATATTAAAAAACAGAGACATTACTTTGCCAACAAAGGTCCGTCTAGTCAAAGATAGTTTTTCCCATAGTCATGTATGTGTGTGAGAGTTGGACCATAAAGAAAGCTGGGTGCTGAAGAATTGATGCTTTTGAGCTATGGTGTTGAAAAGGACTCTTGAGAATCCTTTGGACAGCAAGGAGATCAAACCAGTAACTCTTAAAGGGAATCAGTCCTAAATATTCTTTGGAAGGTCTGATACTGAAGCTGAAGTTCCAGTACTTTGGCCACCTGATGTGAAGAACTGATTCATTTGAAAAGACCCTGATGCTGGGAAAGATTGAAGGCAGGAGGAGAAGGGGATGACAGAGGATGAGATGGTTGGATGGCATCACCAACTTGATGGACATGAATTTGAGCAAGCTCTGGGAGTTGGTGATGGATAGGGAAGCCTGCTATGCTGCAGTCCGTAGGGTCGCAAAAAGTCAGACATGACTGAGTGACGGAACTGAACTGAAAGTTGAAATTTAGTTTATTTCCAACAATATCATTTGACATTCTTTTCTTCCAATCGAAACTTCTGAAAATGGAAGATTGTAAGAGTTGGTAAGAACAGAAAAAGAAACTAACTGTAAACTAGTATATTAGTTAAAGGACTGATTATCTAAGAAGTTAAATTAAGTACCGTGTGTTGAAAGAGATGTTGATATTATATGGGCATGAAGGACTTCCTATAGTTACAGAACTGGTCAGTTCAATGTGTAGTCTCTGTATAAATAGAGGTTGAGGTTTTGGTTGCACTGATTTCGAATAAGCAAAAATTAATATTGAGAATTTATTTTTAAAATACAAGTATATGTGCCTTAAAAAAATACAGCCAAAAGAATGGAAATAGCTAATGCACTTTATTTTCTTTTTAGCTCCTGGAGCCTGTCTGCCACCAGCTGTTTGAGCTCTATCGTAGCTCTGAAGTTCGACTTAAGAGGTTCACACTGCAGTTCTTGCCAGAATTGATGTGGGTGTACTTACGGCTTACAGTTAGCCGAGACAGACAGAGTAATGGTTGCATTGAAGCACTTCTGTTAGGAATTTACAATTTGGTAAGTGGAAAATAATAGTTGGAAAATGTCAAATATTTTTTTTAAGTCCTCTGAAATAATACTTACAGAATAGTTAGAGGAAAAGAAATTTAAATGTCTGTTGAATAACTTATTTGAATTAATTAAATTGAGTACATAGGTGTTCAGTGTATGCTAGTAACGCATTTTATAAAGTAGGAAACTTATAATTGATGAAATTATTAATGTATGGCTTATTTTTCTGATTTTTAAATTGACTAATATTTGTAATGCCTTGCATTAAAAATTTTTAATTTATTTTTAATAATCATTTGATAAAACATTATGTATCTGATACTGTATTGTTCATGAAGTTGTTTTCTTTTAAGGAATTCTTAAGTACCTTAAACATTCTGGGTTGTGTTTTTTCTCATGGTGTCCTGTTTAGAACATTGGTGTTGAAATTCCAGCCCTTCGAATTCTTATATTCTGTGTATTCCCTGTAAACAAACACTCTGCATAATAAAACTATGTTTGTAGATGAGAGGTACCTCAACTAAAGTACTTCACAAAACATTTGAGTCTACAAAAAATACTCTGCACCCGTGCCCATTTCTCTTAAGCATTATCTCTTTAAAAATCATTGAAGAACATTTCCATCACTGAAATGTGAAGGAAGAAGTCTAGCCTTTGAAGTCACTTGTATTTTGTTTAAAAATAGGCCCTGCCACTTACTGGCTGTTTTAAATCTAAACAAGTTACTTAATACCTTGATTTCAGTTGCCTCATCTGTAAAACAGAAATAAAACATTGATAGTAGTATTAAAAGCGATTTCATCTATCATCATGTCTCTAGTGCTTAGCACAGGTGCTTAGTAAATGTTTATTGATGTTAGTTATCGTTTGTACTGTTTGGTATAATAAACTTCAGTGGTGGAACAAATAAAGCAAAAAATTTGGGGATGCCTGACAAGTTCTTGACAGTACTTGTTGGTGCTATGGTTTAATTATCTTTTGGTATCTTAAAAATAGTGTACTGTTTTAAAACACTCAATTATGTATCATAAATGTAACCTCGGGTTTCTGTCTTCTTTTAAATCCCTTAATATCTTTGTTCTCTCATCTCTGTGGTTCTCAATTTTTATTACCACCTTGGATTTCTTTCGTATATTCATTTCTCTTTTTTCTTCTTTTCTCACCCCAGCACTTCTCCCTTGCTTCAGTAGCCTAACACCTTCTCCACAGATAATACATGGATAAAAATCAAAAGTATTTGACTTAATTTGAAATTTAGGGATAAAAATTAAAATTTTATCCCCTAACTTAAATCAGGCCCATTCATCTTAGCGGAGACTTTCTCTGAGACACTGGCTCAGATGTGGTAACTAGTTTGACTACAGAGTAGGTAAATGATTTCTCTAAGGATTTTTAAACCACTTTCCTGCCAAAATTAGAGGTATGGCCATTGTTCACATGCAACTGATACTCTCCTGTGACATGTTAAACTCAGAAACTGGTTCTCAAGGAAAGTTCTTTTGGGTTTGTGTTTTGGTAATGATAGTTGTTTTTTATTGTTGTTTCTTCCTTTTATGCTGTACAACCACTCATCTCTCTGACCACCTTCCTTCTAGGTCTACTAAGGGTAGTCTGTCTCTGGGTTTTATGCCAGTCATGTATACTAATATCATTTTTAAAAAAACAGATTAAAATAAGACAGTAGACAAAAGGATTGATGCAGGAGGGGCATTTCACCCCTCTAATTGCTGGTGTCTGTAGGCAGGTTTTTACTGATACCTGTAGAAGACTGGAGGTGCCAGAGACTGTAGAAATGAATGCCATGACTTTTTCAGTGAAAGAAAATGCTTTTTAAAAATCACAGGGATGTTTCTGTTGTTCAGTAAAAACTATTAAGTATGAACTTATGATTAATCACTTGGACTAGTACCATATAATTATGTTAATATGTAGCTTATTTCAGGTCATTAATTTATTATTGAATAATTTAATTGTAAGATTTTCTTTTAATAAGTGTAGATTTCTTGGCTAAGACCTTTAATTTCAATCTTTTATATGGGAATTCTATTTTTAGTTTTCTGAGGAACCTCTATACTATTTTCCACAGTGGCTTTACTAACTTACATTCCCACCAGCAGTGTAGGAGGATTCCATTCTCTCCATACACTCTCCAGCACTTGTTATTTGTAGACTTTTTAATGATGGCCATTCTGACTGGTATGAGGTAGTACCTCATTGTAGTTTTGATTTGCATTTCTCTAAAATTAATGATGTTGAGGCTTCCCTGATAGCTCAGTTGGTAAAGTCCACCTGCAATGCAAGAGACCCTGGTTTGATTCCTGGGTTGTGAAAATCTGCTGGAGAAGGAATAGGCTACCCACTTCAGTATTCCCTTGTGGCTCAGCTGATAAAGAATCTGCCTGCAATGCAGGAGACCTGGGTTCAGTCCCTGGGTTGGGAAGCTCTCCTGGAGAAGGGAAAGGCTACCCACTCCACTGTTCTGGCCTGAAGAATTCCATGGACTGTATAGTCCATGGAGTTGGAAAGAGTCAGATACGACTGAGTGACTTGCACTTTCAGCATCTTTTCATGTGCCTACTGGCCCTCTGTATGTCTTCACTGGAGACATGTCTATTAAGGTCTTCCCTTTTTTCGATTGGGTTGTTTGTGTTTTTGTTCTTGAGTTATATGAGCTTTTGTATATTTTATTTGTAACATTTGCAAATATTTTCTCCTATTCTAAAAATGTGGAACACTTCACAAATTTGCATGTCATCCTAGTTAGGGCTATGCTAATTGTCTCTGTTATCTTTCCATTAATCTTTTAAACTCAGCTAGTTTCTACTAAGAGATATGATAACTTGTAATCTCCCTGGCTGTCCTACCAATTTATCATGAGGATTTATATATGTGCCTATTTCATGTCTTTGTTGTCATGGTATTTTTGATTAATTGTGTTATATCTCTCAATGTCTCCCAAAGGACGTCAGCTACCAAAGTGTACAAATTTGCTAATTGGTTAAAGATACACAAGGGTAATAATATTTTTATTACCATTTCTAAAAGTCTTCTTCAATCGCCAATTATATATTTGTTAAATTAAGAAAGCAATTATTATTTCTTTTAATAGAGTTGTGTGACTATTTCATTATCTGTGAATTTTCTTTTTTTTACCATAGGAAATTGCTGATAAGGATGGAAACAATAAAGTTCTGTCTTTTACCATCCCTTCCTTATCCAAGCCATCAATATACCATGAGGTAAGTAAGATTGGAGAGGTAAAATCTTTAAAAGTTATCAATATATTGAGCAAAAGTCAGTTTCATACTAGAGATAAATTATTCCTAACACATCTTTAGCAGATTTGTTTCTTTAAATGTAGATGTTTGTTATTAGTGATATAAAGCTGAGCTGTTGTCAAGAGAGATAGAAATTACTTATTGGAAAATCTTCCTCTAGTTCTGGTTTATTTCTTTTTTATTCTTCTACCAATATCATCACTGGTCTTTTTTATTATATGAATTTTTAGAAATATTCCTTTAAATTTTTTAAGTCGTCCATATTAATTAGAAATGATCTATGTTAGATTGATTTATTTTTTATTATTTTTTAGGAAAATAACTACTTAGAAGAATATTAACACAGTAAGAATATTAACACAGTACATTTAAAGTACTCTGATTGATGCATTCTAGATATTCATTAACCTTATACTTCTGATTTTTCCAGTATTTATTTGGTTGAAGATTGTGAGAACAATGATAATTATGTAGATAGATGGCTCCTATTGACCTGAACTCCTGCCTGCTCTCTTTAAGGATAGGATATATGTTATGAATCAAGCTTCTCGTCTGTTGGGCCTTTAGTGCATAAAGTTGTGAGGAAAGCATTTAAATTAACTAATTCACTAGTAGTCTAAAAATTAGATTCAATTTTCTTAACAGCAAGCAGTATCCAGTTGCTTCATAGCTCAATGCAGCTATTTATTTTTTAATTAATTCCCCTGGGACTTTGTCTTTTGTTGGAAATAGAATGCCTCTTACTTAACCAAGGCTGATTTTAGCATAGAACATTTCTAAATATTAGATTTTAACTCTTCTGTGTATCAAGTTATAAAATGGAGGGTAGTGAGACATTTACAAATTGATGGTTCTAACTTTAGAAACATGAAATCAATTATATCACTATTAAAGAGACTTTTGATCGTAGTATTTATTCTTGTTTTTATTATGCAATTATAACTCCCTACACCTTGCTTTCTTAATGTAAGATTAATGAGAGTACCAGCCTCTGTGAAGTTAGACAAACCTGCAGGTTTGAATGTATAGTCCCCAAGAGTGCTCTGAGTTCTGGAAACAAACAAATTAAAGTTGTTGCATTTGTAATCTTTATTCTTTTAAGCAATTTTTCTTATTCTGTGTCCTAAATATAGATTCATTCCATAATATTTCAAAAACCAAAGTGGTGTATTTTTAGTTTTATATATTGTATATATGTTTTAAAAGGAGCTATAGAACATATATAATTGAAAAATTGAAGAGATTTTGAAAGAGAAGAAGAAATGGTCTGAAATTACCTTTTGTTGAAGCAGAATTAAATGTTCTCATGTTACAGATTTTTATTTTATTTTAAAGACACAGTCTCATACTTTACCTTGTTTTTATAGCCCTCCACGATTGGATCCATGGCCTTGACAGAAGGGGCATTATGTCAGCATGATCTCATCAGGGTTGTTTACAGCGATCTTCATCCTCAGAGGGAAACATTCACTGCACAAAACCGGTAATAATCAAAACTGTAGATATTAAAATTGTTAATTTACACTTAATACTTAGCTATAATTACTTTGGTTCACATTTGGTATGGGAAGAGACATGTTGTTTTCCAGAATTGTGTACCATTTTGCAGTCCCACCAGCAATGTGTGATAGTTGCAGTTTCTCAACATCTTTACCTACTCTTTTTTTTCCATCTTTTTGATTATATCTATCTTAGTGGGTATGGAAAATGGTATATCATTGTGCTGTTGTTTTTGCTATATGTTTTACCTTTTTGTACAGTCAGCTATGTCAGAAATACACACTTTTTTTTTTCCAAGTTAAACATGCATTAGGTCTAGAGTTTATTACGAAAAACTGCAGTCTCTGGCTCCCCATCTCTTCCACTTCTCCTTCCCTAGATGTAACAACTTTTAACCAGTGGTTCTCAACCAGGGCACTTCTGCCCCTTCAGTGAACATTTGTCAGCGTCTGGAGACTTGTTTGATTGTCACAACTGAGTGGGAGGGAAGACTGCTACAAGCATCTCAAGTGTAGAAGTCAGGGGTGCTGTTCAGCATCCTGCCACGCCTGGACTGGCCCCCGACAACAATCACTTATCTAGGCCAAAATGTCGATAGTGCTGAGGTTGAAAAATCTTGCTCTTAATATTTACCATCTTTGTAGTAATTTACTGCTTTAAAATTTTTCACTTTGGGGCATTATCTAATAACTTATCTCTATGAAAGATAAAAACTTAGGTTGTTAACTCTCTTCGTCCTTTCTTCTCAGTATAGTTGTCTTGTAATTCTGGAGAATTCATTATTTAAATTTCTCATTATTATGAATGATTTTTTTTTTTTCGCCGTGCTATACAGCATGCAGAATCTTAGTTCCCCAACCAGGGATTGAACCCATGCCCCCTGCATTGGGACTGTGGATTCTTAAACCACTGGACCACCAGGGAAACCCCTTGAATGAACATTGCTCATCAGAACTATTCGGAGCTGAGCTTTGTGACTGGTTACTTTTCCTTTCCTGCATATCTTTTTGTTTTCCTTGAAGTTCATCTTTGACCTTTTGTTTTCTTTGTTTACTATGTGCTTTGTAATTTAGCCCTGTAAATTTTCTATCAGTTTTCTACGTAGCCTTCCAAAACTTTGTTTATACCAGTTATTTTCTCAATTTTATCTTCCTGAAAAAGGAGCTCCCAGAGCCTTTTTTGACTTACTGCAGTCTGAACTGTGTTTCCCTCTTTGCCTGGTGTATACTTGTTATCTTGGTATTTCCTCTCACTATTACCCTGGGAATTCCCTTTTTCTTTTTCCTGTGTGGATGGATCCACTGTTTCTTGCACCCTAGATCCTCATTCTTTGTTTCTAGTATTCTGAAATTCCATGTGATATTTCTTGGTATGGGTTTATTTCCTGTTTGTACTGAGCAGTACAGTACATGGGCCTTTTTGATTTGGAAACTCATGTCCTTCAGACTGGGAACTTTGCTTAATTATTTTTTGTTAATTAGTTTAGCCTTTCCATCTTCTCTAGTGTTTTATTATTTGTCCTTTATTTATTTGGTCTTTTATTATCTTTCTTGTGGAGCTTTTATTATTTGGAGCTCCTGTTGTGGCACTCTTTCCTCTTCCATTTGCCATATCTTTTTCCTTTGGCTTCACTTTCTATGATATTTCCTCAACTTCATTCACCAGTTCTGTTCCTGAGTTTTTAATTTCTGTCATCATATTTTGTATATCTGGAAGAGAATTTGATGACCCTAAGAGGAAAGACTTAAAGATACAGACAAAATACATCATATTTTGTATATTCTGAATGGTCTTCTAAAATAGTTCCTATTTGGATTTTTGTTGTTTTTTTATTTTTGAAACAGCATCTCTTTTTTTAGAATATTAATGATAATTTGCTTTATTTAAAGTTTTTTTTTCTCTTTTATGTTTATTGTGTCCTCCAAATTGTGTTCCCCCACCCCCATTTCTTTATTTTGACCTCATTTTCCTATTAATAAAGTTCATCAGATGTCTATAATCCATTTTCCCCTACTTATGTTTAAGAGCTGGAAATTTTAAAAAATGAGAAGCTATGACCATGTTGGTAGGGGCTGATGGTGTATGAACTTCCCAACTTCTCACTGGGCCACTCATTTGGGGAACTTCCCAAGTCCATATCTTTAAGTCTTTATTCTTAGGGTGGCCAAATTCTCTAAAGAAAACTCTTCTAGTTTCTTAATCAGAGGGCTGCTAGCATTCTGATGGCCAAGTGGGGAAGGAAAACTTGAGGTGTCAGTATCCAGTAAGACCTATTTTATTTAAGTTTTCTATTTTCAGTATCTTCCCATCCTCCCCACTCCAACCCAAATCACACTTGTGCTTGGTGGTTCCATGGTAGAAGTTTCTCTTTTATCCTTTCAGAAAATAAGTCTTCAATTTCATAAAATAAATCTTCAATGAACCTCGCAGCATAGAGAAGGAGAAAGGATCTGAAGATGTGAACTGCTTCTGTGTCATACTTTGAACTCAATTTTTAACTTTTCATTTTGAAATAATTTCTGACTTAAAAAAATATTTCAGAAGTAGCGCAAAGACTTTCAATATACTCTTCACCACCTATGGCAAGCTTTTTAGAAGTATTGTGTTCCTGGGTCCTGCCCTCAGAGATTCTAATTGGGTCAGTCTGTGTTGAGACACAGGAATATATTATTCCAAAATGTCCTTAAATAACTGTAATGTGCATTCAGGTTTAGGAGCCACTTTCTTAGTGATTGTACAGATTAAGAAAGCATTCATTTATTCATTCAATAAAAATTAATTGAGCAATAATAATGTATTAAACACCGTGTCTGACACTAGAGTTAGAGATGAGTAAATTAGGGTCTCTGTCCTAAAGTTGCATATTACTGAATGGATAAAACAGAGGTAGAGACAGAGAACTGATTTAGTGAGATAAATACTGTATTAGAGCTATACAGATGAACAATTTTTGTTTGTTTTAGTTGGGAGAATTAAGAATGTCTTTATGTCTGAAATTAAAATTTGAGCCAGGATTTGAAACCTTAGTAGGAGTTTTCCAAGTGAAAAGTGTTGTAGTAAGAAAGGGTAATATCAGTTAAAAAAAAAAAAAAAAAGCAAGGTATTATGAAAGATTATGGCATTATTCATGGAATGATATAAGAAAACTGTTATCATATGGTGTATGTGGTACACAGTGGAGGGAAATAAGGTTGGAGAGGTAGGTTGAGGGTGGATTTTTAAAGGACTTTTTATGCCTTGATGAGTTTGGTCTTTATGATGCAGTCAGTAGTAACAGTAGATTAGTGCAGATAGGGGAGTCATCTATTCAAGCATGATGGGGGATTTTTGAGGAAGAAAATATAGATGGCAGTAAGTGGTATGACCTTTAATAAGGCAAATGGAAATAGGGAAATTATTGAGGATATTACAATGATCTGATTGAGAAATAATGAAAATCAATATTAAGGCATTGTTGTTATAACCATCCAACAAAGAAATCATTTACTACAGTCTATAAGTAGAAATAATTATTTGTGATCTTTTTCTCCTTGTTTTTGTTTTTTCTAGGTTTGAAGTCCTGAGTTTTCTCATGTTATGTTATAATTCTGCTATCGTGTATATGCCTGCTTCATCTTACCAGTCTCTTTGCCGAATGGGCTCCAGGTAAGCAGAATACTTATCATTCTTTCATACATTTTTATTGAGCATATTCTCGCTGGTAGGCACTGTTCTAACCCCTGGTGATATAGCAGTAAACAAAACTCAGGAAACTTATCTTCCTATAAGAATTTTCTATCATTCCTCATATATCATGATTTCTTGAAAGTATTTCAGTATTAAAGAAGTATTTTGTAGCTCAACATCAAGCTAAGCCAAGATGATTTAGGTTCAAGGTGGTTTATTGGTATACTTGATCACTGCCTGGATGCCAGTTTTTATAAATCACTTTGAGTGTTTTGAATAAATAGTCTTCTGTATAGAGAAAGTAAAGAAATGTGAACTTTTTCCTTACTGTATCTCACAAATAACTCTCTTCTTTGGATGAGATTAGCAATAGCATCAATTATGTGTATGTCTCATTTATATTTGTATATTCTAATCTTTACCAAACCAGAATTTCTAATAATTTGAACAGACCTGAGCTAAAATTTTTATTTCCACTATTGAAAAAAAATTGATATAAATAGGTTTGGAGACAGAGGAGGGGAATCTTAAATACAGAAGGAACACTCAATTTGTCCTGCCCAGTTGATTTTTATTTGAGGAAGCGCAAATAAAAAGGGTGAGCCTTCTCTACCCCCTGAAAGTTAAATGCTATGTTAGTTTTTCTATTGCCTCATAACAAATTGCCATGAATTTAGTTGCTTAAAATAGCATACATTTATTATTTCAGTTTTCTGTGGGTCAGAAATCTAAGTGTCACTTAGCTGGGCCTTCTGCTTAGGGTATTACAAGCTGCAGTTAAGATGTCTGCTGGAGTTGCCATCTTACCTGAGGTTCATTTGAGGAATTATACACTTATCTTGGCAGAATTCAGTTCCTATAGTTGTAGGACTAAGGGCTTGAATTTCATACAGACTGTCTGCTGAAGGCCAGCATCAGTTCCTTGCCATGTGAGCCTCCCAACTTAGGCAGCCTACAGCATGGCAGCTCACTTCTTAAAGCAGAGGAACAAGAGATGATACACTACAGTCTTAGGTTATATAATCACATAATCATGTACATGTATGCATGAAAATCATATCACCTTTGCCATGTTACAAGCAAATCACAGGTTCGCCCATGCTCAGGAGGAGGGGATGACACAAGGGTGTGAATACCAGGAAGGTATCATGAGGATCAGCCCCACATGTCCCACCCCCAACCACTACTACAAATGCTTTGCACAGGTTCATACTGGTGTATTACTGAAAAGAAACTGTGGTCCTATTTATAACAAAACTCACTTTTGCTAATTGGAGGTAGGCCAGTCTAAATTAGCTGTTAATTTGATTTATAGATTTGTAGATTATTTTAAAGTGTTATTATTTCCACTTGTGTATAATAACAAGATTAATGACTAACAAAATTCTTGTCTCTAATCTACATGTTGTTTGTTTTTTTAAAACTTTTAATTTTGTATTGGGGTATAGCTGATTAACAAACAATGTGATAGTTTTAGGTGAACAGTGAAGGAGCGCAGCCATACATATACATGTGTCTATTCTAACCTAAATGTTCTTATCAAGAGAGTATATTGTTTAAGCACTTACTGCATATCTACAGATAAATTTATTTATAGATGACTATTTTTGGCTCAACTAAACAAATTCGCTATATCTCTAATTGGTAACATTTACATGGCATCTTACAGAGTTCCTTAATAAACAAATGATGATAGCATTTAGTAGTCCTCAAACTTTTACTCACATATCCCTTAATGAATTTTGAAAAACTTTATAGCCTTTATACACTTTTAAGTTAACATTTAAATTTTTTATTCTTTTTCAAAAAGTTGTAAATTATATGATTTCCAGCATGTAAATATTAATATAATAAAACAAATAATTGTTAATTGTTATTTTAAATGTATATAATGTAAATACACAGTGATCTAATTGATACCATCATCTATATATGAAATAAATGAAAAATAGTCTTTCCTTAATAGTCTTTCTCCTTAAAACTGAATATGTATTGAACGTTATCCACATAAATTTTATCCTAATATAGTGCTGTTATACTTAAAGGTCTTTTATTGATCAACTAATTATAAACCTCTGCCACAAAGAAAATATGTAAATTAAACATATAAAAATATTTCCAGAGACCAAAACGCACTAAACATTAAAAAATTTCTTCTGAACTCACCATTGCAGTTATTCTAATAAATTAATTTATTAAAATAGTAGAGGTATGTAACATCTCTGCTAATTATTAAACATAACTTTTCTGGAAGCATATTTTAATGAGATGGAAAATAGAGGATAGTTTATGACACTTTAAATTTTTTGAGAGTTCTGTATCATCCACTAATCCATCCTGATAAAATTTGGGATGTGTGAAAGTTATGCATTTCTTTTGTGAAGAGGGAGAAGGAGGATTATGAGAGAGATACCTATTTGTTGCTTTGAGGTCTTGCCTGGTGGCTCAGATAGTAAATAATCTACCTATAATTCAGGAGACCCAGGTTTAATCCCTGGGTTGGGAAAATCCCCTGGTGAAGAGAATGGCTACCCACTCAAGTATTCTTGCCTGGAGAATTCCATGAACAGAGGAGCCTGGTGGGCTATAGTCCGTGGGGTCACAAAGAGTCGGACACGAGTGAGGAGCTTTCACTTTTTCATTGCTTTTATTGCTGTAGTCCACTAGAATGTGTGTTTTGTGAGAGCATAGATTTTTTTTTTTAATCTTTTTACCTATACTGTATGCATAGGCCCATGATAGTGACTGGCACATAACAGGTACTTAAAAAATATTTCAGTAAGTGTTGAATATGTGAACTTATAAACACAAAAATATTTTGTTTAATGAATCAGCAAATCACACTTAAGTAATGTATTTTCCTAGGGTTTGTGTCAGTGGGTTTCCACGGCAACACGAAAAACAGTGGAAAGAACTCTGTGGTCGAATAGTGTTGGATGCCGAATTTATGGTGCAGCTTCTCACAGGAGTTTATTATGCCATGTAAGTAGGTGTACTGTGAAATTGTGTGGATTCTTCCTAGTCTTTGAAAACTTAATATTTCCCTTTTTCCTTATTAGTTTCACAATATTGAATATTTTGTTCCATGATGGACCCATTATCTTATTTTTCTAATATGAATTTGTTTTAGTAGTTTTAAATCAATTATACTTTTTATATCTGCTCTCTCAACAACTTTCTTTTTTTTTAATTTATTTAATTGGAGGCTAATTACAATATTGTATTGGTTTTATTGTGTTGGTTTTGCCATACATCAACATGAATCCATCACGAGTGTACACGTGTTCCCAATCCTGAACCCCCCTCCTACTTCCCTCCCTGTAACCATCCCTCTGGGTCATCCCAGTGCACCAGCCCCAAGCATCCTGTATCCTGCATCAAACCTGGACTGGTGCTTGTTTTTTATATGATATTATACATGTGTCAGTGCCATTTTCCCAAATCATCCCACCCTCTCCTTCTCCCACAGAGTCCAAAAGACTGTTCTATGCATCTGTGTCTCTTTTGCTGTCTCGCATACAGGGTTATCGTTACCATCTTTCTAAATTCCATATATATGTGTTAGTATATTGTATTGGTGTTTTTCTTTCTGGCTTACTTCACTCTGTATAATAGGCTCCAGTTTCATCCACCTCATTAGAATGGATTCAAATGTATTCTTTTTAATGGCTGAGTAATACTCCATGGTGTACATGTACCACAGCTTTCTTATCCATTCATCTGCTGATGGACATCTAGGTCGCTTCCATGTCCTGGCTGTTATAAACAGTGCTGCGATAAACAGTGCTGCGATGAACATTGGGGTACACGTGTCTCTTTCAATTCTGGTTTCCTCAGTGTGTATGCCCAGCAGTGGGATTGCTGGGTCATAAAGGCAGTTCTATTTCCAGTTTTTTAAGGAATCTCCACACTGTTCTCCATAGTGGCTGTACTAGTTTGCATTCCCACCAACAGTGTAAGAGGGTTCCCTTTTTTCCACACCCTCTCCAGCATTTATTGCTTGTAGACTTTTTGAACAACTTTCTAATATTCAGTGCTGTATTGTTAACTATAGTTAGCATGGTGTACATCATATACCCAGGATTTTATCTTATAACTAGAAGTTTGTGCCTTTTGAACCAACCCTTTTGTACCCTTTTTGCCTGCCTCTGGCAACCACCAGTCTTTTTGTATCTGTGAGTTCAGTTACTCTTTTTTTGTTTTGTTTTGTTTTAGATTCCACATGTACATGAGATTATACAGCATTTGTCTTTGTCTGACTTAATTTCACTTAGCATGATGCCCTCAAGATCCATCCATGTTGTCACAAATGGCAGGATTTCCTTTTTTTTTTCTTTTTTTCGGATCATGTAGCATGCAGGAGTTCCCCAACCAGGGATCAAATCCAAGCCCCCTGCATTGAAAGTGTGGAGTCTTAAGTCCTAGGATTTCTTCCTTCTTTTAAATGAATAACATTCTATTGTGTGTATGTAATTGTATATATAATATGTATGTGTATAATAAGTATGTATACACGTATATGTACGCACACACCTTATCTGTGTGTTTGTCTAACACATATTTGTTGTTCAGTTGCTCAGTCATGTCCGACTCTTTGCAACTCCATGAACTGCAGCACGTCAGGCTTCTCTGTTGATAGCTATCTCCCTGAGTTTGCTCAAACTCATGTCCATTGAGTCAGTGATGCCATCCAACCATCTCATTCTCTCTCACCCCCTTCTACTCTTGTCCTCAATTTTTCCCAGCATCAGGGTCTTTGCCAGTGAGTCAGCTCTTTGCATCAGATGGCCGGAGTATTGGAGCTTCAGCTTCATAATCAGTCCTTCCAATAAATATTCAGGGTTGATTTCCTTTAGGATTGACTGGTTCTATCTTCTTGCTGTCCAAGGGACTCTGAAGAGTTGTCTCTGGCACCACAGTTCAAAATGTCAATTCTTCAGTGTTCAGTTTTCTTTATGGTCCAACTCTCACATCCATACATGACTATTGGAAAAACCATAGCTTTGACTATACAGACCTTTGTTAGCAAAGTGATGTCTCTGCTTTTTAATACACTGTCGAGATGTCATAGCTATTCTTCCAAGGAGCAACGCGTCTTCTAATTTTTTGGCTGCAGTCATCATCCACAGTGATTTTGGAGCCCAAGAAAATGAAATCTGACATTGTTTCCACATTGTCCCTGTCTATTTGCCATGAAGTGATAGGACCGGATACCATGATCTTAGTTTTTTTAATGTTGAATTGTAAGCCAGCCTTTTCACTCTCCTCTTTCACCTTCATCAAAAGGCACTTAGTTCCTCGTCACTTTCTGCCATTAAAGTGGTATCATCTGCATATCTGAGGTTGTTGATATTTCTTCTGGCAATCCTTATACATACTTACATATACATATATGCCATATTTTTTTATCCTTTTATCTGTTAATTTACAATTAGATTGTCTCCATGTCTTGGCTGTTGTACATAATGTTCCAGTGAACATGGGGATACAAGATATCTTTTTGAGATAGTGATTAAGTTTCCTTCCAAGGCATAATAGAAGTGGAATTGCTGGATTATATGGTAGTTCTATTTTTAATTTTTTTAGGAATCTCCATTTTGTTTTCCATAGTTGTTCCACCAATTTACATTTCTACCAGTAATGTACAGGGTTCCCTTTTCTGCACATCCTTGTCAACATTTGTTATTTCTGGTCTTTTTGCTACTAACCATTCTCACAGATGTGAGATTATACTAATTTGCATTTCCCTAGTGATTAGTGACGTAGAGCCCTTTTTTATGTACCTGTTGGCCATTTGTGTGTCTTCTTTGGGAAAAAGTCTGTTCAATTATCTGCCTATTTTTAATTGGATTACTTGGTTTTTTGTATTGACCTGTATGAGTTGTTTATATATTTTTTGTATTAACTCCTTGTCGTATATAAATGATTTGCAGATATTTTCTCCTGTTCCAAAAGTGCCTTTTCATTTTGTTGATGGTTTTCCTTGCTGTGCAGAAGCTTTTAGTTTAGTGTGGTCCCGCTTGTTTATTTTGCCTTTGTTGCCTCTGCTTTTGATGTCAAATCCAAAAAATGATTGATGGGACCAATGTCCAGCATTCATCTTACAAGCAATAAGGGGCTTATTGCTTTTGTTTTCTTTTAGGAGTTTTGTGTTTTCAGATCTTACATTGAAGTCTTTAATCCATTTTTAGTTGACATGTGATAAGAGAGTTGTCCAGTTTCCCTCTTTTTGCATGTGGCTGTCTAGTTATCCCAGCACCATTTATTGAAAACACTATCCTTTCACCTTTTTTATATTCTCATATTTAAATTAATTGATCATATACATTTATGTTTATTTCTCAGCTCTCCATTCTGTTCCTTTGATCTATATGTGTTTTTATGTCAGTACCATACTGTTTTGATTACTAAAAGCGTTTTGATACAGTTTGCAGTTAGTAAGTATCATGTCTCCAGGTTTGTTGTTCTTTCTCAAGATTGCTTTGGCTGTTCATTGTCCTTCTTGGTTCCATATAAATTCTAAATTCCATATAAATTGTTCTGTTTCTATGAAGAATGTCACTGAACTTTGATAGGCATTATATTGAATTTGTAGATTTCTTTGGGTAGTGTGGACATTTTAACAATTTTAATTCTTTCAGTCCTTGAGCATGGAATATCCTTCTGTTTATTTGTGTGTTCTTTAGTTTCTTTCATTGAAGTCTTATATGAAAACCATAAGTGTACTGTGTTCAGGTCTTTCACCTCCTTAGTTAAATTTATTCCCAGGTATTTTTTATGCAATTGTTAATGGAATGGTTTTCTTAATTTCTCTTTCTGATAGTTTACTAGTAGCTTCCCTGATAGTTGGTAAAGAATCAATTGGTAAAGAATCCACTTGCAATGCAGGAGACCCTGGTTCAATTCCTAGGTTGGAAAGATCCACTGGAGAAGGGATAGGCTACCCACTCTAGTATTCTGGCCTGGAGAATTCCATGGACTGTATAGTCCATGGGATTGCAAAGAGTCGAACGCGATTGAGCAACTTGACTTTACTTAGTGGGATGGTTTTCTCAATTTCCCTTTCTGATAGTTTGTTGTTAGTGCATAGAAATGCAGTAGATTTTTGTATATTGTTTTTATACCTACAACTTTACTAAATTTGTTTATTCTAACAGTTTTTTTTGGTGTATTCTTTAAAGTTTTCTATGGTTGACTCTGCACAATGAGTGGGTTTGGGTGCCAGTTGCAGAGTTGAAAATCTGAGTATAACTTTATAGTCAGCCCTCCATATCCATGGCTTCAGTCAACCACAGATTGTGAATTACCGTAGTTGGTTCTTATTGAAAAGAATTCGCATATAAGTGATCTTATGCAGTTCAAATTCATGTTGTTCACGGGTAAACTGTCTATATATTATATCTTCTGCAAACAGAGACAGTTTTACTTCTTTTATTTTTTATTTGCTTGAACTTCAGCACTGTGTTGGATAAAAGTGGCAAGAGTGGGCATCCTTATCTTGATATTAGAGAGATCTTGTTCTTGATCATTTGTCACTGTTGAGTAGTTGTTGACTATGAGCTGGTCATATGCAGTCTTTATTACACTGTAGTACATCTACTCTGTACCCACTTTTTTGAGAGTTGTTTTTTTATCATGAATGGGTTTTTTATTTTGTCAAGTGCTTCTTCTACATCTGCTATTATGATGAAGGACTTATCTTTCATTTTGTTAATATGGTGTATCACTGTTGATTAAATTATAGATGTTGAACCATCCTTGCATCCCAAGATAAATCCCACTTGATCATGGTATGTGATCAGTTGTTGAATATAGATTGCTAATATTTTGCTGTGGATTTTTGCATTTATGCTATGTTTCTCAGAGGTATATTGGCTTGTAATTTTCTTTTCTTATAGTGTCCTTGTTTGTTTTTTGTATGAGGGGGATGCTGACCTCGTGATATGACTATGGAAGTGTTCACTCTTGGAAGAATTTAAGGATTGATATTATTTCTTTATATGTTTGGTAGAATTCACTCATGAAGCCATCTGGTCCTTATTGGACCATCTTTTACTTATTGGGAAGTTTTTGATTAACTGATTCAATTTCCTGTGGGTACAGTGATAGGTGTGTTCAGATTTTTATTTCTTCATGATTCAGTCTTGGTAGATTGTATGTTTCTAGGAATTCATCCATTTTCTGGATTGTCCAGTTTGTTTACATAAAATTATTCATAGCCCTTTCAGTACTTTTAAAATATAACTAGTCATTAAACTGAAGTCTAAATACTGTCACATAGTTCATAACCCAGATTTTCAGGAATTCAAATAGATAACCCAAAATATCAACACATGATAAAATCCAATTATTTTGAAGAGATATCTGTGAAATATTTTAAATGTTAATATTTAAATTTTTCTTTTTGTTCTTGTAGCCAAAATTGGGATAGTTTAGAAATGCATGATGCAAATATTAATGTAAAAATCTTGTTACAGAACCAGAATAATAGGACTTGGAGCAATAAAAAAGATTGTTATTGAAAATGAGAAATACTTGCTAGAGACTGTAATCTGGTTCTCTATAGGTATAATGGACAATGGGACCTTGGCCAGGAAGTCCTTGATGATATCATCTATAGAGCTCAACTAGAACTCTTTTCTCAACCACTATTGGTAAGTTATTATATTTACTTTTTGTTAAACTTTCCTGTGCCTAAAAAGGATGCTGCTGCTGCTGCTAAGTCGCTTCAGTCGTGTCCGACTCTGTGCGACCCCCATAGACGGCAGCCCACCAGGCTGCCCCGTCCCTGGGATTCTCCAGGCAAGAACACTGGAGTGGGTTGCCATTTCCTTCTCCAATGCATGAAAGTGAAAAATGAAAGTGAAGTCGCTGAATCATGTCCGGCTCTTAGCGACCCCATGGACTGCAGCACACCAGGCTTCTCCGTCCATGGATTTTCCAGGCAAGAGTACTGGAGTAGGGTGCCATTGCCTTTTCTGAAAAAGGGTACTGCTGGTATAAAATTCAGTATGTAATGTATGAGGCAGTACTAATCATTGAGGGGGAAAACAGGTTTATTCCATACCAACAATTGAAAAGGACATAAAATTGTTTTATCCTCTTATTTTACAACATAGCAAAATAAAGTTCAAATAAATTAAAGAATTAAGTGTCTTGAAATCCTTTAAGAAAAGAAAGAAGAAAGGCTATAAATAAATATTTGCTCAAATTTCTGGAGAAGGAAAGGCTATCTATATTTAAGTGACTGAACACATCACCAAAAAAGGTTGATTTTTTTTTTTTAACTACATAAACATCTAAATTCTAAACCATCAGTTTTTTGTTTTGTTTTGGAGGGGGAAAGGGGGCATTCTTTTATTTTTTGGCCATGCAGTGTGGCATGTGGGATCTTATTTCCTTGACCAGGTATCAAATCTGTACCCTCTGCTGTGGAAGCACAAAGTCTTAACCACTGGACCTATAGGGAAGTCCATAAACCATCAGTTTTTTAAAACCAAAATTAATATGAGCTAGTTATCAACAGGCATGACAAAAAAAGCAAGTTAATACTGAGTTTTACATAAAATTTCATACTCTTCCACAAAATAACTGTATCTCCAAAAGGTAGATGATCAATCAAAAACTAAATTTGAACGTCCAGTAGTAGGGTGAGGAAGGCATTTTCTGTGTTACCAGTAATAGTATGACATAACTCTGCACATCCTTTTGGTAACGTATGTTTGTTTTCTTTGAGCTACTATCCCATCTTTACCAACATTTCCCAAGAAATTACTTAAAAAAATTTTTTAATGTATTGTGAACACTAGATCAAGGTTTGTTTTAAATGCAAAGGAATCTGAACTCTAAACATTATTTTACAGCAGAGAATCATTAAGTTATTTACTTGATGAAATTATTTATTTGAAAATTAATATTAAGGAAACATGCTAGCTGTGTTAATGGTAAAGTAGTATATAGCTATTTTTTTTTTTAATCTAGACAAGACAAAGGAAACATAACAAATGTTAATAGTTGTCTAGGTGATTCAGCTGTGGATAGTTTTTAGTTCTTTGCAATTTTCTGTATTTTCTAAACTTTTTCTAGTATTTTTAGAGTTGTATTTTTTACATTATTTATGTATTTTTACTTGCAGCAATTTAAGGGTATAATTTTTGAGTCATTTTTTCATGTCTTTTTTATAGTTTAAGCTAAATATAAATTTATTGAAGTGACATTTATATTAATTCTTTCATATTTGAATTTTCTTTTTTCCTCATGTCAGCATCCCTAATTTTACCCTAAAGTTTACTGTAAAAAAAAAAAAAAACAGATTGCATAGGGAATACCCTGACAGTATTAGTTAGGGCTCTGCTGTCTCCCTGCCAAGGGCAAGAGTTCCATCCCTGCTTGGGGAACCAGGATCCCACAAGCTGCACAGTGTAACCAAAAACAAAAAACAAGTGGACAAGAAGATAAAAATTACATCTTGATAATAACACCTTGCATTTGCAAGACTCTTTAAATTTATAATTTTATCCCTGTAAGTCTTATAAATTAAGTAGAAGTGGCATTTCCAAGATAGGTAAAGAGATTCGTAATCTGTAGTTCTAGAATAATCCTTTATTGCTGTGGGTCTCCAAGGGACCCAGTAAATGACATCCCTTTTCTCTGTTCAAAAATAGAGCCAGATGATAAATAGATAAAATAGTTGGTAGATAGAAAAACAAGTACCATCTTTATTGCTGATTAAGGTTAGATTGAAAGACTTCACTCCCTACCCTTTAGTCAAGATGTTGAAACAGCCCACTGGAGAGAAGGTTTGAGTTGGGAGAGAAGGTTTGAGTTGGCAGAGCAGGCAGGGGTATCCAGCTTGCTGCATTTCACTTGTCCTGTCCACGTGGAGAGTGAGGGAGAAAGATGGTCCTCTAGCTCAAGATCTTTGCTAGGTCAGCACTACTCAGTCAGAAAACATGGAGCAGCCAATGGCTATTACTTTCCAGCCAGATACCTCACTCTCCTCCACAGAGGGCAGAACTTGGCGGAACAAAGTGCCAGATGTGTTTAGAGAAGATGTCTCCTCATGAAAACAAAGCTAATTTTTTTATTGTAAATTAAATTTTGCCTGTTGTTTATCATCTGAAGAATCAGAAAGAAACTTACTCCAAATTTTCTTGTATCAGGGTTCAAATGTTTAAAACTCTTTGGAATGTATTTTCTCCTTGAAAGCTAGCAACTTCAGAGTTCATGAGGGTGTGTGACTCATATTTTTAAATGAATTCTCATCTTAGAAGCCTGCCTAAAAGAATACAGACCAGTGGAAATATAAAGATTTCTGACACATTATATTTTTCTATTTTGTAGAGCAACTTTTAAATACATACTCAAGAAAGTATGGAAACATGAAATGTACAGTAAGCATAAATTGTATATTGAATGTAAGTACATGTAGACTTATCATTTTAGGTTGCCAATGCCATGAAAAACTCATTACCTTTTGATGCTCCTGATTCTTCACAAGAAGGCCAGAAAGTACTTAAAGTTGAAGTCACTCCAACAGTGCCGAGGATTTCTCGGTCTGCGATTACAACAGCTTCAATCCGTCGCCATAGATGGAGGAGAGAAGGTGAATATAAAGTCCCTATAGCCCACTAATGGGTTAAAGTAAATTTATCACTGTTTTTACAGACTATATTTACACATGATATTATAGTACTTTATGTAGTTAAGTAAAATTGTTTAGTTGTTAAAAATAGCACTAGAAATGTGGTTTGTATACCTGAATTCATTTTAATATAAATATGTATATATATTTTATAAAGTAGAAAGATGTCATTTAAACTGCTCTCTGAATGTTAAAACAGAAAATAAGATCAAGTTAATTTTTTTTAACTAGTAATAACAATAGAAAAGAAATTTCTTTAAGCCTGTTTCCGAAAAAAGGTACCTGTATGAGCAGTGTGGGAGAAAATTATATAACTGGCCAAACTAATGGTATAATACAAGCTATACATAAAATAACTGATTTTTATCTTTCTTTTCCTTGTTTTGTAAGTGCTGAGTCCAGCAGTATTTCATAGGCATATGCTACTTGAATAGTTAAGCTGTCTTGCCTAAGAGAGATTAATTGCCATTTTAATGATCTCTATTTTTTTCTCCTATTCATTTGCAAACCTCACATTGTTCATCTGCTGCCTTATGTGTGTGCATGCTGTGCACACACATGTAACTATATAAATAATGTTTGTGTTTATGTCATATCCATTTATACATTCTCTTATCTGCCTGGGTCAAAATGCTCAGAAAAGAATAGAGCAGCAAAAAAGCACTAAAATTTTATATGTTGAATCCCAGATGGCTTTGACTTCTCAAACGAGGCTGACTCGAGTATTCCTGGCTCCCCGATCCAACACGGCTCCACTGACCTAGGGATCAAACGTGTGCAAGAGGGGGAGGTGCTGGTGCACAGGACTCCTGAGCACGGCTCACCGGAGCCCAACTCAGCAGCAGCCACAACAGAGGGTAGGACAGAGATGAGGAGGCAGAAGTCAGTGAGGCAGTTGCTGGAGAAGGATCCTGGCTCTCTGTCCCCAAGCAGAACATCTTTCCATTCTAGTGTGTGTTTCCACTACCCCAGGGTGTAGTAGACTCTCCTTGCAAAGCGCACCCCCCCTATATGCTAGCACCAGGTCAGGTACAATCTTTAGTTACCATTTGTGCTGGCCTGGAGTCTGCATCCCTGTGTATTAAAGAGCAGCTTGGCATGGCTACTAACAAGGGAGAGGCCTGTCTCCAAAAGGTCTGCAAATGCTTGGGATTTCTTCATTACTGAGCATGTTTATCCTAACATCAGGAAGGGAAAAATGCACCCCATGGACCTGAGCTTTATTATTCAATGTGTATCAATTTCATTTAGTTGATAATGTATTATTCGGAAAATAGGTGAGAGTTTTAAAGCTTTAATACATTATCTTTGAGAAATGGGACTGAAATGGAGCTGGCTAATTTGTCTCTAGTCCCAGGGTGGCCAATTAACAAAAACTTCTTATCTCTTTGACAGAATAAACCAGTATTGATTGGCTTCTTATAATCTTCAAATCAAGTTGCCTGGGTCTGAACTACTGACATCTTTCCTCTATAAATGTACTCTCCTGGTGCACACTACATTTTTATCATTTATTGTAAATAATGCTTATCTTATATAGCTCCCAAACAGAAGTGAAGTGTATTATTTAGAAGTCGTAAATCCTAGTAGATCCTTGTTTATATAGTATGGGTATCTCAAATGAGAATTTTTTTTTACCCCTCCACCACCACCACAGCCACGACTGTTATCTATAAAAGAACACTTGTCTCTGATAGGAAAGTATTTATTTGCTGTTTAACATGTGATGCCATAGAAATCGGTTTTATAAAAGAGGATACTGTAGCCTAACAGTTTTTTCATTATTTAATGTATTGCTGCTGTGGAACTTGTATACTAATTTATGAAATATAGCAAGTAGTTTTAAAATAGGTTACATATTTCTATTTATTCCACCTTAGGAAAATCTCTTGCTCTTTGGTGTGTTAAAAATTTGAGCATGCTCAGTAAGAACCTAAATCTACCTTCTGTTCCCTTGCCCATTTGCCCAGAGTGACCTGACTTAACAGTGTTGCATGTGCATGATCTAGGGACCCAAAGAAGTTGGTACTATGAAGAGAACCATGTGAAAGATACAGCCTTTCCTTTTCATTTTTTCTGTACCTCTTTATGTTATCCCTGGGAGTCAGTTGTATCTTGTATAAGGCGTAAAAATAAGTATATGAATAGATGTCAAATTCAGAGTTGGCCTAAATTGGTCAACATCTGTTTCTCCACTTTCTTGGTGACTAAACGAGCCACTTGAAGTGGATCTACTGCCATTGTTAGAATATTGGAGTATCCATGCTAAATGTAGTACAGTATTCACTAACATTGATGAAATTTAAGTATGGGATTGGGTAGAATCATTTCTTCCTATTAATCATAAGTCATACACTTTGAAAAAGGAAAAAATAGTAATTCCTTTAAAATGTCCTATTAAATGTTAAAACATCCTGTTTTAATATCTCCTATTACTGATAAAATTTCAGTGAAGGTGGGATATAGCCATTTAGAAAAGGAATGAGTCCCATTAGTGTGTTTGAAATTTCTCAAGTTATTTTTCCTTTTAATCTAGTTTAATTGTAGCTTAAAATCAGTAGTAGTAAAAGCTAATTTTTAAGGAAAAGCAACATAAATAGGAAAATTCATTAAAAATCCTTTTGGTTGTCTCATCTTTGGATCATGAATAGTATTATCACCCAAGGAGAAAATTAGAAAGGAAAATGTTATTAGACATAATAGCCTTTTTATTCCTTGAGGTTTTTTAGACAGATATATGGAAATTATTAAAACTAATGGAAAGTTTTGGTAATTCTGAAGTCGGCTGGAGCTTTTGGTTTAGCATCAATAATTGACCTTCTAAAAGAAAACAAAGGGAATTTCACCTGGCATCTGCAGTGGTTAGGACTCTGCTCTCTCAACTGCTGAGGACCTAGGTTCAATCCCTTGTCAGAAAACTAAAATCCCACAAGTCATGTGGTGCAACCAAAAGAAAAAAGAAAACATGTTTTCTAATGGTTTTAAAATAGTTTTACAGTTAAAGTTGTATTTATTACGTGTTGGAATTGAAGGGAGAATTCATCACCTATCTTTATCCTTATTGTTAAGTAACGTTTATGACTTTTAAAGCTGTATTTAAAATTATTACTAAACTGAGGACCATGCTTGTGATTAAAGTATGTTCAGTGTTCCACCATACTGAAATAGCATTTCTTAGTATATAAAATATCAGTAGGTTCTCTTGCATAGTGGTTTCTACATTGTCATATCTCTTTTATGGCCATATTGCTTGGGCATCAGATCTGCATGTGGCAAAATTCAGAAGCTAGCACTAAGTCTCTCAGTCTCTTTTCCTAACCATATGTATAGCCAATGACATATTTCTGTTCACTTCTAGTTTTATATTACTGATATTAATTCTGAACCAGTAACTATCTTTTCCTGAGCATTGTGGAGTTCTTCATAGTAATTATAAATAAATTGCTTAGATGTCATATAAATATAATTTTAAGTTTTTATTTTGATGTACACTATATACTGTTCTTGAGGAAGGGGTTGAGAGAAGTGGTGTCAGCTGCATTTTCATATGGCTTTGCATGATG
Source organism: Budorcas taxicolor (assembly GCF_023091745.1). Taxonomy (NCBI): domain Eukaryota; kingdom Metazoa; phylum Chordata; class Mammalia; order Artiodactyla; family Bovidae; genus Budorcas; species Budorcas taxicolor. The sequence goes on along the minus strand of NC_068911.1, from coordinate 134,048,460 downwards.
AATAAAGATTACTAAACTGCTGGATATAACAAGAAGATGCCTTTTGCTTTAAGGATAGCCTATTTCATTCTTCTTTTGAAGGAAAGAAATAACTAATCCATATGAGAAAATATATTTTTCCAAGTACTATGTTAAATAAAGATTGTGTTTAAGTATTTTGTGTATATTTTACTTAGGTAACTTGTATCTCAAAGTGATATTTTTTTGGATTTCTGTCCTAACAGTTTACCTTAGCTAAAATATTGATATCTGAATGTAGATTTAGACTGAACTTTCTTACAATCTGGTAAACATATTTTAAAGGTAGCAAACTTCTGTCAGTTTTTGAAAGAAGCAAATGTTCTATTTTCTAAGAGAGTGTTGATCATACTTTCAGTAAAGGAATCGGGCTTTCTGGAAACCCAAACTGAATACATGCTGCTTTTCTTACAAAATCCCAAGATAAGAATTCTTTTGTTAACTGCAGTTTCTGCATGAAACTTAATGGAATACTATAAATATTTTGTGATCCCAAAATAATATATCTCAATATTTAAAATCTAAAATATTATATAAATATATAATATAAAATTATTATATTATTTATTATACTATAAAATAGTAAAAAATTCGTCCTCAGTATCCTTGTTGGTTCTTACCTTTGTTCTCTGATAATCAAATATTTTCACATTAATTGATTAAGAAAATATGGAAACCAGTGAGTAGGCATGTTCATAAGGTAAAATATGACTGAAGTTACTAGAAGCAATGTAGAGTTTTTAGTTTAGAGTTGGAAAATGTACTAGTTCCATGTTAAAGATTTTAAAGCCATTTAGAAGCAATTAGCTTTTAAATATAAAATTTCATAGTAGTTAAAAAGGGTTTGGGGATGAGTTTTTGACATTATTCTGGGTGACTGAAATTAGAAGGGTCTCCTATTTTATGATAGGTTAAGGAAGATAGGAAAATTTTTGGTTTTTTTAGACAGATATGCTCACCTCAAATTGACAAAGTGTGTCATAAAGATTTATGATCACTGTGTATTTTACCTGCAGTTGTGTGTCTAAATATTGATATTAATAGTATGCTAGACTTGTTTGTGAATAGTTTTACATAAGCTAGCCCAGTTAAAGCTAAATGAACAGAATAAATAACACCAGAATTCTGTATAGATTGAGGCTCCTTCCCCTAAATTATTTAGGGAAAGTGTTTAGCAAGGGTCATTGCTGACCTATAGCAAACATTACCTAGGAGAAAAGGTCAGTTGAGTTGTTATTCACGGCTGCTTTTTATTTAATTTAGCTATTGCTGAGTCTGTCTGATTTGTTTTTTAGGTGCTGAGGGTATAAATGGAGGAGAGGAGTCGATAAACCTGAATGATGCAGATGAAGGATTTTCATCAGGGGCTTCCCTCAGCAGCCAGCCAATTGGGACCAAACCATCCTCCTCTTCTCAGAGGGGAAGCTTAAGGAAAGTAGCAACTGGGCGTTCAGCCAAGGATAAAGAAACAACTTCTGCCATCAAATCCAATGAGAGCCCTCGAGATTCAGTAGTTCGCAGGCAGTATGTACAGCAACCAACTGATCTTAGTGTAGATTCAATTGAGCTGACACCGATGAAGAAACACCTGAGCCTGCCTGCTGGCCAGGTGGTGCCAAAAACTAATAGCATTAATCTAATCCGGACAGCCAGTGCTTCCTCAAGTAAATCATTTGACTATGTAAATGGCAGTCAAGCAAGTACCAGCATTGGGGTTGGCACTGAGGGTATTACTAATTTAGCAGCTAACAGTGCTAATCGATATTCAACTATCAGTCTACAGGAAGACCGGCTAGGTCAAGCTGGAGAAGGTAAAGAGCTCCTCAGCCCAGGAGCTCCCTTAACCAAGCAGTCTCGATCCCCAAGTTTCAATATGCAGCTAATATCCCAGGTGTAGTCTTGATATCCTCTCTCATCTTTCTGCTTATCTTCTAGACTGAACATTTCATTGTGCAAGAAGACACTTCATCCCACATTGTGAAAACATTGGTCATCATAAACAGATCTGATTTAGTTTAGGTATCTTCATACTGTATTTTGTATGGAAACAGCAATAAGGTTTTCTTTTCTCTCTTCCTCTATCTTCTCTTCACCTCCCTTGTAAGCGTGTTTGTGAAGCAGTAGAAAATGTTTGCGTTTTCCACACCTTCATTTCTCCTTGGGTGATGTGCAATCCATCGTAGGCTGATCGGTCCCATTTCAACACTGTGAGACTGAGGTTATGTTAGAGGAAATGGTGTATATGATCCCTATGAATGATACTTTGGCTTTTGTTTTTAAAAAAAAAAACGGGTTTGTTCTCATAATCTGTAGAACTATGAAGATAACTGGATCATATTTTTTCTCTCTTAACCAGGAGTGCCTCAGAGATTCTGCTATGACTTTGGACTTCTCTGAGTCTGTGCAATCATTTTCTTGAGAAGCATGGGGAAAGGTGGTAGACTGCTGCACTTTTTCATTAAAATGAGGGTGGCTCTTTTTTTCCCCCATCTCCTTTATCTCGAGGATACAATGTTCAGTTACTGAGGCATTTGAATCAAGTTGTGGCCACCTCTGTTGGAGGACAGGGCTCTAAGTTGATTGTGTAATAGATAATGCACTTTCTCAATGGCTCTATAGTCATTATTAACATGTCTTCCCTCCTCCCCACAGGGACATAAGGTCATTTCTGTCCTTTGAGTTTGAACAGCTAATAAATCAGAGAATCCAAGGGGCTTGTTCTATTTCCCAGGAATGATTGACACTTCGGTGCTGGGGTTTTATGGGGGGAGGGGGCAGTTTCTGTTTAGCTTGTGTGGGATTGTTTGTGTGAGGGGAAGTTTTGATTTTTTTTTTTTCCTTTTCCTTTGTGAGCTGATGATGACTGAAGTAGAATAAGTACGTCTTCAGGTAAAGAGAGGGATTTCTCAACCCACTTTCTATGATGTCAGACTATTGGAGAAACCCTTTCAGCTGCTTTCTAGATGTACCTAAATTCAGTCAGATATTTTGGATTAAGAAACCTGAAGTCCTGATAGGTCATATACTCCAAGGAAATACATCAGGGACAGATAATTGGCTGAAAACACTGATGCTTCAATGTGACACATTTTTATAGAGCATTTCTACCAGGGGGTACTGACTTGATTTCTCCTACAAGGACCACACTGCCTTTGTGTTTAATGTAATGCAATTTGTGTACCTTCTAATCATATATCTGCAAAAGTTCTCATTTTTATAAATCTTTGAAATCATGCCAGTAAGCTAGATGTTGAATGTATGTAAGTAGCATTTGGTAACTGTGCTAAGAGGCTATGAAAATGCATTATTGGTTTTTTTAGAAATTATTTTTTTTTTAGTTCTGATTTGGTTGGATAAGATTTCATTATGAACTCATCTGGGCCCCAGGCTCTAATGCTTGACTGAAATAGAAGAAAATATATTGGTTTTTGAAAATCAGTGTATTGTGACTTGAACTGCTATACATTCTTCCAGACAATATTCAGAGCGATGAATGCTTTGTACATTTAGACATTCTTATTTTATTATTGTAAAAGAAAAATAGACTGAATTTACAGAAGCAAGTATTCTCCTAATTAAGTTTGAAATATTACCTCTACTGATTAAAATTCCAATAGATTTTGATAAAATAACCAGAAAAATGCTTCTCATTTTTTCACACCTTAAAATCCAGCCCCTTCCTTTTTATTGTAAGAGTTTTTTATTTTGGGGGGTTTTGTAAGGTACTTTCTGTTAGAATCTTTATGAAAACAGTGAGATGCTTGTTTGAATTTGGTGGTGTGTAATATTTTTCAGCTCATATGAAAATGGAAAACTAGAACCTGAACTATTACCTATAACATTGCCAAAGTCTGAAGAAAAGCTAAAAGTTGATAGAGATTTATTGATTTGTGTATATATATGTGTGTGTATATATATAGTGTGTATATGTATATATCACAAAGACATATTTTAGATATCTTTTAATTTAACTAAGGGATGTCAGATAAATGAATTAAAAGCCAAATAAATGAGGTGTAAAGATATATAACATGATAAGGAAAGCAAAGTTTTGGGTATGAAAAGAAAAGAGCATTATACTTAACAGGAGGTGAGATCTTGGCTGGAGATCAGTCACTTTATGGTAAAACTGCCTGGTTGACTTAAGAGGCTGAAGGGTTGTTTTTAATTTAGCAAGTTGTGCATTTATTGGCACCTAAATCTAGCATGCTTTTAGCTATAGCACAAAAAACCCCCAAATAATACCAAATTACAGCAAAAACTATAAAAGACATAATAAACTCTCCCTCTGATTTGTTAGAAATCTTACATTACACTTGAAAAGTTGGTTTTGAAAAACTTTCAACTTAGAGGATTTCATATATCTCTATGTGTGTTCATATATATTTTGTACATACACATACCCATTAATGTTTCATGACCCTCTAACATTTGTGTTCCATTCTTTTAAGTGGTATAATTTGGCCCCAAAGAAGAAACATTTCATTTAGTTCAAATTTTGCATTTGGTGTCTTAGAACAGATTTCCTGTGCAAGATACAGTTAAAATGGAGTGAGTCAGTCATAAACCATAGTCACATTTTCAAAGAGATTTTTTAATATTCATTTGCATCATTGCATTTAATGTAAAATAGTTTTCAGATATACAGCTGTTACAAATATATGCCAGCAATATTCATGCTTTATCCTTTAAAAACTTTCTGTTTTTATACTTCCTAACTTCCAGTTTAAAAAGTTCTTTCATTTATGGACAAGCTAGTTAGGGTGAAAATACTTGTTTTCTATAATAAAACAATTTGATTGATGTTATCTATGCCAGGTTCAATTAAGAAATACAAGGAAATTATCTGCCAGTTTTGGGAATTCTTCTCTATGATGTTAATTTGAAATCAGGTTACTAGAACACATATATTTTAGAACAAATGAAGTGTAAAGTGAAAGCTAGCTTAGAAGTAAGATTTTTAAATACGAAAATATTTTGAGAAGCTGCATGGGAGCGTGATGATTGTAATTTGAAATCCTGATCATTACCACTAGTCTTATCTTCCCAGTGATTCTCCTGTGCCTGTTTATTATAAAGTCAATTTTTTTGTGTGCTAAAGAGACCATAGAGGTAATCTAGGAGTCTCCCAGCACCCACTACTTCATATCCATTCTTAGGAAACTGAGGCTCAAAAAGGTTGTAATGTGCTCAAAGTCACATAACTTAGAAGCAGAGCCAGAGTCAAACTCCTGTCTCCCGTCAAATGCATGTTAACACCCCACTGCCTCCTTTCACTCATCATATGATGAGTGTGGTATGGAACACTCTCCAATTCTGCAGTTTCTTTACAGTTTGGGTCTAGTAGTGGTGAATATAGCACATTAAGAAAAGTATTAAATCCAGAGAAAAATGTAGAGTAATAAACATAGATGGGGAAGGATAATACATTTTTCTTACTCTAATTTATGCCTTACTGTTTTCTGCCACTTAACAATTGTATGCTGCCATTTTATAGTTTATTATGTTTCTGGGAATTTATTTAAATGCAAAAATAAACCCAGTGAAAATGACTTTAATCAGTATTTCTAGTTATCTTAAGTAATTTTGAATCAGCCAGCTTTCACAGTCACCTAGGTGGCAGGTTAACTGTATTGCACAATGTAGTATTGCAAAGTAAAGATAAATTTGATTCCATAATTTCTAATGTAAGGAGATTGAACCTTGTGCTCAGAGCAGATAGATAACAAGCAATTATTTCCTTCTTTGATTGAAAAAGATTTATAGTGAAGCTTATGGTTGCATAGCAGAATGGTGAACCATGTCATTTAAAGTGTATATATGGTATAAAATGTTTTAAATGCAGTAGTCCCAGCTATATAAGCTCAATATTTCCAAGCTACATTCTCAAATTCCACTTGGTAGCTTTACTGAAGTACTGAGAATAACTCCTTTTAAGTTGTTTTGTTTGCACCATTTTTGTGAATATTTTAATGAATTGCGGTATTTTTCCTACTCAGACGAGTTAGTATGGGTCCATTTTTGAGTGCTTTTAATTGTTGACAATCAGTCAGTCTCATTTAATTCTCTGCATGTTCATCTGTAAATAAAAATACTAGTACGTATCTTCAGTGGGTAGTACACTATTTATACAGACACTAGCAAGGAGGTTCTCTCCATTTCTGATCTTGGAATTACAAAGTAAGTTTTATGGTTTTGTTTTTTAAAAATCAGGATTTCAGTTACATACTTGTTTTTTAGTTTTAAAATGTTTAATAAGTCATGACAGTGGTCAGAAAATCTACAACAATTTTAGAGCAATTTTTTCTATACTATGGCTATGTAAACATTCTGAACCTGAGACTTTTTATCTTTCAAGTTGAATGATTATTGTCATGTTTCAAACCACTAAGTCGGTTGAGACACTTATTTGTAAAAATAATTTTTAAAAAAGTGCTTTTTAGAAACAAGCTGTTTGAAAATCAGCTAGAAATAATTGATAGCTTAAACTCTAAATGTTAGAATATTTGCCAGATTATAAAATGGAATGCAGTATAAAATTGTTAACAGTGCTAAAAAAAAAAAAACCATGAGTCACCAGATTGATAAAACTTTCCATTGCCAAGGTGGTCGTGTTGATAATGTAAGACAAATTTTAGTATTAACCTACATTGTATACCTAATGGGTATATCATATTGGCACTGAACATATATAGGAAATACTATTTGTAGAGTCAACCAATGTGCACTTAAACTATTGGATTTTTGGTGGTGCCAGAAATTTGTGTGGTGATCCCAAGCCATTAGAATTAGAGGAGTCATATAATCATCCAACATTCCCCTGCCCATGTAGGTACATTGCTTCTGAACCTGACCACATAACCACAAAATTTAACTTCAGTCTCTTCAGTATGTTTATAATCTTAGCCATTAGTCACATGAGAAATAGAAGAGCAAACAGTTTAGGATAGAAGTTAGCAGATAGCTGGCAATGATGTGAAATAACTGGCAGCATAGTACAGATACGTAAGTTCTATGTTTTGTTTCTGGATTTTCTGAAAATGTTTACAAATTAAGTCATATTCAGATGTCTGCTATTATGCTGTTAATACAGATTTTTACACCCAAAATTAGAATTAGGCATAGCTTAAAGTATAAATGTCTTTTTTTTCAGAATTGTGTATCTGAAGGTAGGTTTAGTAAAGAAAGTCTTCTGTTTTCAAAGATAATGAACTTAATTGGACAGTCCATTCCCAACTACAGAATTCATATTAATCTGGTTTGCTGTATTTGAGTGTCAAAAGTGTAGTGTTAATGATATCAGAGGAAATTCTTCACATCTTCATAAACTACAAAAGTTACCAAAGAAAATGAATCAACCAAATATAAAATTTGAAGTACCTAACTGTTAAGGAATGAGGCCCCTTTAACATGAAGGATTGATTTCTAGCCCTGGGGGAAATATTCTTCCACGTGGAACAGATATACAGAACCTACAAGATTCCTTTTGAGGTTTTCTTATCGTGTTGGTAAAATGTCAACATTTATACTTCCAGCAAAAGTACCAGTTAAGGGTTAAGTCCAAATATTATTTCTTATGGCAAATTTTCATGTCTCCTTAATTCAAATTAAGGATTTTGCTCATCAGTATTAAATAAAAGGGGGAGAGAGAAGAATTTCTGTAATTGGTAAACTGTATAATATTGTGACTTTCTAAAAAAATTGAGGGTAAATTATAGAAATGTGTATTTTTAAGTGAGCAATGTCAGTTATTTCTAGTAAGTATGGTATTGGCTAAAACTATGTTTACATAATTTATGTACTCGATCATTCTGGGTATTTTTTTTCTTCGCAGAAAAACAACGATTGGGTTAAGAAAAGTTAAAACACTTATTTTTAAAACAGTTCAGTAAGCACTAAAGAGTTTACTTAAACTGTTAAATAATGATTTGGGGGATATGAATTTGTATATTACCTGATGTCCCAAACAGGCTCTGTGTATTATTTTTTTTATATCAGATAGAAGTTAAAAAGTAATGAATGTGTTGATCTGCTATCTTAGAAAAGATTGGCTTTCTAACAGTTATGAACTTCGGTTTTTGTGGGTTTTTTAAGTTTTATCATCCAAACTGAATTGAGACATATGCTAAATGTTCTTTGTGTTGTTTTAAAATATTTGTAAGAAGTTCATTAACTGCTTTACAGTGGTGGTTTTTGATTCTTATTCTAAAACTTATACTGGCTTTACATTCAGTTTAACTGGTTAAGTGAAACAGTTTTTATGATGCAAAGATAGTTTTCCCACTTGGTCATCATAATTTGACTCTCCTGACCTACAATTTCTGAAGAGTTTTTTACTACTGTAACATCATGTATCTGATCTCTGTCACAATGGACAAGTATACAGGAAATATCCTACTTTCACATGTTTGCTTCATAAAAGGATACAGGTTAAATAGGTCAGCTCTTACACATTTTTGTTTCTTAACCAGGATCAACCTATAGCTTGGTGTAAACTTGCCAAGTATTCAGAGAATAACGCTGGTTAAAATTTAAATATGATAGGAAGAAAATATGATCTCTATTGACTGATGTCCTTTCAAACTAGGACTAGTGAAAACATTTTTCAGAGCTGAAGAAGAAACGCACATTTAAGATCATATTTATTGGTGCATGTAAGCCATTATCTTAACTGTCTTACTGAACTGGTTAATGCTGTTGATTGTTGAAATGTGAAATGTAGTCACTGTTGACCTTGTAAATATCTGCCAGAGATGAAAAAATATTTTAAGTTATAAATAAAGATGTATAAACTTCATTATCAGTCTGCAATGCAGAATCATATCTAAGATGTTAAATATTGTGTTTCTTGAGAGATGTGTAATTTTTCCCTAGATGTGTCTAGTTACATTAAGGATGTAAATTTTCTTTTGTACAGTATAAAATACAGCTTTATTTGGCTTTTGACTGGATTTTCCTGAGTTAATTTATATCATACCTAGGTTTCTTAGCTTAAAATGGCCCTTCATTGCATTTTTCAAAGCATGTAATTTTATTCACGTATGTCTGAAGTTTTTAATTTATACGATTCCCTATTAAGGAAATTTATAAAATTAAGGCAATATATAAAATATATATATAGCACCCAAAATAAGAAATAACATGTAGGCAGGAGTGAAATTAATACATAAAACGTGTGCCACACATTTATGTTACTGTTGAGGTACATATTTATCTCTGAGCTTTAAAGCAGCCAACGAGAGAGAGAGATTAACAATGTGATTTTGAGATATCCTTAAATCAGTTTCTCAGGTGAAGCACAACTGTTTCTAGTACTGAGACATTAGAACTAATTTTCTTTTCTGGAGCCACCATTATTACAGTGCCATTTACGCTCTTCAGTAATGTATGAAAGTGCTTTTCTCATACGCTTACCAGCAGTTTGTTCTCTAGCATTAAACTTCTTGATCGATGCTACATTGTCTTTCTAAAGATACTTTAACCTTCTCTTAGAACATGGATTTAACAAAGGCCTGAGCCCCCAGGCTGCCTTTTCCTTTCCTTTTACATGCATTTTCTAGAAAAATCTCTTCTGTACCTTTTTTCCTCATGCCTGGTATTCCTTACTTACAAGCCAAAGCTTTCTCTTCCCTTTTATATCTTGTTATGCCTTAATGCAAAATTGCTGGTATAGATTAGCAGTTCCAGAAGAGTGATATAAGGCAACTCACCAGACCTTTTTATTTCCCTCAACTCTAGTTCTCCATCAGTTAGGAAGAATGCATTTTACCAGTTGACAGTTTCAGTATTCCTTTCATTAAAAATATATTACTTGGTGGTCCATTGGTTAAGATTCTGCATTTCCACTGCAGGAGGTGCAGATTCAATCCCTGGTTGGGAAAATAAGATCCTCCATACCATGCAGCAGGGCCTGGAAAAAAAATTTAAAAATTTTAAGAATCAAAATATTACTTGTTTGTTTGAAAACCTTAGAAAATACAGAGAAAGTACAAAGGAGAAAGTCACTTTAAGGTACTGTAATAGTGAATATTAATAAGGTAGTGGAGGCAGTATCCTTCCACACAAATACAACTCTGGTCCAGGACACAATATTTTATGGTCCAAAGATGAATTAAAAATGACACTTGTTCAGTGGTAGGATGTGCCAAGCACCATTGTAAACACTTTACAGAAAATACCACTATTCAGTTCTCAGTTAATACAAGTGTCTGATAGGTATTGTTTGTTATGGTGGTAGTGATGTAGTCGCTCAGTCGTGTCCAACTCTTTGCAACCCCACGGACTGTAGTCCTCTAGGCTCCTTTGTCCGTGGGATTTCCCAGGCAAGAATACTGGAGTGTATTACCATTTCCTTCTCCAGGGTATCTTCCCAACCCAGAGATCAACCCCGTGTCTCCTGCACTAGCAAGCGGTTTTTTAACCACTGAGCCACCTGAGAAGCCCCAATAGGTACTATTACTCTTCCTTTATAAAAAAAGGAAATTTCATCTGAAGTTATCAACAACCTCAGATAATGCAGATGATACCACTTTAATGGCAGAAAATGAAGAGGAACTAAAGAGCCTCTTGAAGGTGAAAGAGGAGAGCGAAAAAGCTGGCTTAAAACAGTTGATTCATGTCAATGTATGGCAAAACCCAAGTAATTAGCCTCCAATTAAAAATTCAAAAAACAAAGATTGTGGCAACTGGTGCCATCACTTCATGGCAAGTCGACAGGGAAAAAGTGGAAACAGTGTCAGATTTCATTTTCTTGGGCTCCAAAATCACTGTGGATGGTGGCTACAGCCATGAAATTAAAAGACTTGCTCCTTGGAAGAAAAGCTATGACAAACCAAGACAGCATATTGAAAAGCAAAAGCCAAAAAACCACAAAGAAAACCAGATGTCACTTTGCTGACAAAGGTCTTTATAGTCAAACCTATACAGTAATGGTTTTTCAAGTAATCAGGTTATGGATGTGAAAGTTGGACACAGAGAAAATCGAAGAATTGACACTTTCAAACTGTGGTGCTGGAGAAGACTTGAGAGTCCCTTGGACAGCAAGGAGATCATATGAGTTAATCCTAAAGAAAATCCACCCTGAATATTCACTGGAAAGACTGATGCTGAAGCTGAAGATCCAATACTTGGGCCACCTGGTGTGAAGAGCTGATTCATTGGGAAAGACCCTAATGCTGGGAAAGATTGAGGGCAAGAGGAGAAGGGGACAGCAGAGCAAGAGATGGTTGGATGGCATCACTGACTCAATTGACATGAGTTTGAGCAAACTCAGGGAGATAGTGAAGGACAGGAAAACCTGGCTTGCTGCAGTTAATGGGATAGCAAAGAGTTGGACACAATTTAGCAACTGAACAACTAGGTCACCGAGCTAGTAAGTGATAGAGCAGAGACACTCAAGACATTCAGGCTCACAGACTTCTGCACTTAACCATCAAGATACAGCTGCATGTAATGTTGATTGTTCTCACTTGCCTGAGGCCAAGGGCCCTGTGGAAGCTGGGAAGGAAGGGGAGTTTGGATCTCAGTAGAGCTAGATTACTAAAAGGCAAATTAAACCCTTGAAAGAATCAAGTCCTCATACCCTAGATATCCATAGTTATTTTTAAATTAACTTTTCTCCTACATATGTTGGGTTGGCTGAAAAGTCTATTGGGGTTTTTCCATGTTACAGAGAAACCTGAATAAACTCCTTGGCCAATCCAATATAATGTTTCCAGTTGACTACTGTCCTTAATTATATCCCATTCTTATTTCTCCAGAGTGCATGTGTGACTGGAGAAACGAGAAAATAGTCTTTCTATGGTTCCTGTGAGGAACCTCAGTTGAGAAAAGCTGGGTTTTTTTTTTTAATTTTATTTATTTTAATTGGAGGCTAATTACAATATTGTATTGGTTTTGCCATACATCAACATGAATCTGGGGTATACACAGGTTCCCCATCCTGAACCCCCCTCCCACCTCCCTCCCCGTACTATGCCTCTGGGTCATCCCAGTGCACCAGCCCCAAGCATCCTGTACCCTGCATCAAACCTGGACTGGTGGTTTGTTTCTTATATGATATTATACATGTGTCAGTGCCATTCTCCCAAATCATCCCACCCTCTCCCTCTCCCACAGAGTCCAAAAGACTGTTCTATGCATCTGTGTCTCTTTTGCTGTCTCGCATACAGGGTTATCGTTACCATCTTTCTAAATTCCATATATATGTGTTAGTATACTGTATTGGTGTTTTTCTTTCTGGCTTACTTCACTGTATAATAGGCTCCAGTTTCATCCACCTCATTAGAATGGATTCAAATGTATTCTTTTTAATGGCTGAGTAATACTCCATGGTGTACATGTACCACAGCTTTCTTATCCATTCATCTGCTGATGGACATCTAGGTCGCTTCCATGTCCTGGCTGTTATAAACAGTGCTGCGATAAACAGTGCTGCGATGAACATTGGGGTACACGTGTCTCTTTCAATTCTGGTTTCCTCAGTGTGTATGCCCAGCAGTGGGATTGCTGGGTCATAAAGGCAGTTCTATTTCCAGTTTTTTAAGGAATCTCCACACTGTTCTCCATAGTGGCTGTACTAGTTTGCATTCCCACCAACAGTGTAAGAGGGTTCCCTTTTCTCCACACCCTCTCCAGCATTTATTGCTTGTAGACTTTTGGATCACAGCCATTCTGACTGGCATGAAATGGTACCTCATTGTGGTTTTGATTTGCATTTCTCTGATGAGTGACGAGCATCTAGAAAAGCTGGTTTAGACAATTCATAAAGAAAAGGAGTCTCCCAAAATACAAAACTTTAAAAAATTTATTTCCTTCCTCCCAGCCACCCTGGGAAAAAGCAGCTTAGGAAGTTGGACTTATTTGCAATTATTTGTAATTTAATGTTATTTTTAACTGCATGGGAGAGGGTAGAAATAGTCTTTCATGTTTAGGACCTCTAAAGATCTAAATGTGGCCCTGGGTCATAATTCAAATAGGTTGGATGTAATCTGTGGTAATAGCCCTAGTTTTGTTCCAAATGTTACATCAGAAAGGGGTGATACTGACTTTACAACACGAAGGGTCAGTTAGTTTTGTCACTTTATCTTAGGGAACAATGTTTAATACACATTAGGAATGAAAACATTTTTTATGGCTAGGTTATGTTAATCAGTACAGACTTAACGTTCTGAAATACCTATAGCTAAAATACAGTTCCATTCAAAGAGATTAATCACAGTATTTTAAGAAATCTATAGACATTATCCAGTGCTATAAATAATGATTTTACACTGTGAAATTCTTTCTGAATTGAAGGTTATATTCTATAACTAGTTTCTCAGAATGTGAATTACTATGTACACATTTTGGAGAGCTTACTCTGCCAAATCTTTCACTGCTAATCTGTGTGTGGTTTATGAAGACCTCATTATCCCAGGTTCAAGAGAATACTAGAGATAAAATAGCTTCTGGTTACTATATTCTCTGGATTCTAAGACAGACAATCACATTTGTTTCCTGAGCATTATTGATATTTTTAAAAATCTCTGAGGCATCTGCCATTGACATTCTAGACCTATTGTACCCTTATCGAGTGTGTTTAATGCATAGCATCTAGGTCATTTTATATCATATTTTGATCTAAAATATAGTTTGGGTAAAACCCTTTGTTTGAATATGAAAATAATTAAAACTTGAAAAACTAATTTCACATTTTTAAATTCACTATCTTACTGAGAAAGGAATTTATAAAGACATTCTGATATGCTGACAAATGAAGTCATTGGTGAAGAAAAATGTGCAGCTGACATCTTGATGCTGCAATCTGCTGTCTAAATATTAATTAAAACTTTATTTCTTCTCTAGAATCTAAATTTGATGACCAACATTCTTTTTATATTCCTTCTTTTACAGATATAAGATCTTTGTCTCTGAGGTATTCTTAATTACAGTTTGGAATAAATCTTCTGATTCCCAAATAGTCCTTTTGCTCTTGGTCTATTTGTATTGTCTCTTTCAGAGTTGAGCCTTTATTAAAAAGTTGGTGAAGCCAAAATTGACTGGAAACTCTGCCCACAGGGGCAAGGATTATCAGCTGTTGGGTTTCAAGGTGGATCAGTAGATGAACTGGCTTTTTCAACTGGGGCCTCCTCTTCTGATTAGTCTTCTGAAAAAGAAATGTTTAAATAAAGACAGTTGCCAGTGGTCTGGGAGCCAAACAAGGAGATTCCTAGTGTCCCACATAATCTATCCTGTTACACTAGCCAAACTCAGTATGCCTTCTCATTTCTACTCTGTTGAGTCCAGATCCTCTGGTTCACCTTGTAAATTCCTGCTATTATGTTAAGTATGACAAGAGATCTAGGATCTAATTGGTCCTTGTTTCAGACTTTGACCAGTCCTCCAGCTCTGTTCCAGTCTGCTCTTCGGACTTTAGAGGTTCCTATAGACGAATTCCTGAGACTAACTGGAGTTCTGTGACAGGAATAGACACTGTCGTCATCCTTTCTTGGCCTGCATTTCAGCTTACTCTGCTTTTCCTGATCACTATACATCTTCCAAAATTTTATTAAATTATTCAACTTCTTTTCCTGTTTCTTTGTATGTATGTATGTTTATATTTAAAATTTTCTTTTGACTCTTATTTTAGTGGCATTTCAAGACAGTATTCAATTAGCCATCTTTAATCAAATTCTGAAAAGTGAAAGTGTTAGTCACTCAGTCATATCTAACTTTTTGCAACCCAAAGGATTATAGCCCACCAAGCTGCTCTGTCCATGGAATTCTCCAGAGAAGATTAGTGGAGTGGGTTACCATTTCCTTTTCCAGGGGATCTTCTCAACCCAGGGGTCGAACTTAGGTCTCCTGCATTGCAGGCAGATTCTTTATTCAAATTCTAAAGACTCTTAAATTCAGAGACTTTTAAAACCTGGCCATAAATTTCAAACTATAACCCAATTAGCTGCTGGCATCTCTACCCACTTAAGATGTATTCAAAATTGGCTTGGTCTTCTCTTGCTCTTGGAAAAGTCTAATGTTCTACCCAAACTGTGTGTGGAATACATGAGGAAATTGCCATCTTATAATCATCTCTATCTTCAACTTCCTGCCACTCCTGAATTCTAGATCTCCATTCTGAATGGTATGACCCTTTGTTTTTAATCTATCCCAGCACCAATCTAGAAGGGAAACTCAGCTCCTTCTGTCTCTTTCCCACATATGCGTGCGAGCATGCTCATTCATGTCCGACTCTGTGATGCATGGACTGTAGCCAACCAGGCTCTTCTGTCCATGAGATTTTCCCAAGCAAGAATACTGGGATGGGATGCCATTTCCTTCTCCAGATCTTCCTAACCCAGGGGTTGAATCCAAGTCTCTTGCATCTCCTGCATTTGCAGGCTGATTCTTTACCAATCGCACCACCTGAGAAGTCCCATTTCCCACACATATACCATAAAAACAATTAAAACCCACCACTCACACTAAGTCTGCAGAAGACTAGTGAAGATTTGAGAGGGAGATGGAAGAAAGTTTCCATCATAGAAACATAACTTATTAGTTGAGTAGTAGTATCAGATCGTCACATTTTTTAAGAACTCTTCAAGCACTTCAGTGTTAACTGTTGACTATATTCCTTCTCCCTCCTCAACCCCCAACTTCTGTTTTTGATTCCAATGTAGAGAAAATTAATTTCTCTTTTGTTTTCTTAAATTCTGCTAACCAAAATGGAATACTAAGGTAGGTATCCAGGCTATGACTATTTCTCTTTCCCAATCAGATTTCCTAAACAGTTTCCAAAATGATGTAACTCTGTCTCTTCCTTCCCTCGGCTCCATTCTTTACCACCTTTATCCAGAATGATCTTTCAATACAAATGTGACTAGTGGCCTAAGGGCCAAACTAGCCCTCATAAAAGCACACTTAACTTTGGGGCTTGCCTCTTGACCCTTTATACACCCACTATGTTGATTTGGGCCTTCCACCTGGAAAACTTTACCCCTCCTTTTGTCTGGCTTAAATCTATTCAATCCTCAGGTTTCAGTTTAAATATCTCTTCCTCCAAAGAAACTTTTTTCTGAATCCTTCTGTCCTTTAATTAGATAATTCTGCCAGTGGTTCGATAAACACTGGGCTTTCCAAAATCGTAGCATTTTTTTCCCATATATTCAGTATCTTCTATAAGGGCTACTGTGAGCACAGAGAGCAGGTTCCGCTAGCTCAATAGTGTAACGTTATTATCTAGTATGCAGGTTTTGTTTTGAATGAATGAATGAATCCAAATGAAATCGTAGTTAGTGGGTAATACTGTTATTCCAGCAGGTTCACTCCTTTTCTTCTTCATTACCTTTTTCCTCATTAGTTCTCTCTGCGTCCATTCCTTCCATTTTCCTCCTCTCTTCATCCTATCAGTAGTCTGATTCCGATCTCCACATTCAGTGCCCCAGCCCTAATTCTCTTCATACCAGAGAGCACTGCTCCCCTCCTCCCTACCCCAAATCCCTGAGATGCACGGGGTCCTACCTTTCACGCCAAATGAGGTTGTTTAAAAATAAATAAACCCCAATTCATTCCATTATCTTTTCCCTCAAAAGAAAGTATCCAGAGAAACCAATGACACTTTGAAGACTGCGTTTGCACAGAGTTCACTCAATTTCCTCAAATCTAAGCAATGCTTCCTACTCCCTTCCCCGGAAACGGAAAGAGCAAAAGCAAAGCCCAGAACCCAGAGCTTGGGGATTCCTTTTCCTCAGTTTTCTTGTGGGCGAGGCCATCAGACCGACGTTGACTGGTGAGCAGAACCGTCGCTCTCAGCCGAGTCCACGTGCTATTGGATACACGGGGCTCCGCCTCCTGAGCAGGGCGGGAGATTTGGTGTGCCGCAGGGAAGCTTCCCATCCCCCCTTCTGGCTCCCGGAGCTCTCCTGGTCGACCTTGTGACCCTGCGGTTCTGCTCCTGCACTGCCTACAAGAATTTGGCATTCTTGCTAGGGCTGAAGCCTTCTTCCCAGCGGCGACATTCAGCCGGGTAGCGTCCGGCTGGCACGAGGCGGCCGCAGCCGCTCCTGGTGGAGACCTGGCAGTTCGTGGTGGGGCGGCGGGACAGCCTGCCTCCCTCTCCTGCTTTGCCCGGGGCTTCTGAGGTGAGTCCAGGTGCACCCAGTCCCCAGCCTTCGCCTGAGCACCCTGGGCGAGGTGGCTGCGCCTCCCTCTCTGCGCTCGCCAGACTGCCTCCAGCCTCGCTGGCCTGAGAACCCTCGGCTGCGCGAGGCCCAGAGCGAAATCAGTAAATACTTGTTGGGGTGAGAGGCTCCTTCTTTAAAGACCGTTGCTCTGTCCAGCAGTGATGGATCTAGTGTTCAGAGGATGTCTGTTACCAGAATATCTGTTTCCCGGCTTGAGGAGCCTTCTGCTTGCAGAGAGAACTGTAAAAATCCGTAAAGAAAGTAGTAAGGTGTCCTGGGATAGGAGCATGTACAGTGAGGGCTGCAGAGGAAGGAATCTTGTCCCAAAAGTACCACTGAAGCAGGAACACTTTGATGTCATCCCACCCTGGAAGCACCAAATGAATCCTAACTGAACACAGTCACCCTGGGCCAGGGGTTGTAAAGCAGTTGCAAAACCAGGCTCCTTTGGTAGGTTTCTGTAGAAATTTCCATTTTGTGATTCTGTCCTATGTAATAAGATGCCTTAAAATCTAGAAAAGGGAATTATGTATAAATGCATTTGGCTACAGACAAGACTAAGTTAGGCTGCTTCTGCCCAGACAATTCTTACGTAAAATACCATAGGGAAACTGCCTGGGATAGTGTTCAGTTATCTACAATATTAGTTTTTACATTTTTGTTAAAAGTCTTCCCCCCTCCCCCGTGAAGGAACTACTAAACTTTTGCTAATAAGATTTATGTAACTGACATTAATCCTTTTGATTGAGAGGAAGCTCAGAGCTAAAAATTCTTTGTATGGTTTTAATTTCTCGCTTTCTTTCTCTTTTATTTTCCCTGATCCAGATTCCCTGTTAGTATTTATAGTTTATCATTTGTTTTATTGCATTGTTTATTGTCATTGCTTCAAACCCTCTATACAGCATAGCCGACTCATTGGAAAAGACTCTGGTGCTGGAAAAGACTGAGAGCAAGAGGAGGAGGGGCAACAGAAGAATAGGTGGTTGGGTGGCATTACTGACTCAATGGATATGAGTTTGAGCAAACCCAGGGAGATAGTGAAGGACAGGAAAGCCTGGCTTGCTGCAGTTCATGGGGTCGCAGAGTTGGACATGACTTAGCGACTAAACAACAGAATGCTGCTCTTAAAAGCATGCTTGGTAGAACTACTGATGTTTAACCTAGTGAATTGGAAACCTAGAGGAACTGTAGCAGTCCTTGGATATTTGAACCACTGTGTGGAAAAATGACTACACATGTTGTGAATAGTTTCCAGAGGTCAAGACAAGCATTTAGGATAACAGGTTTGTATTTAATGGCAGGAGAAGTGTGTCAATTAATAAAATGATCTGGGTCTTTGGAATTAGTCAAACTTGGGTTTCAGCCCTAATATACTTTCTAATTTGTGAATTTTAGTGAGTAATTTAATATTTAACCTCATTTAACTCATCTGTAAGTTGGGAGAGTTATATATATTTTAACTACCTCAGGGAGTCTGAGGATTTACTGATCTGGTATGCATAAAAGTGCCTTATACAATGCCTAACAAACAGCCCCTCAGAAAGCTATTTTGTACAGATAAAAAGAAAATATTTCTTAATTTTGTATAAATGTCACATAGATGCGTTAAACTTTTTCTCTAATAAATCCAATTCCACATACTAAGAAGCAGTATCATGACTAGAAAGTTGGCAGAGAACAAAAGAATATGTTCTACTGGCAATGGCCATATAAATTATAGATGAAATATTAGTGTTGCCAAAATCTGTATTGCTGTTGTTCAGTTGCCCAGTCGTATCCAACTCTTTGTGACCCCCATGGACTGTAGCTCGCCAGGCCTCCCTGTCCCTCACCATCTCCTGAGGTTTGCCCAAGTTCATGTCCATTGCATCAGTGAGGCCATCCAGCCATCTCATCCTCTGATGCCCTTTTCTTCTTCTGTCCTCAATCTTTCCCAGCTTCAGGAACTTTGCCAATGAGTCAGCCGTTCGCATCAGGTGACCAAAATACTGGAGCTTCAGCATCAGTCCTTCCATTGAGTATTTAAGATTGACTGGTTTGATCTCCTTGCCATCTGAGGAACTCTCAGTCTTCTCCAGCACCAGAGTTCAAAGGCATCAGTTCTTCGGCACTCTGCCTTCTTTACAGTCCAGCTCTCACAGCCATAGGTGACTACTCTGTCAGCAGAGTAATGTCTCTGCTTTTCATCATAATGTCTAGGTTTGTCATAGCTTTCCTGCCAACAAGCAATTGTCTTCTGATTTCATGGCTGCAGTCACCATCTGCACTAATTTAGTACCCAGGAAATCTGTCACTACTTCCATATTTTCCCCTTCTATTTGCCATGAAGTAATGGGATTGGATGCCATGATCTTAGTTTTTTCAATATTTAGTTTTAAGCCAGCTCTTTCATTCTCCTTCACTTTCATCAAGAGGCTCTTTAGTTCCTCTTTGCTTGCTGCCATTAGAGTGGTATCATCCACATATCTGAAGTTGTTGATGTTTCTCCTGCTATCTTAATTCCAGCTTGTAACTCATCCAGGCCAGCATGTACTCAGCATATAGGTTAAATAAACAGGATGACAGCAGACAGCCCTGTCATATTCCTTTCTCAATCCTGAACTAATCAGTTGTTCCATACTATTCTAACTGTTGCTTCTTGACCACTACAGGTTTCTCAGGAGACAAGTAAGATGGTCTGGGATTCCCGTCTCTTCAAGAGCTTTCCACAGTTTGTTGTGATCCACACAATCAAAGGCTTTAGCATAGTCAATAAAACAGAGGTAGATGTTTTTCTGGAATTCTGTTGCTTTCTCTCTGATCCGTTGGCAGTTTGATCTCTGGTTCCTCTGCCTTTTCTAAACCCAGCTTGGACATCGGGAAGTTCTTTGTTCACGTAATGCTGAAGCCTAGCATGCAAGATTTTAAGCATGACCTTACTAGCATGGCGGCTTCCCAGGTGGTACTGCTGGTAAAGTATCCACCTGGTAATGCAGCAGATGCAAGAGACCAGGGTTTGATCCCTCGGTTAAGAAGATCCCCTAGAGAAGGAAATGGCAACCCATTCTAGTATTCTTGCCTGGAAAAATCCCATGGGACAGAGGAGCCTGGTGGCTACAGTCCATGGAGTTGCAGAGTCGTATACGACTGAGCACTTGTGCTTTTTTTTTTTTTACTACCTTGGGAGATGAGTGCAATTGTCCGATGATTTGAACATTCTTTAGTACTACCCTTCTTGGGAATTGGGATGAGGATTGACCTTTTTCAGACCTGTGGCCACTGCTGGGTCTTACAGATTTCCTGACATATTGAGTACAACACTTTGATAGCATCATTCTTTAGGGTTTTGAATAGCTCTACTGGAATTCCATTGCATCTATTAGCTTTATTGACAGCAGTACTTCTTAAGGCCTATTTGACTTCACACTCCAGAATGTCTGGCTCTGGGTGGCTGATCACATCATCGTAGTTATCTAGGTCATTAAGATGTTTTTTGTACAGTTCTTCTATGTATTCTTTCCGTCTCTTCTTGATCTCTTCCCTGTTTACTAGGTCTCTAGCGTTACTATGGTCATATAAATTATAGGTGAAATATTATTGTTGCCAAAATCTTAGCTCTCTGTACACCAATGTCAAATAGAAATACAGAGACAGAATTTTGAATGAAAGAGTATAGCTTTATTTCTTTGCCAGGCAAAGAGGGAACACCTCAACAACTGTACCCCCTTCTCTGGGGAATAGGGAGAGGTCTTCAGGGCTCATGGTCAGGGGTTTGTGATAAGGATTAAGGCAGTCTTGCATTCTTCTGTCTTCTGCAAAGTTTCAAATGGCCTCAACACTGGATCTGGTCCTCCAAGGTTATCAGCTTATGACCTTTCTGAAATGAATGCTACAAGGGAGTGTTACAAGGGTGTTGGCAGGGGGAGCGGGGGAGGCCAGGTGCAAGATATAATTTACATAGAGAGTAACTAAGGAATTATTTTATGAAGGACAAGGCTTGTTATGGGCACTTTAGATTAGAAACAGCTGAAGTAAAACCAGGATTGCTTAACTCCCACGGACCTATTCTTGGGGTTTTTATAGCCTTTGAATTTGTTTCCCTTGTTTGTTAGCATTTAAAAAATCACGCTTTCCCATTTCTGTTGTAACAAATTCCCCATTGCTGGTTTATTTGCTCCATTTCCATGGAGAAAGAGAATCAGGTTTATTCTTTGGCTTAGGACAAAACTTTAGTTTTACTCCATTTGACAAATACCAGCTGTCCAGCCTGGGGGCCCATCTGTCTCCTACCTTATTATCTTTGAACACAAAGTATGATCCTAATAGAACTGTTATGAGGATGAAATGGAAATACATACATTCAAAAATTTTGTCTAGCACATAATAAGTACTCAAAATTTTGGCCTCTCTCTACCACCTGCTTCTGCAATTTAGATCTTCTCAGTCTCCGAGGCTTCCTGGCCAAAATGGTAATGGTCATTTTGCCCTTTACTGTGTCGTCATAGTAACTTTGGCTTTGTAAGATCTGCCTTTATTCATCTTGTTTGTAAAAACTCATGAACTTCTTTGGTTGCTCTCATTTTCCTGTTTGCTGGCCTGACTGAGGTCTTTTTCCCAAAACAGGTGACTCTACTTGAATTTTCCAGCTGAAGAATATGTAGTACCTTTAAAGGTAAATGAAAACTGAGACAAAATCATTTAGTGTGCTAGTTACAAAAGAAAACTTGGCAACATTTAGTAAGTTGTTGCTGCTGCTGCTGCTAAGTCACTTCAGTGTCCGACTCTGTGCAGCCCCATAGACGGCAGTTATCTGCGTGCAAAGAACTGACTCATGGGGGACACAGCAGTATGATCCTCTTGTCAGGGAAAGCATATAAATAGGATTTATCAGAGACAGGAGAGAAAAAAGTCTTTTTTTGAGTAAACTGCTGATTAACTGACAGCTAGGTGGAGTTATTAATTTGTTTCAGGCAATAAGTAGCATTGTAAGTTCTGAAACTAAATTTTGTCAACGAAGTAAGAGTTGATCAAACTTTTGCCTGCCAAACTCTGAAATTTATTCAGTGAAGAGCTGACCATAAAGTATTGGGAGGATTCATGTTTACTATTTAATTACCGAGATACCTAGAAAGCCATATTCATAATTATAAAGTTGTTTGGGGAGCATGCAATTTAATAGTAAAGGGAGGTCCTTGAGGATTATTTGATCCAGGTTTGGACACAGTGATGTCTGCAGGCTTCCCCCATAGACTGTATCTTTCTAGTGAACAGATATTAAAATCCACCAAACTATCATTCCTTGTTTGGCTACTCTTTTTCTAAGCTCATGTATTAATCTCCCCCTTCTAATTAATGTTGTTATCCTATAAATTGGTTAGAGTTTTTTTACCCACAGAATTTTCCTGTCATTATATTTCAGTTGCCTTGATTGGGCTCGGGTTTTTCCTAATCTCAGGCACTTTGTCATCTCTTCCATTTTTCAGATAAAGAATTGAGTTACTTATCAAAAACATAATATTGATACAATAATGAATAATGTGTCCTTCATACTTACAGACTTTTAAAAATATTATGCAAATATATGGATTCATTATGTGAATGTTTGACTGTTGATAGGAATTTTTCATCACTTTTGAGTACTTTATTGCTTTTGTTTAGGTTAGCAATGACGAGCACGCTGGAATTAAAGGAAGACAAGATGCTGAAAGTTCAATTTGTGGGAGATGATGATGTTCTTAATCACATTCTTGATAGAGAAGGAGGTACTAAATGATTATACAATGGAAGGGATGTTTATTTAATAATTATGTATTATTTCACTTTTAAAAGTCTAATCATCTATTTTGAAAATATAGCACAAAGTATTTGATCTAGTAAGACTGCAAGTAAATACTACCTTAATTTTTAGTTTATTCTATTAAAACTGTATTAAAAATAGGGGGACTCCCCTGATGGTCCAGTGTTTGAGATTCTACCATGCAATGCAGGGGGCCCAGGTTCAGTCCCTGGTTGGGGAACTAAGATCCCCAAAATACAAATTAAAAAAATTAAACATTAAAAAAAATTAAAAATAATAAAACCTCACCTCATATGAAATGTTCAGCAATGGTGTTAAGTGATAAGATAACTGTCTACTGTAATGAAAATGTATAGTTAGTTTGAGCCCCCAAAATATATAATTTCAAGGTTTTTTTTTTAACTTACACAAACTTACACAAACTGTGATTTCTGTTGAATCAAAGAGAAAACACCGAGTTTTTTTTTCAGCTTTTAAATAATGACAATGAAATGGTGTAGTTTATTTATTTAACTGTAATGTTTACATTTAAAAGAATTCATACCTGTCATGTTCTAATTCTTTGAATGTTTATATAGGACCTAAAATAAAAAAGGAGCGAGCCCAGCTTTTGGTCAACACACAAAAAATAATAAAGAAGCCAGAAAATGAGTTGGAGGAAGATGACCAGGAAGTTTTAAAAGATCAGAACTATGTTGAAGTTTTAGGACAAGATGTTCAAGGTATTTGCAGGGTAGGGGTGGTGGAGTTGGGAATGTACCCTCAAATTTCTGCAGGTAGCTGAAATTGCTCTGCAGGTTACATAAAAGTAGTCCTGTTGGTTAGGTAACATTTTGCTACAATTTTTTCCCAATTTTTTAAATTTTAAAATACACATGCTAATAACAACATTTGCCATCTTTACCAATTTAAGTGTACAATTTAGTTATATTAAATATATTCATAATATTGTGCTATCATCACCATTGTCCACCTCCAAAGCACTTTTATCTGGTGTGCTATATTATTTCTCATCAGAAAAGCATTCCTTCAGATTCTTTCTCTGCAGTTGGAAAGATTGAAGCACTGAGTTTCTACTATAGACTTGTTCTTACTTTAAGAAAGATACAGTCTACTGACCTAGCACTTTAAATATGTTTTTTAAAAGATATTTGTACTTTCAACTAATTTGAAATAATTTCATAAAACAAGTCACTTTATTATTACCTTGATCATCTTTACAGAAAGAGATAGAAGGATTATTCCAAGAAGTAATGTGTTCCAACTAGGCATGCTAATGTTATGCTTTTTTATACCTAAGCCAGATTCCTGCCAGATTATGCTTAAAAATGTTAGGCTTGAATTATAATTTACTTAAAAATGTTTACTTAAAATTTAAGTAAGTTATAATTTACTTTAAAATGTTAGGCTTGAATTATAATTTGCTTAAGACTCAAAGAGCACAGATTTATATTCCAGTGCAAGGAGCATGGACCTACTTAAGTTGACTTAAAAAAAATTTATGATCAAGGAACAAAATCAGTACTGTTGGGCACTAGGGGCATTGGATCTAGGAGCAGGGTTTTTGCTGCCTCGGGTCTTCTGGTCTCCCCCATGTCATCTCTGTGCGCCAGTTCTGTCCTGTCGATGCCACCTGCCTCCCTGATGTGCATGTCTTTTACTGTCTCACACTTGACTTGTAAGTGGTCATTGTTCTTGAGTGATACTGCTTTTGGATTTTTTTTTCCCAGTGTTAAATGACATGATGCAAAAAATGACCACCACCCCTCAGTAGGCTTAGCAGGCAGGGTAGATTGTCATAAAAGTGTCCCTAACTAGACAGTTGACACTTTTAGCAGTTGTTATTTTTAAAGGGAAAATTAAAGAATGAAATTAAGTCAGGGTCTTTGTTGAGAGAAAGAGAACTTCTATCATATGAATATTTTTGAGTGTATTTTTGTGTATCTGTGAATAACATGTTTTCTGTGTTTTATAATTTAAACAGTATCACGGTCTATTGTGTATTTTAAACATTTTATTTATAAACACATATTGTTGAACCTTTATAAGACAGTGAGGGGTACATATCCTAAGTTTTTAGGTAAAATTTTACCTTTTTTTTCTGCTAATTAAGCTTACCCATGTTTCTTGCATTCTTTTTTTATGTTGCATTTTTTTCTTTCAGAATCCTTGAAAAATGGCTCTGCTACAGATGGTGGGAATAAAGTTTATCCTTTTCAGAACAGAAAACACCCTGAAAAGATGGCTAAATTAGGTATGTTGCTTTTCTGATTTCTGTAATGATTATTCATCTTTTCTAAGAAGGTGTGTTTAACCACATTTCCCACAGTTATCACCCCATTGCTTTCACTAAAAGAATGATGAGGGATGTCATTTTATATTACATATTCAGGCATACTTAAAGTCATTAGTATTTTTCATACTCAGATGTCTTCTGTTCTTAGCTAGGTTCTAAGTTTATAGAAACCCTGTCTTAGATTACTTCCCACAACATCTAGCACAGGTTCTTAACATTTACTTCTTTTGTTAAGTGAGTGACTTAAGTTGCACAGAAATATTCTGAATTTATTGAAAATAAGAAATTTACACTATATGTAGAAGAAAAATGTTGTTTGTACTAGAGAAACTTATTTATATAAAATTGTTAGGAATGAGCTGTTCTAATAGTTTTCTTACCCAGGTTACCACTTACACTAATTACACGTGAATTACTGAGTTTCAGAGAACTAGACTATAGTTAGATCCTATGGCATGAGGGATCATCAGTTTTGACTGTTTTGAGGAAAGGAAATAACATGTGAAAGCACTTTAAAATTAAGGCGGTCCATTAAGTATATGAAAGCTTGAGAATACCAAAAAGTTAAGAGCAAAGGGATAATAATTAACTGCCTGGCAAAATGTAGTTGTTTGTATTAATATAAAAAGACTTATAATCTATAATAGTAGAACATCTATATGTATATGTCTTAGGTGGCATATTTTTATATAGTCATTGTAACCAATGATCATTTAAACATTCAAGGTTAAATCACACATGTTGAGTGTTAAAACTGATGAGGGACATATAAAAAGTAATTATATTGGTAAGACCTGTGCTTCTGAACATAATAAAATTTTAAACATTTGCAAAATTCAGTTTTCTGAAAGATACTACATGCATCATTAATTTTGATTCTAACATGGCACATACAATAATTTACACTAATTGATGTTTTTCTTAGAGTTTATTATCTACATCAAGAAATTTTTTTAAAAATTTATACAAATAAACTTATTATTTCCCTGGTGGTCCAGTGGTTAGGACTCTGCATTCCCCGTGCAGGGGGCACAGATTCCAATCCCTAGTTGGGGAACTAAGATCCCACATGCTGTACAATTAGGCCAAAAAACTGAAAAGAAAATAGGTACTAACCTATAGTAGAGGAAATACTCAGTATCCTCAGGGGCATCCTTGCCAGCAAGCCAGGTGAAGGGAAACTTGGTATGACCATAAGTATGTAATTATTTCTGCACTGTTCATGATGTAAGTTAAATACACAGTTAATGTTCTAGGAGACCCTAGATGATCAAAAATAAAAAGACCAAATGAACTTATTTACAAAACAGAAATGTAACTAACTTATGTTTACCAAAAGGAAAAGTTGGGAGAAGGATAAATTAGGAGTCTGGAATTAACAGATACACACTAATACATAGAAAATAGGTAAACAACAAGGACTTATAGCACAGGAAACTATATTCAATATTTTGTAATAACCTGTATGTGAAAAGAATCTGAAATAGAAAATAATCACTTTGCTGTGTACCTGAAACTAACACACCATTTTAAATCAACTGTACTTCAATGCAAAAGAAATTTAAATTTTTTTGATCTGTAAAAATGACTGAATTCTATGTTGGATCTCTGAGAAACCAGAGGAAAATCCTGAAATAATTATTAGAGGAAAGATCAGATAGACACCAACGGAGAAGGCAATGGCACCCCACTCCAGTACTCTTGCCTGGAAAATCCCATGGATGGAGGAGCCTGGTAGGCTGCAGTCCATGGGGTCGCTAGGAGTTGGACACGACTGAGCGACTTCACTTTCACTTTTCACTCTCATGCATTGGAGAAGGAAATGGCAACCCACTCCAGTGTTCTTGCGTGGAGAATCCCAGGGACAAGGGAGCCTGGTGGGCTGTTGTCTATGGGGTCGCACAGAGTCGGACACAACTGAAGCGACTTAGCAGCAGCAGCAGCAGCAGATAGACACTAAAGCCAAAATGAAACCTTAAGGCCAGTGGGGCATTGGAGAAAGAGGAGAACTAATAGTGGAAAGAATAATGGAACCTCAGTGGAGTCATCAAGCAGAAGTTCCCTGAGTGTGTACTTAATATCCACAAAGCTGCAGTGATACACGTCTTCTATCTGTATGCACTGTGAGGAACTTAAGTATTGTTATGATAGGCATTTCTCTCACCACATCTGAAAGAAATATGCAGTCATGAAAAGATAGTTTTTTGGATAATATGACTGATCATACTTTCCAAAAATCTGTGTTTAGTTATGATGCTCTTTGACTCATTAACTATTGTTGCTGATTGGGTTTACATCTAAACATATCGATAAAATAGAATGCCTTCATATTTTTAAATAAGTGATCGGTCAGAAAATCGATATTACTCTGAGTATAAAAGATGATTAAATATAATTGCACTAACCAAGATATAGTTGGGCTAGAAATTGAGTAGGAGTTAGTTTAGAAGGCTTTGTGAACTACAGAGAACACTTGCGAAATTGAAATTAGTTTGTTCAGATAGGATCAGATAAAATCTGATGAGAAGTTATTTTTAGGCAGAGAGGAATTTTTTTTAATTAATTGATTTTTGGCTGCGCTGGGGCTTCATTGCTGTGCTCGGGCTTTCTCTGAGTTCGGTGTACAGGCTTCTCATTGCAGCGTCTTCTCTTGTTGTAGAGCACGAGCTCTAGAGAGTGCAGGCTTAAGTAGCTGCAGCACGCGGGCTCAGTAGTTGGGGCTCAAGGGCTCTAGCATGTGGGCTCAGTGGTTGTGGTGCATGGGCTTAGTTGCTGTGGGACATGTGGAACCTTCTCAGACCAGGGATTGAACGTATGTCCCCTGCATTGGCAGGTGGATTCTTATCTACTGCACCCGCAGGTAAGTCCCAAAGAGAAATTTTACTTAAAAATTTTGACTATGTTGCAGACCACTCGTTGTGTAAATATACAGTACAAATGAATAAGAAAAATGAAAATTAAATAAAATATATCCCCCAGTTTTTTATTACGGAAATTAATATCCACACATGGGTGACTCTCTTGTTCCTTTTCCTCTTTAATTCTTCCTTTTTCTTCCTTTTTTCCTTTTTTAATTTAAAGTTATTTAAAAGCAGAGAAATTCTATGTTTTAAAACCAAAACTATTTCAGCTAAGTTACTGTGTACTTTTGTGGCTTTTTGTTGACGTGAAGGTTTTTTTTCCTATATTGTGGATCAGCAGCCTTTAATGCAAACTTGGGCTACTTTTCTGGTGTAAAGAGAAGGCAAGGCCTGAGCCTTAGGTAGATTGCTTGGGAGAATGAGGACAGTGGAGAAGAGATGGAATAGCTACCAACAGTAGCCAGGGAGCAGGATAAAACCATGGAATCCAGATGGAGGAATAATTTCAAAGAAACATTTTGTAAACTGTAATGAGTGATACAGAGGACCGAGGAGGTTAAGAAAAAAGTAGCCAGTGCATTTGTGGGGACTGCATAAATATCTTGGGTCAGTTCCAAGATTGGAGGATAAAGCTGTGTGAATTAGGTTAAAAAAAGTTTGAGTCAGTAAAATGGTTTTAACCTAACAAATCCAACTATATTTTGTCTTTAAAAAAAAAAAGATAATTTAAATAGTGTATACTTTTTTCCTCAGTGAACAGTGTTCCAGTGTGTGTTATTGGGGAAATGTAAATCTGTTCCTTCAGTTCCTGTGTGCCTATTACAGTGAGAGAATGTGACCATCTTTAACATTTGTATTTTTTATTTTAAATGGCCCCTGCTGTAAGAAGCCAGGTATTTCATCTGATGCTCAGTTGAAGAAATGCCCTGTTTAATGCTATATCATATTTTATACATTATTAATATGTGTTATAGAGTTTTAGACATAAGTAATAAAGTAAACCATGCTTTTGGGGAGATTTAAGAGCTTTAAAATTAGTATAATTTTAAACCTTTACAGTTTTAACTTTTAACCCCACTTTCTGGCCATTCTTTCCTATGCCCTTGCAAAGATGTTCCTTAAGTATAATGGTAGAGAAATGGAAGAACTATAGGCCTGTCAGTGGAGAGGAGAGGGAGAGAATATGATGATTAGAGAAACCAGCAAGGTCAAAGTTAGCTCTTTATTTGCTTTTGTGGTTTTTTTTTTTTTTTTTTTTTGGCAAGACCTTGAAGAAAGACTTCAAGATGCTTGGAAAACAGTGAGTAAAGGTGAAAGCAGTTCTACTCTTAACATGGCTGGGTTTATTTATCTTTCTGATAATAGTAGCAGCGAGTTGTTTTTTTTTTAATTTATGTAAGTGAAATAAAGATACTTTCCCTCTTAATCTGTTATACATTAAAAAAAAATTTTTATGTATTTCTTTTGTCTATTTACAGCTTCCGAACTAGCGAAAACACCAAGAAAAAGTGTTTCGCTCAATATGAAGAATGATCCTGAAATTACAATAGACATTCCTCAGTGTAGCAAGGGTAAGATTTTACCTCAGTTGTTTAAGGAGAGCTTTCAGAGTTGCTTCAAATTATAGTATGAGGTGAAGTGAAGTGAAGTTGCTCAGTCGTGTCCGACTCTTTGCAACCCCATAGACTGTAGCCTACCAGGCTCCTCTGTCCATAGGATTTTCCAGGCAATAGAACTGGAGTGTATTGCCATTTCCTTCTCCAGCGGATCTTCCCAACCCAGGGATCGAACCCGGGTCTCCCGCATTGAAGTATACCACTTTATTTTTGGTCTAAGTGCATGTTTATATATTTTCTTTTCTGTTCTGAAAATGCATTCGGCAGATGCAGTTAATACCCCAACCTATGTGCTTTAGTGTATTTAGCAAAAATACAAAAAGTAAAGGGCAAAAAGATCTGTGCGGGTTGAACTTATACAAATTGATAGAGACAATAAATACTGTTGTCATTTGCCTAGTTTAGCCAGATGTTTGTGGAAGATTTGCTTTGGCAAATGCTATTTGAAATAAGGTTTTGGGGATTTGTAAGTCTTATAGTTTGTGGAGAATTGTGGAGCACTTGTTTTTGAATAGCCCATTCCAACTAGATTAAATAGTGTGCTATTAAAGTAATGAGCTGGGTATTTCCTCATGGTCCAGCAGTTAGGGCTTCACACTTCCACTGCTGGGGCCTGGGTTTGATCCCTGGTTGGGGAACTAAGATCTCACAAGACACATGACATGGCTAAAATAAATAAATAAAAATAAAATAAACAATGAAAAGATGTAGTTTTTCTTGTTACATGAATGCTACAGAAATGTCATTAATGAGAGCAATCATAAAATTAATAAGAACAGTTCAGCCTCTAGTGGAGATGTAATTAATTGAGAATTCAGTAATATAGTGGCTTCTGGATAGAACCTGCAACTTTGCTTTTAATGAAACTAGGTTTTTATGGAACATGAAGTATTTGTAGTGAGTAATGGCTTTTTGTTTCATTCTTTAGGGCATTCTGCTTCAGACAAATCTCAGTTGAAGGTAAGCAATTGACTAAAAATAAGCAAAAACCATAGTGTTATAAAGTAAGACATGAAAATTAACCGTTTCACCTGTTAATTTAGATAGTACTTTATCATTTACAAGTATCTGCTAATTAAATACCTAACTTATAGATGAAGAATGTGAGGTTCAGAGAAGTGAAGTGACTTGTCTAAACTCACCAAACTAGGAAAGGGACAAGCTGGAAAATGAAGCCAGGTTTGCTGGCCCCAACTGTCCTGCCTATTCTGTGTCAGAACTATCCCTGGGTATTTTCATCAAGCAGAGTTGGCTTGGAAATTTTACGGTTTGGTTTGGTGTTGCTTTTATATATAATGTGTTTTTTTGGTGTGTGTGTGGGGGTGGGGGTTAATCCCCAAATCCACTAAATGCATTCATCTATCCCCTTACCATTTATGTTTGAAACCTAAGTTGGCTTTGGTTAATTCATTCCGGGGTAGCAGACAGTAATGAAAAGTTTATCCTCTCCTTTGTGTTTTTCTGGTTTTGTTCTTTCATAATACTTCGTCAAGTGGCCCTGCCTAGATGTGGGCAAGCCCAGGTAGGCATGGATAAATCCAGGATAATGAATATGTGAGTGGTGAGTGTTTCCAGGCCTAGGTGGCTATAGATTTAGACATGTCTGGACTTGTGTACCGGCTCAGTTCTGGGAACCCCTCATAAAATTTTGAGTATAGACATTCAGGGCCATGCTTATAGCCTGTGCAGAAATGTCCTATTTTAGGCAAGTATAGGTGTGAGACTAGACATGTCAGAGCCTCCCGTGCCTTTGATAATGCTTTTTTCCCCCATATTATATCTTGTATAACTATAAAAGAATAAAGCTCATTCTCTCCAGTACTCTTGCCTGGAAAATCCCATGGATGGAGGAGCCTGGTAGGCTACAGTCCATGGGGTTGCAAAGAGTCGGACATGACTGAGCGACTTCACTTCACTTCACAATCCAGTCAGTGTTTTAGATAAATCAGCACATTCTTTTTCAAGTTGTGGATCACAACTTAGTGGATCTTGTTGATTCCCTAAAACATGGTCAGAAAACCTGTTAACCAGTGGTATTATACCCACCACAGTAAGAGACCATCACCCTGAGAGAGTCTTAGTGTTTTGTCTTAGAAGGGGTCAATCGGGAGAGAATATGTATAGGGCTTTGAGGATCGGATCTGGCCTCAAGGGTTTTAAGGCACATCTGTCAAGATGGAAAACTGATCTGTATTAGACAAAAATTCATGGCATAATATTTTAGGATTAGTGGATACA
The DNA here is from genome assembly GCF_023091745.1 of Budorcas taxicolor. Taxonomy (NCBI): domain Eukaryota; kingdom Metazoa; phylum Chordata; class Mammalia; order Artiodactyla; family Bovidae; genus Budorcas; species Budorcas taxicolor. Next base: position 134,016,493 of record NC_068911.1, on the reverse strand, counting down.
GTGAGGAGAGGGTTTTAAACTGAGTTTCGTCCAGGGTAGCAGACAATAATTGAAATTTACTTATCAAAATTTGAGTTTTGATAAGTAAACAAGCATTTGATAAGAAACAAGTAAGCAAGCTGTTTGCCCTGGTTAGTAATCTGCTATCCTAATGGGAGAATAGATTGCCCAGATGAGCAAACTGTCAAGATAAATTATTCGCAGAAATTTCTGTAGGAAACAGTCAAGTTATTTACTAGTTTATAGCCTTACCTTTTTTAGCAAGAATTTTCTGAAATGATTATTTTGACACAGATGTCCTCAGACCTGATAAATAAGCTCTGTGGATATAGGTTGTCTCAGTTCTCAATCCAGAAATCAGTTTGGTAGGACATGATCTACAATTTTTAAAAAATGAAATAGGATAAAACAGGAAATTTCTGTATTATAAGTATTATCATAATTTAACTCAGGTATATATGCACATGTGTACTGGATCAAGGTGGCCAAATATTTTTAAAAAATTAAGGATCTGTATCAAAAAAGTTTAAAATATACAATGATATATTTTATAAACCCGTGGATCAGATCAGCTATTATAATACTACTATTAATATCCTGAATCAAAATTTAGTTATTATATTTATAACTAGTGCCATCGACTTATCACAAGACAGCAGACTTATATTTTGTGTCATATATTCATGTTGCCAAAAAAAAAAGGGTGTTTTATCTTTTATCATCAATAGTGTTACCATGTATACAACCATAGGCATTTTATTCTGCAGAAATTGAATAGTGTTAAAGTATTAGATTTTATAAAGAAAAGAAAAACGTGTTATATCGCTATAGATGTTTAAAAAAATTAAGAGTACAGAAGCAAGAAGTAGAAACCTCTGTGTCTGTCCTCACAGACTGTTTTTACTTCTGGCCATGCTGGGCCTTTGCTGGGGCACACAGGCTCTCCAGTTGCAGGGCCTGGACTTCTCTAGTTGGGGCGTGCAGGCTTAGTTGCCCCACAGCATGTGGGATCTTAGTTCCCCGACAGAGGGTGCAGCCCATGTCTCCTGCATTTTGGAAGGCAGATTTCTTTACTACTGGACCACCAGGGAAGACTCCTCACAGACTACTTTAACACCAGTAAATTTTTTGTGCATTAAAAGGCCCATTGCCATAAGTATCAGTTCAGTTCAGTTCAGTCGCTCAGTCGTGTCCAACTCTTTGCAACCCCATGAATCGCAGCACGCCAGGCCTCTAGGAATCCCATTTAAACAAATCCCATTTGCTTACTCATCATCACTGAACAGTATTACCTCTTAAAAAAAAATATTCTGCTAATCTGATAGGTGAAGAATGGTTCAAACACTGATAAATTTATGCTTTTTCTTTACATAATAATAGAAGTCCATACTTTACAGATGTCTGGAATACAACTTATAGAATCGCTCTAAGAATCCTTTGGAATTTGTTTGTATCATTTTTGTTGTTACAGTCTTTTTTTTCCCCCAATAAAGTCATTTGTCATTGTCTTCCTAGTTCCAGGAGGTAGCTCCTCTAGTTCTAATGTCATCTATTGAAAACAAAATATTTTTTTCTTTCCAGCCTTTCTTGCACCCAGATCCATCATTAATTTCCATGTCATCATTATTATTTGACTATTTAAAACTATGTTGCTTTTTTATTTTTGAACAGAACAATGATAAAAGTGAATTTCTGTCAACAGCACCTCGTGGGCTAAGGAAGAGATTAATAGGTGTGTATTTCTTTTAACACTGAGTTTTTTATAAAAAAAAAAAAAAGCATCTAAACAAGAGGCAATAATGGTTAAATATACAGGTTCTAGCCTTAGAATGCTTACTTTTTCTTTGGCCTGTCACAGGGACTTCTCTGTGCCTCAATTCTTCTCATTTGTGAAGTAGGGACAACAGTGGTACCAGCCTCAGAGTTATTTTGAGATTCATTGAAATAAAGAATGTCAAATGTGCTTAGTAGTGCTTGACCACGATATATGCTTAACAGGTGTTAGCTATTAGTATCTTTTATTATTATAACTACTTACTGCTATTTCTTTCCATGATGGAAAGGATATGGTCACGTCTTCAGTTGAACTGTAAATCCCGTAAGGGCAAGGACTATATCTTATATTTTAACTCTTAACACTTAGCACCATGTCTTTGACATAACAGTCAGTGGATATTAAGGTTAGTTAAAATTCTTCTTCAATATAATAACATGCTTTCTGGTTTATTTGCCTAAGACAGTGTTAGAAATGGTTCTGTTGATTTATTAAGAAGTTTTATATTGGAATAATTCAAAATATTCAGTTATACTGAATACTATACAAAGCCAAGTAAACAAACATGAGTCCCACCTTTGGGGAAATTAAAAGTGTTTTGGGGTTTTTTTGTTTTGGGTTTTTTGGGGTTTTTTTGCAGCACTGTATGGTTTGCAGGATCTTAGTTCCCTGACCAGGGATTGAACCCAGGCCACCGCAGTGAAAATGTGGAACCCAAACCACTGGAACTATAGGGAACTCCCTGTTTTGGGGTTTTTAAATGTTTAACTTTGGGGCAGATTTCTTGTTGACCTTGGTTTCCTAAAGATATCAGTGCCTTTCTTGGGGTTGACTCCTTGACAATATTAGCTGACATTGTTAAGTCCATGCCTCGTAGCCGTTCTTTTCAAGGTATAAAGTTGATGCAACATTTCTAATCAACATAAAATTTATAATACTAAATTAGTGAATATCTAAAGTAGTAAAAGATTATATGTGCAATTGTTATTATTATTTTATGTCAAATACATCCCACATCTTAATTTCCTCCTTACTCCACAAAAGAATCTTTTTTAGAGAGAAGGTGAACATCCTTTTCCTTCTCAATAACCATCAAATAAATACACCAACATGTATGATGTATTCATGTAGATAGGATAAAGACATTGTCTGGTACCTCCTACTACTTCTAACCCATGCATCCACCATGGGCAGCAATCACCACAGATTGAATCTTCTAAGCTATATATGCCCACAAAATCAAGCCTTTTTTTTTTTCTTTTTCAATATCTATATTTGTTAACATGCTGACCGGATATTCTGAAGTATATCTACTCTTCAAAATAAATAGTGATTTGCTTAAAATTATTTCTTTTGGAATTTAACCTTTTATGATAGTTTTATACTTATTGAGTATAAAAACTAGTTTTATCCTTACTTTATGATTATAAAACTAGCTTTATTATTTCTAGAGAGTGGTTGGGGTCATTTTGGTTTGTTTAAAAATATAACTTTTATATCAACTCTGGGATGGATTGTGCCTATGTATTAGTAGTCCTTAAAGTAGTGACTGTCATATATTGAGTGCTCTGTCAGTTAGGATGGCATTTCAATGGGCAGCAATGGAAAACTCTTTAACAATTGCTTAAGATGTTGAAGTATCTCACATCACAAGAAGTCTAGAGATACACAGTTCATGGTTGATGTAGTGACTCAACAGTATCATGAAGGATCTTCCTGTTCTTCCTGTCTTTTTGCTTTATCACTGGCATTTTTCATCTTTAGTTTTGATATTTTATATTGCAAAATGGCTTCCATAGCTTTAAGCTATGGGTATAAGCCTTTGGGACCCCATGGACTGCAGCCCACCAGACTCCTCTGCCCATGGAGTTTTCCAGGCAAAAGTACTGGAGTGGATTGCCATTTCCTCCTCCAGAGGAAGCTGACCTAGGGATCAAGCCTGCGTCTTCCTTCATTGGCAAGCAGATTCTTTACCCACTTAGCTACCAAGGGGCTTTCCTTTTGTAACTGAGGAGAATCTTTCCCAAAAGCTTCCAGCAAATTTTCCTTCAGGTTTCATCAGTTAAATGTTTACATAGCCAACTCTGGTAGCAAAGGAGGGTGAGAGAGCATGTATTGGGCAAAGGAAAAGACAGTTAAATTTACTGTGATTATTTATTCCTTAGCACATTACCACATTTTACAGTGAATTCTATTAGCAAGGAAGAAGCAAAGAGCATAGTAGGTATGATTGAAAATTTCTGCCTCAGTTCCTATGTGTTAGGCATTGTTAGTTCTTTATATGCATTTCAATGTAATCTTCACATTGTTTTATTAAATAAGCATTGGTAGCCTCATTTGATAAATGAGGAAACTAGTGTTCATAAAACCTACAAAACTAGCTCTGGTGAGATCATCATCATGTAATGGCAAAATCAGAAGTCACAGTTTCTTACTTCAATGCCCCCACTTTCCTAATACCCTACAATATCTCTCTTGTCAAGCTGTCCAATTTTCCCAATTACTTCTTCCCCCACAGTTCCACGGTCTCATTCTGACAGTGAAAGTGAATATTCAGCTTCCAACTCAGAGGATGATGAAGGGGTCACACAGGAATATGAAGAGGACACTAATGAAGACATATTGAGCCAAAAGATTCAAGCTCAGAATAGAGTAGTTTCAGGTCCTGTTTGCAGAGGAACCCCTTCTAAGAAAATGAAGAGAAAGAAAACAGTAAGTGAAGAGAGAACTTTAACCTGAAAGAAAAATTAGTAATATCTCAAAGATAAGCTACCTAAAAGATCCAAATGGGAGGATCAGCACAATATTTTTACTTTACTTTTCTACATTTTCTCAGCCTTTCACATAAATTCCCACATGTGTATTTCTGAACTTTGTATCCTGGCCTCTCTCTCTCCATATCCATATATCAATACCATAGCATGCTAAAGTTGGCAGTTCAGTTGACTGAAAAAGAGCTTTTCAGTAAATATTAGTTGGATAATTGAAGGCAAGGCTTCTCAGTATATACCTTTTTATATAGTTTTATTTTGTAACACTGTTGATATACTCAGGTTAGTGTAAATATATAATAAATGCTGTGACTCTGGATCCAGGTTGAGTTGTTTGGGGGATACTGCACATATCATGGCCTGAGAAAGGGCTAATTATCCTCTCGTTCTCTGTAAAGACTCAGAGCAGAGCCTACTGCTTGATAGCTTTCCATTCCTTCCTTCCTTTCATAGAGGTCAGTCATGCCCCAAATCAATAGAATACGTGGTCAGTCATCTTACTGGAACAGTAAGCAAGTCTTTTATTTTAACCTTGGTGTTGATATCTTTCTCATTTTCACAGTCCTTCACCTGTACTAATTAAAGAATTTGCTAGGACTGTGTGAGGCAAAACAAAGGTCCTAATATATAAAACCTTTTTTTTTCTGTAAGTCTGAATGGGAATTATATGTTGAAATTTAGGAATTGTTTTTGGACAGATTACTACAAACTAGTCACTTTCTTCAACTTTCATGATCCTAAGTGTTACTTAGTTTTATCACTGGAATTGATTTTGCTTGGTCCTTAATCAAAGTGTTGTTGCTTCAAAAAGAAAATACTGACTGCCAAATAAAGAATTTCACTTACCCTGTTCTACACTGCTGTTACTATCTAGTTTTGATATAAAACAAATATCTGAAACTAAGAACTGACTTTGCTTTGTCCGCTTTCAGAGTCACTTAGTAGAAGAATACTTTGAAGCCCACAGCAGTTCTAAAGTTTTAACCTCTGATAGGACACTGCAGAAACTAAAGAGGGCTAAATTGGATCAGGTAAGTTGCAATGAAGGCTACTTCTAAATTTCTTTTATTGTGAGCTGAAAAATATACTACATAAGCAGCAAAATCTGAAGAGTACTATAATTATGTTTTTCTCTTATTTGTCATTTCTTCAGGACCGACAGTAATCATCAGGGTCATAGTTTCTTTTTTTATTTTATTGACATATGTATACTTGATTTATAGTGTTGTATTAATTTCTACTGTGCAACAAAGTGATTCAGTTATACATCTATATATATATTTTCACATTGTTTTCAGTATGGTTTATCACGATACTGAATATAGTTCCCTGTGCAGGGTCATAGTTTCTTTGAAATCCATGTGCCATTAATCTCTATTGTTATTTTAACCCATATATTCATTGAACCTCACATTGGTTATAAAACACTGACCTGATTCTGAGTTAAAAACCTTGCAAAACGTAGTGGGTATTCTGCTTTCTGATATTATGGAAAGCCTGTCCAGTACAGTAAGATAACAGGGTTACTATATACTATGGTTCCAGTGTGTCATATAAAAAATACCATACAGTTAGACTTAGGGCTTTTATTCGTACCTCACTAAGACAAGACACAGAACCATCTGAATAAGAAAATGTTTGATAGAAAGTGGGCTTGATAATGTAAGTCAATAAGAGATTGTTATTGACTCAGAGAATCAAGATTTTATTATTTCCTGAAAGTAGAATTCAGTGCAATTTTCTAAGGTATACAGGACTTTTGACAGAGTTTTCAAGCTATAGAAAAGAGAAAGGAGATTATTGGGTAGACCACTGACCTGAATGACATGGTGCTGTGTGGTTGGTTTTTTTGGGTGTTTTGTTTCTTTCTACCTGGCTCATTGGTATTGCAACTCAAATCAGAGACTAGCTGAAAACATGTGTCAAGAAACCACATTGTTCCAAGGAAGAGATGGCACTAACATCTTCTTAGTGCATCTGTTTTTATACAAGCAGCATGGGGGTGGGGGAAAGTGGAGGGTCAGAGTAGGACTTCACAGGACCTAGAGACGAAGATCTCTCAGAGAATGAAAGAAACACCTGTTACTGATAATGAAAGAAAGGAAAGTCTTTCATAAATTGCAGACATAGCTGATGGATACAGTCTTAGTAGCACATGTCAAGACGCATTTATTTCTCATGTCTTCCAGTTAGCTGGGAGTTGGCCGATCTAGGATTTGCTCCACATATCTGTCTTCCTTGTTGGACCTCCTTGGAAGGCTACCAGAGGCATGTTCTTCTCATGACAATGTCAGAGACAGAAGTGGAAAAAAAAAAAGACCTCGTAAAACCTGGGCTCAAAACTGTCTCTGTCTCTTCTGCCTCATTCTGGTAGCCATGGTAAATGACGTGGCTGAAAACAAAGTCAAAGGGCAGGGGACTAGACTCACTTGTTGAGTGGGAGGCATTGCAAAGTCACACAGCAAACGGTATGGATAGGGGAGCGGCAAGTGCTGGGGCTAGTAATGTAATTAGGCACAGATGGAGAGAGAAATTTTTTAAAGCTACCTGCTTAACATTTCACTTAGAATTTGTCCTATTTCTCTTTAAGTATGTGAATAAATTAAAACTGTTGGCAAAAAATACAAACTATAGGCTAGAGTGTTTAGAATCTTGATTGCTGCACTAGTCTTCAGTATTAACAGAATATTTTACTTAAAGGATAGCATGATGAAAGCACAGTAGTGCCAAGGTAAAAAGGGATATACAGCTTTTTGCTAGTGTTTTCATTTCAAGAAGTGAGCTTTGTTTAGTCACCAGAACGTCTGGATTTGTTGTCAAAACTGGGAAGCAGGTTTAATCATCTCATGATGGTAACAGTTTTTTTTTAGAAATTAAAGCCTTACATTTGGAGTTCATTGTCATGTAAATGGTTCTAGACAAAACTTAGCAAATTCATTACCGTTTTACATGTTTGTATGTAAGAGTATATAACATTTTACAAAAACAAATATTGAAATACTATGTATATTCAGTAGATGCACTCATTACCAAACCTGATTAAAGTAATATTACCACTAATAGCCTCTTCTAACCTTGACCTGTAAGGGAATATTTTTACTTTGAATTGATTTGATGTATGTGACTTGAGAGTGATCTTCTTCTGCCCTCTTCCTTTTTTTTAAAGCAAACTTTGCACAACTTACTGAGCAAGGTTTCTCCTTCCTTTTCTGCTGAACTTAAACAACTAAATCAACAGCATGAACAGTTATTTCATAAATGGATGTTACAGTTACAGTAAGTACTATTATCATTGCAAACCTCTGTAAAATAAATATATTTACATAATAATATATATACATAAGTCTGTTAAAATCAAAGCAGTTAGACATTAATTTTTCTTTTTGCAGTGACCTTGATATGCATTTTTACTTATGTGTAAAAATTTGAAAAAATAGATGTTTTCCCAGTTTTATGACCCAAATGTAGAAATGTCATATTATTATATGACTCTTCTCAGAAATTCCAATTTACAGAAAATGTGTCTTTTCTAAGTTTGATCAAATTTGAAAGCTTTTATAAACTAAATAGCCTTTCTTAGAATTATGAACTATTACTTATAAAAATATTTGAAAATACAATTTGTCACAATTGATAAATATATCAGATTTTACTTCAGTTTTTCACAGCCAAGTTTCTAAAATGAAAGAACATGTATTTTTCTTTTAATCCCATTCTATTTACATGTACTATAAACCTTCAAATTTCATGAGATCTGGTCTATAAATATTATTTTACCATTTTTAAATTGTTTTTTAGAATATTTTATCATTTCTCAAATACTTAAGGTAAAATTTTAAACTTTCATTAAAATACCTAGAATGGTAAAAATTAAAATATAGAAATGTTTTTCTATAATTGTTTTTATATTTGTATTTAAAAGAAACTTAGTATAAGGAAGTGTTTAAAACATATGCTAAAATGTGAGTGCAGTAAGAACATAGAAATTGCCACAGTTTTCCCTAGTTGATCCTGGTTTTCTTTTGCCAATAATAAATCAAAGGATTATGCTAGTAAGAAAATTATCTTCTTCCCTGTTAGGACCTCATCTCCTCTAAGTAACTATTTGTGTATCTGTTCATTATAAATTTATATGGCAGATCTTCACTCTAATCCTACCCCACAGCCCACCAGTTTTCTTCCCATATGTCAACTTTGATAACTTGATTTGCTTTGCTTCCCAGCCTAGACCTCATAGTCAGCTACTTCAGTAGAATTGCTGGTTCTCTGAATTCCCTTGCTTTGTTTTTCCTGCTGCTTTTACCTTGCTAATCTCTGCCTTTGGGGATTTAGCTCTTCTTTTCTTCTATTTCTAGGCTATCCTGCATTGCTGCAGAGCATCTCATATATACTCCATAAACAATCATGGAGTTGAACTTTAACTTGACCGTTCATGCTTGATGTTCTGGGTTGTCTCATCCACTCTCTTGGCTTCAGTTACTCTTTGTATGTGAATAACTCCCATAACTGTGTCTCTAGCCCAGCCAAAATTCACTTCAGCAGCAGACATGAATTATATTGAAAGTATCCATGTAGAAGTTCTATAACTAATTCATTATACATAAAATTTAACTTATCTTAAACCCATCATTTCCACCTGCCCCGACTACCTAGGGTAGTGAATATCACTTAATCATATAGTTGCCAATGCCAAAAAACTGAGTTATTCTTAATAGTCCTTTTCACTTATCTTCCATGTGTAATCATTCTCCAAATCCAACCGATTTGATCCATAAAGCTCTTGACACCGTGTTTTTCTCCATGACACCTAATTCAAGTCCATAGTCTTCAGTTTTACCCTCCTTCCTATCCATTCCCCAGCTCAGCCAGTGTAATCTTTCTAAAAAGATCATGTTACTTTCCTACTTAAAACCTTTCACTTGACACCTGACTACTAACTTTAAATGATCATATTCCTGAGAATAAAATTCAATTAATGTCTTAGTTGGTTTAACAAGACCTTTTGTGACCTGGTCCCTGCTTACTTTTCCAGTTTAATCTCTCAATTAAAACTCTGCTTCAGCCTATTAAAATTTTTTTAGTTTCTTATACCTAGTGCTTTGTTCTCTCTTTCCTCCTATTACTTGAAAGGTTATAGGAAGCTCTGATACTTTGGTCACCTGATGCAAAGAACAAGCTCATTGGAAAAGACCCTGATGCTGGGAAAAATTGAGGGCAGGAGGAGAAGGGAGTGACAGTAGATGAGATGGTTGGATGCATCACAGACTCAATGGACATGAGTTTAAGAAAACTCTAGGAGATAGAGAAAGACAGGGAAGCCTGGTGTGCTGCAGTCCTTGGGGTCGCAAAGAGTCAGACATGACTTGGCCACTGAACCACAATCGGAGCTAGAGAGAAAGCTACTGGAAGTTGAAACTACAAGCTTGGTGTACAGATAACAAAATTGTGCTTTTTCTTTATGTATGTTGGGAATCAATATATTAATCATTATTTAGCCATGCCAGTTCTTCCTGTATTCTTGATAAGCCTAAATGAAGGAAACTGGTTGATTATAAAATTGGCAATAAGTACTGAACTTCAATTTCGTGAGTGCTCTTTTTCTTACAGCCTGGGGTTCAACATTGTGCTTTATGGTTTGGGTTCTAAGAGAGATTTACTAGAAAGATTTCGAACCACCATGCTGCAGGATTGCATACATATTGTCATCAATGGCTTCTTTCCTGGAATCAGTGTGAAATCAGTAAGTTTTAAAAATGTTTTAAAAAGGAGTAACATCATATCCCCTGCCAATCCATACCGTCATGTTAAAGAGAATGCTATTTCATATTCTGAAGCATTCATTTTTTGTTTTTAGTTTTTACACTAGTAGAATTGCATGGTGCTGAAGATCACATGTTTGGACTCAGAGGGTTCTAGCTTTGAATCCCCATCCTTGAATTTCCTATTTGGTAACTGAGAATGTATTAACATCTTAGGGAAATGTTAGCTTTGTTTACTACATTGACTATCTACAACACTTCTCTGAAGGATAAGATTATGGAAAACTTCAACTTCATTATGCTTTTATGTCACTTTGATACTTTAAAGATAGTGAAAAGTTAAGTAATAGTTATCATTCTTTGATCATTTTTACACCAGATGCTCATTTCTCTTCATCATTTGAAAATGAATTTAAGCCTTTTGGGCTCTGGATATTAACCAATATAATACTCCTTTTTAAAAATGTCCTAAATGTTTGGACCCTCTTTCATTTGATAAATCTATAGTTTTATAATATTTCTCATATTGTTGGGTTTGTTTTGTATTTTTACTACCCTGCTTGTATTATCTTTACACCTTTGCTTCCCTATTTCCTTTTAGTAATAACTTATGCAAAAAAATAAATTAGATCTACTTAATCTACTTACCTTAAAAAGTAGGACTTTTGAAGTAATTTTTCAAACTTGGTGGGAAATCCAAATTTATTTTTTTAAAAAAAGGTTTGACTTGCTAGTTGTTTTTATCCTACATGACAGAATAAGTTATAACTGATATATCTCTTGCACTTTTATGACATAGATCCTGAATTCTGTAACAGAAGTCCTTGATCATATGGGTACTTTCCGCAGTGTGCTGGATCAGCTAGAGTGGATAACAAATAAATTTAAAGAAGGTAATGTGAAGATGTTCTGTAGTTATAGGGTGAAGCTGAGCATCCACTTATTGTTTGTGTACTAGTATACACAAAAATGTGGGCAGTTTTAATAATGATATTTCTCTCATTGCTGATTTAGATTTCTTTAAAATAATTTCTCCTTTCCTTTTCTGTGAATTTCACTTAACTAACAGAATTAAAGAATTGCTCCTGCTATCTTGAACTTATATAGCCAAAGCCCTTTTTTTTTTTTTCCAAAACCTTCTACTTCAGAATAATTTTCCAGTTTTTTTTGGCTAGTGTGAAGTGCTTCCAGCCAATTTGAACATCTGTATCTCATAGTTTTATATTGTTTAATATGTTTATAAAGTATTATTTCTTTATCCTGAGGAAATACCAATCCATTTGAATAATTTCATATACTAAAATCTGAAAAATGGGAAAAAAATTGTTCTTTTGGTATGAATGTTTTGGTTATATAAGCATTTCAGAAGAATAAAAATAAAGTTATTTAGGGCCTAACAATTGTCCTTTAGTCATTGCTTAACAATTAATTGGGGGCTTCCCTGGTGGCTCAGATGGTAAAGAATACGCCTGCAATAACTAGACTTGGGTTTGATCCTGGGTCGGCAAGACCCCCTGCAGAAGGAAATGATAACCCACTCCAGTATTCTTGCCTGGAGAATTCCATGGACAAAAGAGCCTGGCAGACTACAGTCCATGAGGTGGCAAAGAGTCACACATGACTGAGCGACTAACAATTAAATGGAGTAATTGGTTATGCTTGATGGGAATACCAGAGCACCTGACCTGCCTCTTGAGAAACCCATATGCAGGTCAGGAAGCAACAGTTAGAACTGGACATGGAACAACAGACTGGTTCCAAATAGGAAAATGAGTACGTCAAGGCTGTATATTGTCACCCTGCTTATTTAACTTCTATGCAGAGTACATCATGAGAAACTCTGGGCTGGAAGAAGCACAAGCTGGAATCAAGATTGCCGGGAAAAATATCAATCACCTCAGATATGCAGATGACACCACCCTTATGGCAGAAAGTGAAGAGGAACTAAAAAGCCTCTTGATGAAAGTGAAAGAGGAGAGTGAAAAAGTGGGCCTAAAGCTCAACATTCAGAAAACTAGGATCATGGCATCTGGTCCCATCACTTTATGTCAGATAGATGGGGAAACAGTGGAAACAGTGTCAGACTTTATTTTGGGGGGCTCCAAAATCACTGCAGATGGTGACTGCAGCCATGAAATTAAAAGACGCTTACTCCTTGGAAGAAAAGTTATGACCAACCTGGATAGCATATTCAAAAGCAGAGACATTACTTTGCCAACCAAGGTCCATCTTGTCAAGGCTATGGTTTTTCCAGTGGTCATGTATGGATGTGAGAGTTGGACTGTGAAGAAAGCTGAGTGCCGAAGAATTGATGCTTTTGAACTGTGGTGTTGGAGAAGACTCTTGAGAGTCCCTTGGACTACAAGGAGATCCAACCAGTCCATTCTGAAGGAGATCACTCCTGGGTGTTCATTGGAGGGAATGATGCTGAAGCTGAAACTCCAGTACTTTGGCCACCTCATGCGAAGAGTTGACTCATTGGAAAAGACCCTGATGCTGGGAGGGATTGGGGGCAGGAGGAGAAGGGAACGACAGAGGATGAGATGGCTGGATGGCATCACTGACTTGATGGACGTGAGTCTAAGTGAACTCCAGGCGTTGGTGATGGACAGGGAGGCCTGGCGTGCTGCAATTCATGAAGTCGCAGAGTCAGACATGACGGAGTGACTGAACTGAACTGAATGATTTAATAGATGATTTTGATATTATTTGTATGCTCATTAAAATTGGTGCCTGAGTCATTTTTAATGTGTATATGTAGTATATAATCTGTATTATATAATCTATAATTTATATTAAATATATTTATAATTATGTAAATCATAAACATTTTAGTTATTCAAATTTTACCTTCACTGGCTTTTATATTTTACTTCTCTGACCTTCTTTGTGCCTTGAGGAATATCGTAGGCCTCTCCCCTTCTCTTGTTGTTTTCGTCTCTTGGCTTTTATGATAATGGAGGTTTTCTATATTCTCTCTTAATGCTTAATGTGAACTCTTTTAGGGATGGGGATCCCTCCCCCCTTGCAGTTCAACATCCACAGATTCACCTCCCAATCTAACATGTACCTTGCCTTATTTCCTATGCCTTATGAAAACTGGTTACTTCATGGACTGATTCAAGTGTTAACCATTCCAGTTGTCTTTAACTGCTTCATAGTCTACTGATTTTCAATGAATTTCATTTTTTTAAGAGTATAATAATGTCTTGCCTGTTTTATGAGTGACTGACATATCTTCTCAAATAAATTGCATACCCCTAACAATAGCTGTTTTGTCCTGTATTACTTTGATATGTTCTTCAATATATAAGCCTTGCATGTGGTGGGGTCTTTACAAGTACTCACTGAAAATAATAATTGACTTCTCTTCCCTTTTAGATTCTTCTTTAGAACTCTTTCTGCTTATTCACAACTTGGATAGCCAAATGTTGAGAGGAGACAAAAGCCAGCAAATTATTGGACAGTTATCATCTTTACGTAATATATACCTTATAGCATCTATTGATCACCTCAATGCTCCTCTCAGTAAGTTGAATGTTACTGTTTTTTCTTCTTGAGGTAACAGTCTTTGAAAATTACTTGTCTTAATGTTGTAAGTCACAGCATTTGTATTGTTTTTACGTATACATTTCCTTTGTTCCATGTTTGAAGACACAGTTGCCAAAAATATAGGTGTCCTCAATCTGATTTAGAACATAATTCTTGGAAATAAAAATTTAGATAGTAAAGGGTATGTTTTATGGTAAAGTTTCTTGAAGAAGAGGAGACCCAACTATTATTTTGGTTTCTTTCTGACTGTTCTTTGTAATACTGCAATATTTATTTTATGCCTTTAGTTCAGAGATTTTGTGATAATCGTGTAAAACAAAATGCTAAATTATTAAATTTTTTAAAGGAATGCCTTGGTAGTGTTAATATATTTTAACCTGCATTTAATATACACATAAAGATTCAGATGGTGATTGACAGTGAAATTAGATTGTAAGGTACTGATTTAGATGGTGAAATAGCAAACATGAAAATTTTCAGGATTCACTTTTTATTTAATGCTTTCTTGTTCTTTCCTAGAGTGAAATCTAGTAACAGGACCATATGAAAATAATTAGTCATTCTTATTTTTTTTGATCATGTATTCTAGTGTGGGATCATGCAAAGCAGAGTCTTTATAACTGGCTCTGGTATGAAACTACTACATACAGTCATTATACTGAAGAAACCTCCTATGAGAATTCTCTTCTGGTTAAACAGTCTGGATCACTACCACTTAGTTCCCTAATTCATGTCTTACGAAGCCTTACCCCGAATGCAAGGTAAGAATGAAAACTGTTGCTTCTTTTTATAAAAAAAAACTTTACACATTTTAAGATATGCCCTGTTAGGTTTGAATGGCAGTGCTTAAAGTCCTTACTAAGTTTGCAGGATTAAGAGAAATATTATCAGTGATAATGATAGTCGCTAGTACTGGGTTATGCATTAGATAGACTACTCAATAGTAGTCTCAAATTGCCCAATAATAAAGCAGGGGTACCAGCATTTTTAATAGATTTTTTGTTTCTGAGTAAGAACATCTCAGTGGTCATCGTTGAGGAAACAGTAGAATTTTCATGGATTTTACTTACATGTGATAGTTATTTTTAATTACATATTGAGCATTATGACTCAGACACAGAGCCCTTTACACGAAATAGCTTTTCTGATCTCCATAACCACTCTAAGGTGAATGGTAAAGGGCACAGAGATTTTGATTCCTATCTATGTGGTTCCAAAGCTCATACTGTTAAACCTTGAAAATCTTTGTATATAGTGTCTCCAGTGAAACCCTTCAGCAGCCTAACCAAGTTGCATATATGAGTTAATAAGAGCTAGTGAATAAAGGCTAAGAAAAGTTGTATATAGCATAAGCCAGCAAAAAATAAATTGCGTAATTAAGCTGTTGAAAAAGGCTTTTTAGTAGCCTCACTGGAGAAGGCAATGGCACCCCACTCCAGTACTCTTGCCTGGAAAATGCCATGGATGGAGAAGCCTGGTAGGCTGCAGTTCATGGGGTCGCTAAGAGTTGGACATAACTGAGTGACTTCACTTTCACTTTTCACTTTCATGCATTGGAGAAGGAAATGGCAACCCACTCCAGTGTTCTTGCCTGGAGAATCCCAGGGACAGGGGAGCCTGGTGGGCTGCCGTCTTTGGGGTTGCACAGAGTCAGACATGACTGAAGTGACTTAGCAGCAGCAGCAGCAGTAGCCTCACAGGGAGGCCACAGAGAAACGTACAGGGAGGTCCAGAGCATTTCTTTCCCAACCACCCCCTGCCAGTAGCTCACACTGCAGAGCGGTGTGAGCTCATTCAGATTTCAGTTTTGATACGTGCACTTATTTGCACATATGTGTGTTAGCTCTGTGCCGTTTGGTCACATGTGTAACTTTGTGTAACTACTACCACAGTCAAGATATGCAGCTTTATCATCACAAGACTCCCTTGTGATGTCAACCCTCAAATGCTAATTTTAATGAATTCTATTATTCTTTAAAGCTATTTCTGTACACTTAAAAGATTATCAGTGCATTAACAATGAAATATGTATTAAGTGACTTCCCAGATGGCTCAGTGGTAGAGAACCCACCGGCCAATGCAGGAGACGTGGGTTCAATCTCTGGATCAGGAAGATCCCCTGGAGAAGGAAATGGCAACCCACTCCAGTATTCTTCCCTGGAGAATCCCATGGACAGAGGAGCCTGGCAGGCTACAGTCCATGGAGTCGCAGAGTCAGACATGACTAAAGCAACTTAGCACGTATGTTAAATGGATATCTAATCAGAATTTTTGATGGAATTGGGAATAGAAAAAGTGTTCATTCAATTTTACTATTATGGTTACTCCTAATGGACTGTTGCAAGTTACTGCGTATAAACTTGGGAATCCAGCAGTGCAAATACTCTCAACGTGACACTGACTGCTCTAAAGCAATTGTTTTTAGTTTGGCATTCCCAAATGTCTATATGCTAGCCTCCGGTGCTGCTTTGGTTCAGCCTTTACACTCCAATACACATTTAGTCTGTACTTGGTATGAATGTGATTGATCAAAAAATCTTCACCAAATTCAGCTGTGTACTAAGTTATAAAGTGGTCATTGAGATGATCCAAAGTGTGCTTGTAGAAATTATCTTCTAGACTGTAATAAAAATGAAAATGCAAAGGTTTAAAATTTTTGCCATATCCAGGGACTTCTGGGAAGTTTAGTTTTGTATAACACTGCTTCCAACCTAGTAATTCTACCTGGTACACTCTCCTACAGAAACAGTTCCAAAAACATGAATGAATATTTATTACAATTGTATTTAATGTGGTGTTATTTTTTATTAATTTAAATTGGAAGTAATGTGAACATCCAAAACCAGTAGGAAAATGGTAAATGTGTGGTATGATAAATGAGCAGGCATTAAAAACTGATAGGAAGAATTTTAAGACATGGGAAAATAAGTAAGTGAAAAAATGGTTTAAAATGGTGTATACCATATATAAATGCATGAATTTATGTTTTCACAGTACTTCATTCCACAAAGACTTGAGAAAGCAGCATATGCAAATATGATCTCCACATCAAATGTTAGTGGCTATAATTTTAGGGTTATGGAATTAATATTTTTCTCTTTAGTTTTTTTTTTCTTTCTTTAGTTTTTATTATATATTCCAGGTTTTCTATAGTAAGCTAATCTCCAGTCTAACAAAAAGTTGACCCTTGAACAACATGGGGGTTAATCTGTGTCTAACGTTTCATAGTCAGCACTCCATATTCCCCTGCATCTGCAGAGTCAGTTAACGAGGGACTGTGTAGTACTGTAGTGTTTACTGTTGAAGAATACGCATAGGTAAGTGCGGCTCAGGTTCAGTCCCTCAGTCGTGTCTGACTCTGCAACCCCATGGACTGCAGCATGCCAGGCTTCATATGTGAGCAGACCCATGCAGTTCAAACCCATGGTGTTCAAAGGTGAGCTGTATTCCAGCTGTATTCCTAGATTTTCTTTAAAAGGAAGTAAAAATGCGTCTTTTTAAGTAGTCCAGGATATGATGTTCTTTGAAAAAGGAAAGGAAGGTAATATAAACAGGCTGAGTGTTTCACAGTCTTTGTGTACTTGACTATTAACTGTTTTCGGCTGGATGTTAACATTCTGGATTTCAATTTGTTTTTGTTTTTTTCCTTAGGGGAATTTTCCGGCTACTAATAAAGTATCAGCTGGATAACCAGGATAACCCTTCTTACACTGGTATCCAATATTTATGATATTAAATTGCGTGACCTTTGTTGCATCCCATAAATTCTTTGTCTTGGAATCTAATAATAGCACTGCAGTGTTTCACAGCAGTAAATAGATGGTTTGCTCCTTGATCACTGTGTCTGCCATATCGAAAAATTTCAAGCAACCCTACAGATACACTGCTGAGCAGGCTATTTGTATTATTTGTCAATACAAATTGAAAAACAAATCCAGTATAATTCTTAAATTTCCTCTGCTAACTATGGATGTGTGTCTACCAGCTACATATATTTCATATACTGGGCAACTCAGATTTTCTTTAACTTGAATGAAAATAATCTGTTAAACACATTTTAATAATCATTCAGGGGACTCCTCTGGTAGTCCAGTGGTTAACACTTCACCTCCCAATGTGGGAGTTTCAGGTTCGATCCCTCATTGGGGAGCCAAGATCCCATATGCCTGGTGGCCAAAAAAACAAAACATAAAATAGAAACAATATCATAACAAATTCAATAAAGACTGAAAAAATGTTTAAAAAAAAATTCAGCTCTCACTTGACTTACTAGTTCCCTCTTTTAAAAAAGTCAACTTTACTCACGCTGTTTACAATTGCCCATGAGATTATATTATCCTTGGCCACAGTTGACTGCTTTCAACCAATCAGTTCTCATTAAAAAACGTAAGCCACAGTATATAACACCAAGTATTCTCTAGTTTTGCTTCTTCAAGAGGTGTTTACTCAGCATTTACTGACTGCTCTGACATACTCGGGTAATAGCACTTTTTTCCTGTGTTTTTCAGCATGGGTATGCATATATGGGGTCATGTCTTAAATACTGACTTACGTTCATATCTTCTTTTGAACTCTCCAGGACTTTGTTTTCAAGACTTTTACCAGCAGTGTCGGGAGGCATTCCTTGTCAATAGTGATCTGACACTTCGGGCCCAGTTAACTGAATTTAGGGACCACAAGCTTATAAGAACAAAGAAGGTGAGACTTTGCTCTATAACATTGTATGCCAGGAATAGCGTCTCTTGTTTACATAAGGACAAGTATGCCTGTTATGAAACTGAGGTTGCCTTGGTGGGTCACAAGGACCCATTTAGGCAGTGTGCCATTTGAGTTCTGTAGGAAGAAGGTAGAAGTACTCCACTTCAGCATGGAGCAGAAGACTTAGGACTTCTAGTTCAGAGCAACAAACAGGCCAATAGAAATGAGTCAGATAACCGTTTCCTTTCTCTATTCAGTAATCCAGTCTATGTGTATTGAGCACATAAAGCTTAATGTCCTAATGGAGAAGATGGGCATTTGTCAAATAATCAACATACATGCAACATTTAAATTGTGGTTAGGTCCTGTGATTAGGAGGGACATGGTTCTGAAAGGACATATTACAGTAGGTGGATTTGGCCTAATTATGTGTATCAGAAGAGACCGCTGAGACCTAAAGGAAGACTAGGAGATTTACAGTCATCACGGGAAGGAAGAGCGTTCTAGGCAGGAGCAGCATGTAGAGAGGCTCTGGAACAAAACAGCAGCCAGCATGACACAATCCTGTTTCATTCTGAAATAATGAGAAGTCATTGAGAAAATTGTTCTGACAATGGTATGGAGAGTGGGATGGGGCAGCGGAAGGTGGGCATTGCCAAACCTTAGCACACAGAGGCCAGCTGTGAAGTGAAGTGAAGTGAGGTCGCTCAGTCGTGTCCGACTCTTTGCGACCCCGTGGACTGTAGCCCACCAGGCTCTTCCATCCGTGGGGTTCACCAGGCAAGAATACTAGAGTGGGTTGCCATTTCCTTCTCCAGGGAGGCCAGCTAGGAAGCTGTTAGTAGCCTGGGTGAGATGATGGCACTCTGGACTAGGTTAGAAAGAGAAAAGTGGTTGGGACTCAAAATTAACAAGAACTGATGACAGACTGGATATGGGAACCAACGGAAAAGAGAGTGTCAAGAGTGATTCCTGGTTTCTGGCCTGTTTTTTTCCTCCCTAACCAGAGAGATGGTGGCATCACTGGATGAGAAGCTGAAAGAGCAACATTTTGGGGAGATAGAGCATGAGTTCATGGTCTTAGTATATTTGGACTTACTCCAGTTGAGGTTCTCCTGACATTTTCAAGTGGAGATGTCAGCTGGGCATTTGGATTCCTGGGACAAGATACCAGAGAAAAGATCTGGGCTAGAGATAAAAGGTTATGATTCCTACATATTTATATTATAATGGAAACTGGCTTTGGTGAGACAATCTAGAGAACATATAGTGAGATTAGAAGGCCCGGAACTAAGCCTAGAATTGTGATATTTAATGGCCAAATGGAAGATAAGCCTGCAGGGGTGGAACAGCCAGATAGCCAAGAAGAAAACCAAGATGTCACAGAAGCCGAGAAGGGAAGCACATTCATAGGCCAGCAGTGTCAGGTGCTGCTGAGAGGCCAAAAAGACAAAGACGGAAGATGCATAGTGAATCTAGGAAAATGGGACTCCTTGGTGGCCTAACCAAAAGCTCTCTTGGTGTGACATGATAACGATGGCGGCAGGTCGGTTGGCTTGGGTTGAGTGAAAAGTGAGGAAATGGAGACCACCATTTATAGACAGCTCTTCTGGAAAGGTGCCATGGGTTTATGATGGTTGCAGAGAAATGAGGAGTCTAGTAAGGGTTGTTTTGAAATTGGAGATACCTGAACCTGTAGCCAATAGGAAGGATCCAGTTAAAAAGGGAATAAAAGAACAGAGGTATCAGTGGTGTAGTGTTTTAGAAAGAGCAGGAAATACCCACCGTCTCATTCCTTAGTCGTCTTTTCCACTATAAAGTGGTTTAACTATAAACTCAGTGTATTTAATAGCTATATATCCCTGTGTGTCCCTTGGCTGCCCTTGTCTTTTATATTTCTTTATTCAGGTAAAGTATTAATGAAATCAAGTCCATTTTTTGTTTAACATTTCAAATAAATGTATATTTCAAATACATTTCTTACAAATGACTAACATTCAGGTATTCTCACATCTTTCAGGGAACTGATGGAGTGGAATATTTATTAATTCCTGTTGACAATGGAATACTGACTGATTTCCTGGAAAAGGAAGAAGAGGAGTTGTAAAGCACTCCTGTACTCTTGGAATCTTCTGTGGAAGAGTTATACCCCAGCTGCCACTCCTCTAAAGTGTTGTGTTTACATCCAACATTAGACTCATCAGTGTACAGATCTTAAATGGGGAGGGGTAATGTCATCACCTAGAACCGGGATTAGCCTGGCTGGTATACCATCCTAGTACTATGCAGCAGTCCTCAAATTGGAGAAAACGTGCCTTTCATTCATTACCTCTCTGGAGACTTCTTGCTGAAGGAACAGTGTGCTCAGGGAACTGTGGAACTGGATGTTTTTGAATTCTTTTATACCAGAGATGATGCTCCTAATTTTTTTGAGGGCCTTTTATCACTGTATTTGCAAATGTGCTTGTTCCAGAGTGTGAAAGTTACAGACAGTGGCATAAAGTAAATGCTCTATTTGCTATTCTGCGTGTCAGAACTGAAGCGTATAATGGAGTAGGCAGATCATCCTTTTACTGTTTCTGAAATGGCTTAATAAAAGGTATAGGACTGGGGGAAAGTAGGTGATTTTCAGCTTTCTCCTTTTGGATTTAGGCTACATGCTAATAGAGGAAGGAGCATGATGCTATTCGGTTGGGAAAGTGGGAAAAACGTAATAAGTGTATAGGGTGTACGCGCATCCCAGAAAGCACATGAACAATAACAGATCATGCTCCTTGAGATAGCTAATGCTAAGGCCATCACATTCACGATATGAGTGAGAAGCCAGGCTAGAGAAACACAATCCTGAAATTATATTTTAGTCATTTTTTTCCAAGGCAACAGAAAAATTTAATTGTTCTTGTATATCAATGCATTTTTTTCTTTTCTTGAATAACATGCAGATGAATAGCTTATTAATGGCTGGCTTTAAGTTAATTTGATTTCTCTATCAAGTAGGCCCACCTAAAACTCACTGTAAGACATTTCAATTTTTTCTTAAAGTGACAATTTCAAGCCTCCTAAATATACAACCCTTTTTTCTTAGGAAAGAAAAAAAGGCTAACCTTGACCACTGGAGTCAGCAGATAGTCTTTATATACTCCCTGAAATGTTTCATACTTGGAAGTTAAATTCTCTGTCACTGTAATATACTGCATCAGCATTTCACTGATTTCTTATCTTGTAAACCCCTTTTATGAAAATATTTCCCAAAATGCTCAGAATTTTTTAAATAATTTCTTCGTGTCATATAATGAAGTAATTTTATATTAAATCCATGTATAAGGGGGGTTAGTCTTAACCATAATTATTGATCAATACTTAAACAAATTTGTACATGAATAGCATTCAAAAATGTTTTAATTGTACCAAAGGATATTCAGTAAAAAGTGAGTTTCCTTACCATTCCCCAATCCAGTCCCTTAGGCAGCCATTGACAGCATTTTAAGCATTCTTCCAGAGGTATTCTATGCACATCTAAGGGTAATTGTCTATATTTCTCCTTTTAAAAACACAAATGGTGGCATATGATACTTGCTGGTTTGCACCTTTTTTTTCTTTTTGCTTAATATATTTAGTTTATAATAACTTACAATATAAAAAAAGTATACAGAATCTTTAATGACCTACTGTGAAACTGCATTTGCCCTTAAATTTATCTACTGGTTTATTTTTATATTTTTTGTGTCTATACTGTTTGCAAGCAATATGTGTGAATAGTCTACTAGTAATAAAGCAATTTGGATAGAACTTTTTTTTTTCATTTATAGTACTGTTTTGTTACTTACAACTCCCAGATTCTCTGGGACCTTTTTTTTTCCCCCACCTTTTGGCAATGCAATACAGCATGTAGGATCTTAGTTCCCCAACCAGAGCTAGAACCTGTACGCTTTACATTAATAGCACAGAGTCTCAGCCACTGGACTGCCAGGGAAGTCCCATAAAGTGCTATTTTTTTACTAAAAATATTTTGAAGTGCTTCAAAAATTTTATGAGTGCATCTTACAGCTCTGATAGTGATCTTGGCAGAATTATATCCTCTTCACTAACTTGTTTCAACATCAGTGTAGCTTAAGCTTTATCAGTTTGACTGCTAAGGCTCCAAACTTCTGCTGTTACTTGCTTCTGGCAATATTAAACAGACCTGAAACCTTGAAAGATTCTTCTGGCTTCTCTTAATAAAATGGCTAAAACAGGGCTAAAAAGGTACAGAGGATGCTGGACAGATATTTGCACTATGCAAACTTGGCATAATACTGAATTCCTTATGCAGAGTTCTAAATATTATGCCAAGTTTGCATAGTGCAAATATCTGTCCAGCATCCTCTGTACCTTTTTAGCCCTGTTTTAGCCATTTTATTAGTATTGTATTTGTCATTTTAATACATGAATATTTCATTCTTACAAAAGATCAGGCAATTCGAGGGAGGGTTTATAGATTTTGCTTAACTTAAAACAATTACTAACAAAACTTTAGAAGTCTACAGTTGACCCTGAACAACACAGATTTGAATTGTGTGGGTCCACTTACGTGCAGATTTTTTCCAGTAGTAAATACTACAGTACTATATGATCCATGGTCTGTTGAACCCACGGATGTAAAAAGGGAAACTAAGCATACACAGAGCCAACTGTAGGTTACAGTTGGATTTTTTACTGTGCAGAAGGTCAGCATCCCCACGATGTTCAAGGCTCAACTGTACTTCAGCTCCAGTCAATTCAAACCTGGAGCCAGTAGCATGTTCAGAATGTGTTTTTCTACATTCCAGGTTTTTGGCTTAGTCCTGAGTAGCTGTCAGAGACGACAGCAAGTCATGAGAGTCTGCCTCATTACAGATGTGTGTCTTCTAAAAACCAAGGGATAGTCACGTACATGACTTTCTCAGGCTTTTTGTAATTATTTCATTTCTCCCTTGGGAGATTCTCCCACACTTTAATTTTTCAAATTGCTGTTAAGCCATGTTAATTCATGTTTTTTGAGAACTTACCATGCAGAAAGCTCTATTCTAGGCAGCTGAGAGAAAATCAAGATGTGATATGAAATACCTAGTTGAGGTTTTAATAGATTAAAAATTACAGTATCCTTAATGTGTTGAATAAAGTCAATTTGAAATAACTAATGCTACGAAAAATATAACTTTAAGCATAACAAAACTTATTACCAAGTTTTCATTATTTTGGCATGTATCACTTGGGCCTCAAGTCTTCTGAAGTATTTAGGTCACCTGCATACTTCAGCATCTTTAACAGTTTGGAAAATTTGACAGCTGAAAGTAAGGAATCTTGAATGATACTTTATTTTTTCTTAAACTGCATAGGAAGAAAAAAATACACAGGATGTGTTTGGGGGTATTATTTTTAGTTATTCAGAAGTGCAAGCAGGCTGAAAATGTATTACAGTCATATCATTCTTTATTTGGCAATAAGTGTGTCCATCATAAACAAACTGTTTGATTCATTAACCCCTCCTAAAACTCTACCCAAAGGGTTTAATCCACAACTGTCAATTCTGAGATCCTGTCTGCCTTCATGAGTCACAGGTCAAATCATACCACACCTTAAGTGTGCTATAACAAAAAAAGGAGGGTTTGAGAGCTACTGGCCTCAGGCTATTTCTTCATCACCTTGGACCATACCTTTCCTGCCTTCTTTCCACCCTGCTGCTGCTGCTGCTGTCACTTCAGTTGTGTCCAACTCTGTGCGACCCCACAGACAGCAGCCCATCCGGCTCCCCCATCCCTGGGGTTCTCCAGGCAAGAACACTGGAGTGGGTTGCCATTTCCTTCTCCAATGCATGAAAGTGAAAAGTGAAAGTAAAGTCGCTCAGTCATGTCCAACTCTTAGCGACCCCATGGACTGCAGCCTACCAGGCTCCTCTGTCCATGGGATTTTCCAGGCAAGAGTACTGCAGTGGGGTGCCATTGCCTTCTCCCTGACAATACTGAATTAATTACGTGGGCTTTCTCAGTGGGCTCTGCTGTTTCTCTACTTAGTGCATGTGTTTAAGCTGTCCCCCTCCCTGTAAATCCTATGCCTGCCTTTTTCATAGTTAAGAGTTTACTGTCATCATTAACCAAATTCTGTCGTATCCTCTCCACATCTCTATGGGTCCAGCACACAGAAAGCAACCAATGAGTGAATGAATGAAGCCAATACCATTAAGATAGTCTCTCAAAGCTGCTATCTCATTCCCTCTGCTTTGACAAACTTGACCATCTCATAGCTTTCTAGTTCTTGGCTTCTGACACTTAGCTGTTCTCTCACCTTTCCTGGTGGCTCCTCCAACTTTTAATGGGGAGCATTTCATAAGGCTCACTCCTGTTGGCTATTTCTGTAGTGAATCAGTATTACAGGTGAACCACTGTATTCTTAAAAATTAAGAATAATTTTTAAGTTAGGATCCCAAATCCTCCAGGAGATAGAAGATGGGTAGGAAAAGTGGAGTGAAGTCGCTCAGTCGTGTCCGACTCTTAGCAACCTCATGGACTGCAGCCTACCAGGCTCCTCCGTCCATGGGATTTTCCAGGCAAGAGTACTGGAGTGGGGTGCCATTGCCTTTTCTGTGGGTACGAAAAGGATCCTACAAATATTAAATTCTATGCTTTCTCATTTTTAGACAATAGTATTTTAAGATTGCTTTTGCCATTACCATAGTAACATGCTCAGTTGTAGAAATTGGAAATAAATATAAAAGCATTAAAAAGAAAAGCCTCTCATCATACCACCCAGAGAAGATCACAGTTAAGATGGATTTATTTTCCCTTCAGGATTTCTTCCATACCTCTTATATCAGTCCTGCCATCAACATATTTGATTAAGATCCACTGCAATTAATAAGCACGTAGGCTCTGGAGCCAGACTGAGTTTATATCCTAACTCCATCACTTCCAAGCTACATGGCCTTGGGCAAGCTACATAACCTCTGTCTCAGTTGCCTCATCTGTTAAAATGGTTGTAACAATACCTATATACTTGCATATAAGGGATTGAAAGTGTTTATAGAGCACACAGTACAGTGCCTGGTACAAAACTAACACTGTGCACGTATTCACCAGTATTATTTTTAAAGTTAAAAATCTTTAATGAAATGGTGAGTTACCTAAAAAGCAACAGTTATATGAATAATCCTGGATATTCATTGGAAGGACTGATGCTGAAACTGAAACTCCAATACTTTGGCCACCTGATGCAAAGAACTGACTCATTTGAAAAGACCCTGATGCTGGGAAAGATTGAGGGCAGGAAGAGAAGGGGACGACAGAGGATGAGATGGTTGGATGGCATCACCGACTCAATGGACATGAGTTTGAGTAAACTGCAGGAGTTGGTGATGGACAGGGAGGCCTGGCGTGCTGCAGTCCATGGGGTCACAAAGAGTTGGACAGGACTAAGCGACTGAACTGAACTGAACATGAATAATGATCATGTATATTTACAACAAAAAGCAGAACTCATCCTGAGGGACATCCATGGAGGTCCAGTGGTTAAGACTTCATACTTGCACTGTAGGAGGCACTAGTGTGATCCCTGGTCGAGGAACTAAGATCCCACATGCCGCATGGGATGAGAAAACTGAGACAAAGGTTAAGTAGTTTGCTCAAGGCCAAAAAACAAAATCTCATCCTGATTCTGAAATTGAGGTGGGAGATCAGTGATCTAGGAACAGGAACAGAAAGACAGACCTTACCACCCTCCAAAGGTTACTACCTAGATATAGGTGAGCTAATATCAAGTTTTTAAAGTATACATATATAGACATACTTTTCTGAAAAGGTATATTTTTAAAATAACTAAGGACAGAGAGATCTAGAATGACACATCCCATCTATAACTGAGTTAAAGAGATGATTACTTGAGCTATTTCCCAAGAATGTTAAATAAACAGGTTTACTCCATATTTCCTAGAGTTTATAATGAATTTATATTCCACAGTATATTCTTTAATTTGTCCTTTATAATATTTATTCTTCAATGGCAATTGCATTATAGTTTTTACCTTCTGAGCTACAGAACATCTGGAGAAGCAGACTAAGAAACCAGAAATGCTAATGTACCTTCTAAGATTCTTTTGGAAGGATACCAACCCCACTGATTCATGTTATGGATTCACACTGGGAGCCACCTGCTTTCTGTATTGTGTTATCTGGCTGTTCCTGCAGGCCTTATATCACATGAAGAGGGTCCCTGTCTGTTTCTGACAGGATAATATTAATCTTATTCTCCAAGTGAGCATCCAGCGTATCTCGAAGATCAGAAAGAAAGCCTCGTTCAGTGTTGCTGTGTTCACAGAGGATGACACTTATTCCTTGGGAAGCAGCATCCAGAACATCATGGTGTGACATCTCACCTGCCAACAAAGGAAAGAGCAAATATTTAAATATTAGACACAGTCTAATAACTGTGGACTATGGTTCTGTGCTGAACCACAACAGCAGAAATACCAAGTTTTCATCCTATTATGAAGCAAATGTAATACAGCAAAACTTTACACATGAATCTAGAAAGTTATATGCATGTTTCTTACATGTCCTCCAATTTAAAAAGAGAGGCCATCCCACTGAGAATTCCAAATTGTTTCTCCTTGGTATATGCACACATCCAACAATACCTAATAGCACCAGAACTGACCTGTAGGAACACCCATTCAAAAGGTTTCCACAATAAAATAAAATAAACGACCACTGCTTACCTCCCAAAGACTTATTTATACTTTGTGAAATAAAGTGAAGTGTTAGTAGCTCAGTCATGTCTGACTCTCTGTATCCCCATGGACTGTAGCCCGCCAGGCTCCTCTGTCCATGGAATTCTCCAGGCAGGAATACTGGAGTGGGTTGCCATTTCCTTTTCCATGGGGTCTTCCCGACCCAGGAATTGAACCCAGATCTCCCACATTCTAGGCAGATTCTTTACCATCTGAGCCACCAGGGAAGCCCCTTATACTTTGTGAATAACAAAATTCTCAGCATCAACTGTAGTCTAATTCATAAGAATGAAATGAGCTTAAGGTTATTTCTAAATTAAAAACAAGGTATTTTCCTTTGACTCAGGCAAAACGCCTAGAAATTCTGAAGTTACTGGTAGAAGAGGATCTCATCTTTTGTGGAAAGATTTTGGGAAAACTCAAAATGTTTTGAATTTTTAAAAAACACTTTGTGAATCTGATGTAGGAGCAAGAATATTTGGCTTTTCCATAAAAAGCACAATTTTGAAATATACTTAAGACACAAAGGCATTAAAAAAAGTTCTTAGGAAAAGAAAAAAAAAAGCCCTCAATTTCAATTCCTCACACTCTCCCCCAGTCAAATACGCATTATTTCATTATGAAGTGTTAGTCACTCAGTCGTGTCCAACCCTTTGCGACCCCATGGACTGTAGCTTGCTAGGCTCCTCTGTCCATGGAATTGTCCAGGCAAGAACACTGAAGTGGGTAGCCATTCCCCTTCTCCAGGAGATGTTCCCAACTCAGGGATCAAACCCAGGTCTCCTGCATTGCAGGCAGATACTTTAACATTTGAGCCACCAGGGAAGCCCTCATTGTAAGGACTAGTTTCTACTCAAGTACCTTTTAAAATATCTTAATTTAAGTAACAGTAGAGAAAAAGTGAAAGGAGAAAAAGGCACTAAGCGGCCCAGTTAGAAGTCATGCTTTGGGAAAGACAAGTCTGGCTGTCTGGACTAGTATATAATTTGTATTTCCAAGGAGCAAGCTTGCCATCTACTGGTCTTCCTAGGATACTACCCTTTATGACCTAATATGTAAAGCTCAAAGGAAGGGTGATGAAAATGGTCTTTTGGCTGGGGTTTCCTATCTCTGAAGTGATATTCAAAGTGATGCCTCACAGATTACAGACATCTAAAGTAAGCTAGATATGACATTTTCTGTTTCCCCAACTAACCATATAAGAAGGACATTTTAACATTTTGGAACTGTGTGAATTTATCTCATGTATATACTGCTTTGTGATACAAAAACTAATTTTTAAAAGTCATTATTTATGGAAAACAATCAGACATTCCAAACTGAGAAATATACAAAAAAAGCAAATGGCCTATGCTCTTCAAAAATGCCAATGCTCTAAAAACAAAGTTGAGAACTAGAACAGATGCAGTGTGTGATCAAGAATTGAGCATCACAACATCACTCATTATCAGAGAAATGCAAATCAAAACCACAGTGAGGTACCATTTCACGCCAGTCAGAATGGCTGCTATACAAAAGTCTACAAGCAATAAATGCTGGAAAGGGTGTGCAGAAATGGGAACCCTCTTACACTGTTGGTGAGAATGCAAACTAGTACAGCCACTATGGAGAAGAGTGTGGAGATTCCTTAAAAAACTGGAAATAGAACTGCCTTATGACCCAGCAATCCCACTGCTGGGCATACATACCGAGGAAACCAGAATTGAAAGAGACACGTGTACCCCAATGTTCATCGCAGCACTGTTTATAATAGCCAGGACATGGAAGCAACCTAGATGTTCATCAGCAGATGAATGGATAAGAAAGCTGTGGTACATATACACAATGGAGTATTACTCAACCATTAAAAAGAATACATTTGAGTCAGTTCTAATGAGGTGGATGAAATTGGAGCCTATAATACAGAGTGAAGTAAGTCAGAAAGAAAAATACGAATACAGTATACTAACACATATACATGGAATTTAGGAAGATGGTAACGATAACCCTGTATGCGAGACAGCAAAAGAAACACAGATGTACAGAACAGTCTTTTGGACTCTGTGGGAGAGGGAGAAGGTGGGATGATTTGGGAGAATGGCACTGAAACATGTATATTATCATATGTGAAATGAATCGCCAGTCCAGGTTTGATGCAGGATACAGGATGCTCGGGGCTGGTGCACTGGGATGACCCAGAGGGATGAGACGGGGAGAGAGGAGGGAGGGGGGTTCAGGATGGGGAACACATGTACACCCGTGGCTGATTCATGTCAATGTATGGCAAAACCAATACAATATTGTAAAGTAATTAGCCTCCAATTAAAATAAATAAATTTATATTTTAAAAAAAGAATTGAGCATCAATCTGAACAAGAAATACTATAAATTTTGATCAATTAACAATGTTAAATTTCTGAATTTGGTCATTATAACATGGTCATATAAGGGAATGTCCTTGCTCCTAGGAGATAAAATGCTGAGGTATTTGAAGGTAAAAGGTCATCTTATCTGTAATTTATTTATAAATGGTTTGGGAGAAAACATAAATACATATTAGGTTGGTTCAAAAGTAATTGTGGTTGGTACAAAAGTAATTGAGATTCAAAAGTAATTGTTGGTGCAAAAGTAATAGTAACTCAGGTTGATGAAAAAGTAATTGAGGTTCAAAAGTAACTGCAGTTGGTGCAAAAATAATTGAGGTTGGTGTAAAAGTCAACCACAATTACTTCTGCACCAACCTAATACTTATGCATACACAAATATATACACACATATATGATGTTATAGACAGAATGTACAAATGTGGCAATGAATAGCCATTAGTAATGTAGGTGGGGCTTCCCTGGTGGCTCAGAAGTTAAAGCATCTGCCTGCAATGCAGGAGACCTGTGTTCGATCCCTGGTTCGGGAAGATCCTCTGGAGAAGGAAATGGCAACCCACTTCAGTATTCTTGCCTGGAGAATCCCATGGATGGAGGAGCCTGGCTGGCTACAGTCCACGGGGTCGCAAAGAGTCGGACACGACTGAGCGACTTCACTTTCACTTTCAATGTAGGTGAAGAGTGTATAAGAGTTGATTACACTATTCTCACTGCAACTTTTCTATAGGTCTAAAATTCCTTCAAAGTGAAATGCTAAATTTTAAAATAGAAACATCATGTTATAACATGTTAAACTGTCTATACACTGAAAGTTTACTTCAATCCGGTATAAATTTGAGGGCTTATAAAAATCTTATATTTTAGGTGACCTAGACAGGAAGGAAATCTAAAAAAGAGTGAATATACATATAACTGATTCATTTCGCTGTACATCAGAAACTAATACAACATTATAAAGCAACTATACTCCAATAAAAATTAAATAAATAGCTGCCCCCCCAAATAAAACCCTTGCTTCTTAAGAAGGAAGGAAAAGAAAACAGACAATGGTCATATACACTTTTAATTGGTTCAAAGCAATACATCAGGCTTACTAAGATGCTGCACCTATTCTCAGAGACATGACATCATTTCGAGTGCAGCAGCCTTTGTAAGGGAGGATGCTAGATAATAAGGCATGGGCGTATGGTGGCAGGAGAGGTCTAGTAATGCCAAAGGGATGGCCATTGAGTCTAGTTTTAGAAGTGGGTAAAGTAATCTTAAGCCCCTGTCTCCTAACCCTCAAGAGGCCCAGAGGTAGAAATGCAGCTGGTAACAGCAGCGTTCAAAGTGCCTCCAACTCCCTTGGAGGAACGATGGGTCCTGTTATCAATTAGGTATTAACCACAAGGACAGAGTACAGAGCCTGGGAGTCAAACAATTTCTGTCCAAAAGAAGTGCATATTGTAGATTAAGAAAAAAGTGACAGGAATTGGGAGAGGAAGGTGTGATCATCAGGGGCAGGAGCCGGACACTGTCAAGAAAATGCTTCTCAGGGGAGGCATCTTTGAGCTTATCACTAGAAGTATACGAAAGGAGCAAAGCAAAGACATCCTAGCCAGGGAAAACAGCATGAGCCAAGACTGCATGGAAGAGGACGTGGGACGTTCGGGTTCACCAGGGCACATGGAGGACATCGCTGAAGGGTTTTCAGCCATGATAATATTATACACCGTCACATCTGTACTTCTGAAAGTTAGTTCTGGGGGAGTGTGTGGAAGATTAAGATTAGAGGCTTAATGAAGTACTTTAGCTAGGGGATGTTTGGACGGAGATAAAGGTAAAATTAGAAAGATTTTGGAGCTAGAACTGAAAGAAAGTGATCACTGCCTTCAGGGCCGAGTAAGAGGAACAATTTTCTACCTAAGGCAATAGGTAAAAAGTGTCCCACTAACTTACGTGAAATCTGACAGAAATCATGTTTAGGAACAGAATAGGTTAAATAAATGCTGAACATCACTTTTTAGATAATCTAATTATTAGATGATTTTTTTTCCTTCCACAAAGTATGTGGTATGTCCCCAATTTTGACATAGTTCTTATTTAGTTCAGCTTCAAAACACATTTATTAGATCCGTCTGTATGTTAGATGCTGTCCTAAAATCTGCTAATTTTTACCTTGTAAAAGACAAACCAAAGTAGGGAAGGGATACACAAGAAAAGGGTATCAAGAAAAGGGTACAAGAAAGGTCCAAAGGCTGTCCTACCTGTGAGATAAAGGTCGGCATCCGTCCCCTGCAGGACGCTGCTCCCAGAACCAGCGCACAGAGCCACGACTTTGACTGGGGACTCTTCACGATAAAGAAAACAAGAGACCAACACTTTTCAATTCCCCTTCATATTAATATTACAATCTGTACCAAGAATCCGGCACGTAATACAGATCTCTCTCTCAGTCTTATCACCGGTATGTGAATTTTGTGTAAAAAGTTTCAAAAAATAATAAAACATGTCTTCATATAGGCAAACAGACTATTCCTTGGTATTACAGAGCTAACCTAAAGCAAGATTATTATTCCTTTGGAATCTCGCTGTTGCACAAGCCCACGTAAGGCACCTCTGAATAGTATTTACCACTATTAGCACTAGGCTTTCGGCTTTACCACAGTGCTGCTCAATTAATTACCTGGTCTCCAGGTAACAGTAAGAGGTAGGCATGTTTGACTCTGTCCCCAGGTAAGGAAGCTAAGGAACTAAACAGGCTAGTCAGAGGATGCTATGTAATGGAGTTGACACATATCTTTTTAACTTTTGATTTTATATTGGAGTATAGTTGATATATAGAAAACGAACTTATAGTTACCAGTGGGGAAGTAAGGAGAAGGGATAGTTAGGGAATGATATGGACACACTGCTATATTTAAAATGGATAACCAACCAGGACCCACTATTTAGCATAGGCAACTCTGCTCAATATTATGTAACAACCTAAATGGGAAGAGAATTTGAAGAAGGATAGATGTATGTATAACTCAATCACTTTGCTGTACACCTGAAACTAACACAACATTGTTAATTGACATTTTTTTTTTAAGATGGTATTTTCCTAAAAGAGCATCCTGTGGAGAGTGAAACACAGAAACTTTCAAGGCAAAATCCAGCAAGTGTTGAGTACTTAGATTCCTAGAATGGACACTTCATTAGTTGTATTTCAAAAAAGGGGCAATGGCGCTGGTCAGAAGTCTTATTCCATCTCTGCCACCCACCTTCTTTGGAAATGAGCACTCATGAGTTGTTTGATCCAACTGTGGATTTTGGTTAAGTCGGTTACCTCTGCAAACCTCAATATTTTTCACCTATACAACAGGAAAAATAATACTTCCGAGACATCTAAGAATAGCTAGCACTTCCTGCACTTAGCGTGGGCCAGCCACATGGATTACATCACCACTGCCATGCCTGTCGAAGCCGTGCAGCAGACGTGACTGCTGCATGGACCCACAGCATCAGACTCCACACTCGCAACAACCGCACTCCGCTGTTGCCTTCGCAGTGGACACACGCACACTTAGCACACTCTGAATAGTCCTGGGCTCACTGCAGGGGCCCAATAAATGCTCTGCTCGTTCCTTTTGTTCCCCAAAGTACAGAGAAAGCCAAGAGAGAAGGCAGTGGCTACAAAACTCAGAAACCGCAGTCAATTACATCACTGAGCATAGCAGTACCTCACTATAAATTATCACCAGTATTGTAAAACTTAAGATCTGCATTGTAATTGGAGCAATCACGATTTCTTCTGTGAGCTTTCTTCCTGGAATGGGGTAAGACTGCACTTGATGCTCTTCCTGGGTTGACTGAACAATTTGTTGAACAGAATATGTATCATTTCTAGACTGCAATGTTTACCCGCAGTTTAAGACTCTCCCTCTTCAAGACCTGTCTACAATGAGTAGAGTCCCCTGCTGATCTGAGATGGACCTGCAGTGTGAATGAGAAATAAATCTTGTTTAGGCCGATGGGATGTATACCACAGCATAACCTTGTCCACTCTGACCGATAAAGTAAACCAGTCATCTTCTGTGAGCTGCTAACACATTTCTATCATATGGATACAGCCAAAAGTTTCCATTTTTGCCCAATATTATCAGTAGGTATGCTGGATAAATATAGAAGACATACTTACCTAAGGTCTTCCCTATTCCAAGAGCAAGGCGAACATGAGATAGTTTTAGGTGACTTTTGATTCGCTCAATCATGGTTTCCAAGGAGACAGACTCATCCAGTGTGCATAACCGTCCCATCCCGGTATAGAGAAGGAGAGGCTGTAGAGAAACAGAAATTAGGAAAACTGGGCATCATCAGTCCCAGAAAACAATTCCATAGAGCAAGGAGCAAATACTGAGACCAATAAAACAAGGGCACTATGAGCTTGCTATAAAACTAGCTCCAGGGCTTTCCTGGTGGTTCAGTGGTAAAGAATCTGCCTGCCGATGCAGGAGACATAGATTCGATCCCTGATCTGGAAAGATCCCACATGCTGAAGGGCAGCTAAGCTCATGCACCACAACTATTAAGCTTGTGCTCTGGAACCCGGGGGTCGAAAACTACTGAAGTCCTTGGGCCCCAGAGCCCGTGCTCTGCAAGGGGAGAAGCCGCCACCATGAGATCCCCATGCATAGCAACTAGAGAGTAGCCCCCACGCAGCAATGAAGACCCAGCACAGCCAAAAATAAATAAATAAATAGATAAAAATTTTTTAAAGTAGCTCCAAGCTAAAAGTTAGGAATGCAAACCTGACAAAAACATTCTCTGACTTCTAGGAGCTCAGTCTCCTGAGAAGGTAGTTTTCTCTTCTTTTTCTATTTTTTTTTGGCTGAGTGGCATGTGGGATCTTAGTTCCCTGTCCAGGGATTGAACCTCTGCCCCTTGCATTGGAAGCATGGAGTCTTAACCAGTGGACCACCAGGGAAGTCCAAGGTGGGTACTATTTTTTTATGGGATCACAAAAGAGTGACAAAATAGATGAGTTGCGATGGCGAGGTGGGGGGCAGGGGGAAGGTGGATACTTGAAGTAAGAGGAGTAAAATAAGCTTCTACAAGGACTTGGGTCTTGAAGACAAACCAGAAAGGAGTTAAGAAAGGAGAGATGTCAAGTGCAGGGTGGTGGGTTAGAGATACTGTGAGATGTGGTGAGGCATTCTATTTTTTTTCTTTTTTCCTTTTTATTTATTTATTGAGGCATTCTAAACAGAGAGAACATGTATAGAGGTGCTAAGGTGTGAGAGAGCACACAGGGCTGATCTGAAAGCAGACAGTATAGCTGGTATGCAGAGCAAGGCATGGGGAGGGAGCAGAAGCTGGCGACAGGGGTCCTCGCTGGTCATGGAAGGCTACACACTCTAAGCCGAAAAGCCTGGACTATCTCCTGGAGGTGCCTGCTCAGGAGTTTACTGCATCTTATATCCCAACGGAGGGAACATGAGCGTTTCAACTACTGTGGTGGCAAAGCAAACAGAGAGGAGAAACATCTTGTACATTTAGGGACAGAATCAGCAGGGCTTGGATGTACGGGAGCAAGGGAGAGTTGTGCAAACCTGCAAATAAAACAGCTCTTAGGGTCACCGATAAAACAGAAAAAAAACTTGTATTTAAAAGCATGGTACATGGATAAGGTCAGTTTTTGTATATACTGGATTTTAAATACTTGTGAGATCTGTAAGTGGAAAATGTTCAGAAAGTGGCTGGAAATAAAGTTTGTTTGTTTTTTTATTTTATCTTTTACCTTAAGAAAGCATCCTGAGACAGGAAGTAAAGACACAGGGATCACCACATGTCAAGTTAAAGGAATGAATAAAATGGTCCAAGCAGAGAGTATAAAATAAGAGACTGAATCTGTAACTGAGTCTCTCATCATGAAGAAGTACCATCATGGTCTGAATGTTTCCGGCCCCCTCAAATTCATAGGATGAAATCCTAACCTATAGATTAGGAGGTGTAGCCTTTGGGAGGTACTTTCAGATCATGAGGTTGGAACCCACACAACTGGGATTAGTGCTTTAGAAAAGAGGCTCCAGAGAGATCCCAAGTCCCTTCACTGTGTGAAGACACAGAGAGAAGGCACCATCTTTGAAGCATGTAGTGAGCTCCCGTCAGGCAACACTCAGAGTCTGCCAGTGCCACGATTTTGGACTTCGCTTCCTCCTTAACTGTTAAAAATAAATTACTGTTGTTTGTAAGCTATACAGTCTATAGTATTCTGTTATAGAAGTCCAAACACGTTATGGCAGCCTGAATGGACTAAGATATCTACATTTTTGTATTCCTGAAACGTCTCCCTTTTTCAATAAACTTTCCAGGGCCCAACATGCTTTCATCACCACTTTGTGCTTCTACTCTAGGCAATAGTTAA
Source organism: Budorcas taxicolor (assembly GCF_023091745.1). Taxonomy (NCBI): domain Eukaryota; kingdom Metazoa; phylum Chordata; class Mammalia; order Artiodactyla; family Bovidae; genus Budorcas; species Budorcas taxicolor. The sequence continues at coordinate 133,980,448 of NC_068911.1, read as the reverse complement.
TAATCTGTTGAACTAACACTTTACATATGAATTTGTCAAACAAAACTGCACTGTAACATAAGATATCTTTTATTACCTTCTCTAGTGACAGAATTTCAGTCTTCTGATAAAACTGCCTATTCTGGGAAAGAAAAGCCACCACCTGCATCAAAGCTTGCTGAGTACAATTCAGACTGAGCCGTGTTTGTTCTTCATCATCAGCCCTGGAAAAAAAAGTCACTTGGTTTAGGATAAACATAAACAAATCAATATAAATTAAAAAAAAAAAAATATATATATATATATAAACTTATGTACTCAAAATAATCCATAGTTTACAACCTCCTGTAATAGGAGATTAGATTTATATGGACTTTAGGATTTAATTCCAAACCATTTTCTAGAATAGTGTTTCTCAAACTTTAGCATGCATCAAAATCATCTCATGGCCTTATTAAAACAGACTGTTGGGCCGTACCCTCAGAGTTTCTGATTTAGTAGGTCTGAGTGGGGGCTGAGAATTTATCTAACAAGTTCCAGGTGACACTGATATGCTGGTCCAGGGACCTCACTTTGAAACCTCTGTTGTAGAACTGTTCTTAGTCCTGGTCGTGCATTAGAAATCTCTTGCTGGCTTCTTAAAATAACAGCTGCTGGACTCTTCTATAGACTCAGTGAAACAGAACCTCTATGAATGGGGCTGGGGCAAACAAGTTTTTTAAAGCCCTAGAAAAGTTAATTTTCAAACATCATTGAATACAAGAATTTCCCAGACAGACTCTCAGGCAAATCCCATTCTAATTACACAGATCTAGGATAAAGCAAAAAAATCTGCATTTTTCTTTATTTTTAATTGAAGGATAATTCTGCTATAATCTTGCATTGGTTTCTGCCACACAACAACGTGATGCATTTTTCAAAAGCACCCATTATGCTTATGATTCAGAGGGTCCCTGAATCACCCTTTAAAAAGCAATACCCTTAGGAATTCCTTGGCGATCCAGTGGTTAGGACTAGGTGCTTTTATTGCCAGGGCCTGGGTTCACTCCTTGGTCAGCGAACTAAGATCCTAAAAGCCACGGGGCACGGCCAAAAAAAATTTTAAAAAGGAACATTTGAGAGCCTCTCCAAAAAAACTAGCATCAAGAAAGTTTTGTATTTAGTCATAAACTCTAAATATAATCACAGAATTCGAGAACTAAAAGATACCTTACAAGATAATGTGGAAGCGTAGTTTTAACACTGGAACCATCTGCAGAGATTTGAAAAGAAAAAGCAAAAACAATGCCTGGTCCCCAGTCTAATTGTTAAGTCCCAGATACTCCTGTAATATGGAGAAACTGGAACCAAACTAAATGTGTATCAGTTCTTTAAAAGGTCCACCAGTTAGGAAGCGAAATGCTTTAAGAAATTACAGTACATTCATAGTAAGAAATCTACATGGAAAGATTACTATGACAAGTAAAAAGGCAAATACAGCATACCATTTAATTAAAAAAAACAATGACTAAAACAAAACTATACATTCCTTCATGTCCCTATACATGTTTGGAAAGATACTCACTTCTCTGAAAACAAAAGAAAGACAACTCAAGTTGAAGATCTTGGGACTGAGTAGAAGGGACAAGGAGGACTGTGGTATTGTTTGAAGTTTCCATGCTCTATTTGTATAATTTTAATTTCAGTATTTACACAGTGTTTCAGAATGGTAAAAGATATCTATGACCGAAATCTATGCAAAATCTTATAAATAATTTTCCTTAGGGATCTTGAAATCCCTCAATACTATTATAGGACATTTACTATGGCTTTAGTATAATGTATCTACACATAAAACCCACTCATCAAAGAGTCATTTTTAGTGTAGCTTATATGGATTTCCATTTTAACTTTGCACAGTGGCAGTTGAGATTTACCCAAGGCATGATTACTGCTAACAGATTTCCATTTTATTAAAAGGTCACTATATTTATCTTTGATTTTTTTTATAATTATTAAGTCCTAGCTCTGCATAATGTGTCTTTTACAATGCTTTAGTAGGCAAGCCACTCCAGTGTTCTTGCCTGGAGAATCCCAGGGACAGGGGAGCCTGGTGGGCTGCCGTCTATGGGGTCACACAGAGTCAGACACAACTGCAGTGACTTAGCAGCAGCAGGGTAAATTAGTCCCAACATTTTTTGGTATCTCAGACCTAATTAAATAAATGATTGGCATATCTGAGAGGCATTTTAACGCATTTTTTCCCTTTCAAGTGTTTGGGAATCATCATTTGCTGGGAACTGATAAAAGTAAACCTATATTACCAGTATATCACTAGGGTTTATCCACATACCCTAAAGTAAAAATACCTTTCAACACTGTCAGGAGGATTAGAAACACTGTAAGATGTGTGGTTTAGTCCTTCCTGCATAGAAAATAGTCAACAAGCGTTATCATTTTTATTGTATTGAAAAGATCCCATAGTTTTCCTCCTCAGGGACCCATATGCAAATGAGAAGAATGCTGTTTTGTAAACCTACCAGAGGAAAATGATGCCACCTGAGGAAAAGGATTTGTTATAAACTTAAATAGCAGGGTTATAGAATTTTAAGAAAGATTCTTAATATATACACAAAAAGAGGAAAATATATTGTACCTAGCAGAAAAAGAAGTAACAGATACACCTGCAATTTCTTTCAGTGCGGAAACGACTTTGTCCAGGTCTTGGGTATGGGTAACACTGAATTCTACTCTGTGAGTTCCCTCTGTGGGGTAGTCAGATGCTTTGGAAGGATGGATGGGCCTGGAAGTGCAAACACCTAGAAAAAAAATTGTCAGGAGTTAAAAGAGATTTTGTGGGGTTTCTTTTAAATTAAAAACTACTACTGTTAAGAAATGAGTATTCTTTAAAGGATTCATTCTTAGATGCTTCTATAATAAACACACACAACATGGTCCTTACATATACACCCAATAGTCCCCACAACCTAAGGATTTTGTATTGTCATACAGAATCATATTTCTTTTCAGAACTATTTTCCAGAAGACTCTTAAATATCACAGAAAGTTGGACAAGATTGACTCATGAATTTCTGATGACATACAGAATTGAGACTGCTTACTAAATTTACTTGTGTAAACTATGATTCAGGTCACAAAGCTCATAATCCATTTGACCACACTAATCCAGATTATATCATCACAGAAGCTTCAGCCCAGCACAAGGAAACGAAAAAGGCTTACCAAAAATAAAGCTAAAAGCACATACAGTGAATTCTCTCATTGTGCTGGGCATAAGCACTAATCCAGTGAAACTATCTGCCTGATATATCAAGTATATTCTGGAGAGGCCTGAGCTTTCAATTCAATTCAACAGGCTTTTCTGGAGTGCCTGAGTGCTAGGCACTGTGCCACTTGAGTAAGGAATCACAAAGCTCAGCCAAAAATGAAGATTTCCAATGTGGTGTTTATTCAATAAGAATAAAATTTAATTTTCAAATATAATTTAATTGTCAGGTTTCAGCAAGGTTATTTTAAAATATATAAAAACAGAATAATGGCCCCCATCCCTAAAGAGGTCAAAAGACTATTGAAAAGACACTCTTTAAAATTTCAAAGCACTGACTGGGAAAAAAACTAGATAGGAAAGAACAAGAGGCTTCTCACCAAGCCCTTTAGCCAACCAGTTGTTGACTCCCTGAGGAGCAGCGTCATAGGCCGTGTGAGGAGAGTAGATCCCAACTCTGTTCTCCAGTGCCCGGATTACCAGGCGCTCCTTCCATGTCTTCCAGGTGATGCGCTTCATGGGTCGGAAAATAGGTGGATGGTAGGAGAGGATGAGATCCGCCTTCTTCTGCAGCGCCTCCTCCATCACTTCCTCTGTCAAGTCATTGGTCAGGAAGAGCGTGTTTACAGTGTGTGGCGGGCTCGGTTCCACCAGTAATCCAACATTGTCCCAGCTCTCAGCAAATGAGAGGGATGCAAAGTCGTTCAGGGAGCAAAGGAGAGCCTTCAGATCCATGAAGGAACGGGAAGAGCTGTAGATCCGGGAATGGACCAGGCGGGCTGTCGTGGCGACCAGGAGTACACGAGATGACAACATGCAGAAGTCAGGCAGAACTGAGTATCTGAAGTCAAACACAGACTATGGAGGACATGTTCACGTCACAGACTCAAACCTTTTCAGACAGCAAAGTATATGAGCAAAAGAGCTGTATGTTATACTAAAAAAGACCCAAATGTGATGGCATGCGTACTCAGTTGCTTCAAACCTAGGTCTCCCGCATTGCGGGCAGATTCTTTACCAGCTGAGCCACAGCAGAAGCCCAAGAATACTGGAGTGGGCAGCCTATCCCTTCTCCAGCGGATCTTCCTGACCTAGGAATCGAACCAGGGTCTCCTGCATTGCAGGCAGATTCTTTACCAACTGAGCTATCAGGGAAGCCCACTCAGTTGCTTCAGTCGTGTCCAACTCTTTGAAACCCACTGGACTACAGCCAGCTAGGCTCCTCAGTCCATGGGGTTCTCCAGGCAAGAATATTGGAATGGGTTGCCATGCCCTCCTCCAGGGCTTCTTTCTGACCCAGGGATCAAACCCACGTCTCCTGCGTCTCCTGTGATGCAGGCAAATTCTTTACTGCTGAGCCAGCAGGGAAGCCATACATAAGTTCAACTATTGGCTCTATCATTTACTGGCACATGGTATCACAGGTTAAGTCACTTAAGCGCTCTGAGCTTGTTCTCTCATCTACAAAACAGAGATACTATAACTTACTTCATAGGTCATCTGGAGGAATGAATGGATTAATATGTTTAAGTCACCTTGCACAAGCCTGGAGAGTGTGTGTGTGTGTGTGTGTGTGTGTGTGTTGGTCAGTCGTGTCTGGTGTGTGTGTGTGTGTTGGTCAGTCGTGTCTGACCCTTTGCAACCCTATGGGCTGTAGCCCACCACACTCTTCTTTCCATGGAATTCTCCAGGCAAGAATACTGGAGTGGGTAGCCATTCCCTTCTCCAGAGCACAAGCCTGATACATAACACACAATTACATTCATCCCCTCCTCCCTGTCCCCCACACACCCTCTGTTCTTAGTCTTCTCACCCTTACTTCAACCATCCTTCTCCATTTCTCTAGATATTACACTTCCTTCCAAGACCACTTCGACTTTCTAAATGAAGCTTTTCTTGACAAACTTTCTCTTTCAGTGTCTCCCCTTTTGCTCCAGACATTCTCTTAATTAATGTTATATTCCTGTTTGTCTCCCCTAAAGCTACCAGAGAATAGGAACTATCTTTTCTGTATCTCAGTATCTCCAATATGGGCCAGCACTAAATGCTTACTATACACAGTTTCCCTTCCCCTATGATAGCAGAATTTGGAGTTAGGGTGGTATATACTAACATTAAAAAGTGCTTTATCAGAGAGTTCCCTGGTGGCCTGGTTGTTAGGATTCTGGCTTTCACTGCTGTGGCTCGGGTTCGATCCCTGGTTGGAGAACTGAAATCTCTCAAGCTGTGGGGCATGGCCAAAAAAAAGGTGCTTTATCAAGAAAAAGTAATGATACCATACATAAAAAATTAAGTGGTTTATCAGTAGCCAGAACCATGAGATGCAGAGGTGGGTCACTGTGAATGGGCAAGGTCAAGGCAGGAAAGGGGCAGGAGATGCTGCCCCTGAACAAACACCTTGGTGCCATACAAAGGCCAGAATCAAGAGGTGGCCGAGGTGAAGATGTAGGGTACTCTGCGAGCAGAGTCAAAGCCTTCTAGACATCTGTATCCAATACAAAAGATAACACTGTTAGCTCAATTCTTCTCCCCCCCAGCTCAATTCTTAAATTGAGTATCTATGAAAATTTTTTTGAAGAAAAGCATTTCATGGTATGCAAATTAGCAAGAAAGCAGTCAACTGTAAATTTTAATTGGAATACTTGTAACTCGTTAACCACGGAAACAATTTTTTAAACTTTTCAGTTCAGTTCAGTAGCTCAGTCCTGTCCGACTCTTTGTGACCCCATGAATGGCAGCACGCCAGGCCTCCCTGTCCATCACCAACTCCCGGAGTTCACTCAGACTCACGTCCATCAAGTCAGTGATGCCATCCAAACATCTCATCCTCTGTCGTCCCCTTCTCCTCCTGCCCCCAATCCCTCCCAGCATCAGAGTCTTTTCCAATGAGTCAACTCTTCGCATGAGGTGGCCAAAGTACTGGAGTTTCAGCTTTGGCATCATTCCTTCCAAACAAATACACAAAAAATATTTAATATTTAATGCACTTATTCAAAATATGGTTTGGAGTGATGTGGAACCTCCACAAACCCTTGAACTAGGGTCTTGGAAGATCTTCTAAGAGTCCTTATACCACTTGCCGGCTTCCCTGGTAGCTCAGCTGGAGAAGAATCCGCCTGCAATGCCGGAGAATGCAGGAGAGCTGGGTTCGACCCCTGGTTGGGTACATCCCCTGGAGGAGGGCATGGCAGCCCACTTCAGTATTTGTGCCTGGAGAATCCCCATGGATAGAGGAGACTGGTGGGCTACAGGCCATGGGGCCACAAAGAGTCGGACACGACTGAGGCACTAAGCACCACAGCACATACCACTTCCAATTTCCAGATTCCAGGTCCTGATACTAATTACTCCACTCTACAGACTCTTCTAAAATCTGGCAAGGGCTAAAGTGAAGCTCTAGTGGTCTACCACGGCGGTGTTGATTTATTTACTGTTAAATTTGTAGGACTTAAAGGTAACAAAACACTTCCCATTCACAACGAAGCTGCGTAGCTTGAAGCCACAATTAACAAGAATGGAAGCCGGCCCAGCATGGTGAAGACATGACTTCACCATGTCTTTTTACAGACTCTAAAACCAGCCTGACTCCCAGAGCCAAAGCTGTTTGCGGTTTCCACCTCTGAAGGATAGAAATGAGAGTTTCCAGCTCACAGTGTTCTTGCAAGATTTAACCGTAAAGCTGGGGAAAAGTGCCTGGCCTAGAGTCAGCGCTGTTTAAGTATCATTAGCAGGGCCACTTCACAGCCTGCAAACTGCGCCCCCCTTTTTTCAGTCCCACTTCAGACGTTTTCCAGGACAATGAAGAGAGCAGGTGGCAAGGCCGTAAACCTGAGAGTCAGGGCCCCGGCCCCTCTAGAGCCCTATCCTATCTCGAGGCAACCCGGTTTTCTGCGCCTATCTCTTCCCTGTGGCTATCAGGGTGCTTGCTGCCACAGCCCGCCACCGAAGGCTCAGCTACCCAGCCCGGAATCTGATTCTCCCGAGACTCACCAGTCCCGGGACTCCGCGAGGGCTACTTCCGGTCCTGCGCGGAACTTCCTGGTGTTGTGAAAGTGGGCGGGACGCAGGGGCCGGGCGGAAGAGGTCCTTTCCATTTTAGGTCTGAGCCCAAGGCAATTCTAGAGGTTGCCCAGAGTTAACGCTTTTTGTCCTAGTGTAATTATTGAAAGAGCCCCCTCTCAAGGTCAGAAGTGTTCCTGGTGGGGAATAAATCCTATATTCTCTCCCTAGTTCTTCTCGTTTGGGTTACAGATAGAGAGGGGGGAAGGGAGGACGCGAACAGGCGAGGGGCGTTCTCTCTAATGGGTCTCTTGCTCGACTTCCGGTGGCATTTAGAATCTACAGACCCGTGGGGGCACCTACGATTGCATCTTTGCTGTTTTAACAATTGTGCTAATCGAAGCGGTTAAGTAAGTATGGGGTAACGTCACTTATTGTTTCATTAGCTTAACTCAAGTGCTTGCAGCGCGCTGTGTGTTTTGTTTCTTGGACTGCTTACAGTGAGTATTTATTCTGTGTGGGGAGGGTGACGACTAGTAAAGGATGAGGTATACTAGTGGTAAGTGCTGTGAGAAAAGGAAATCGTTAAGGCAGGTTTAACCAGACTTTTGAGCAGAGATTTGGAGGTGAGGAAACTAGCCGTACAGATGTCTGAGTGTACATGTTCCACGTGAGGGGAACACCCAGTGCCTGGACCCCAAGGCAGGAGTGTACTCGGCCCTTGAGAAGTGAGCAGGGAAAGAGGAGTTTGAGGGTCTGGAGTCGATTAGTTTCGCCTGATCGCTTCCATAACCGAATTTTTATTACTTGGGTAGAATGGGTACTCGCTGACACCTTTTCTTTTAAATATGTCATAAAACAGTTTGTGTGAGTTAAGAGAGGGAAATGAAATTAATTCTCTTTTCTTTTGTAAATAGAGGCTTGTTTTTGAACTTCTCTCAATAAACCCTGAGAAAGTAACAGTGCTTCCTGAAACCATCAAGAAAGAAAATGGTAAAATTTATGGAATTCTTATGAATGTCTTTCATAATAAGTAACTTTTTTTTTAGAAAATCAAGGGAATTAAAACTGCATGGAAATTTCAATGACAAAACAGACATAATAAGATGAAGAACTATACAGTGTAAAATGATTCTAAACAAAACCAGCAAAGGCAAAATTAAATTATGCTTTTCACTTAAACAATACAGAATTTACGTTTATATGGAAAAAGATTGATACGAGAGAGAGATGGAAAGGGGTTGTTGCAGAAGAGCATAGTCAGGTGTGATCATTTTCATTGGATCCTTTCGCTCTTGATCTAAGGTGGACAACTGGAGTTGGAGATAGAAAGAAAGCAGTGTGCCCCACCAACACACACACACCCCACCAACACACACATTTCTGCCCCACCAACACACACACACACACATTCCTGCCCTCTTTCTTCAACTTAGTCATACTCTGACTGGTAGATACTATTGTAAAAAGAAGAGAAATTAAAAAAGAAGTCTCAGAATCTTTCTAGCCTCTCTGGAATGGAGTAACAAAATGAATATTTTGACTACCACTGAATAGATTAAGCAAAAAGGCAAGAAAGAAGGAGTACTCTGATTACCTCTGCACATTTAGGATCTGAAAACACAGATGCTTTTTATGTCTGTTGTCTTTAGTGGAGAAAGAAATTGTTTTTCAGCTCTCACAATTAAATTATATAAGGGAAATGGTTAAAAAAAACTATGTAAAAGTCTTTTTCTTACTATTTTTCAATAAATATTAATGACTTAGTGAATTGCTTATTTAAGTCAGTCATACTAACATAAAAATCATTTTTATTGATGAAAAATTCAAATAAGATAATTATTTCCATCATAGTATTTGCTCCCAGATTTTTAGCATAGATACCATTTTACCTAAACATTTACCTTTCTCCTCTGGAATTTTTTTTTCTACTGTTGAAATAATTTTGAAGAAATGCAACTTATCTCTCAAGAGCTACTGTATGGATAGATCATCTCTGTAATGGTGTTTCTTTCTGTTTTTATTCAAATATATCTAGTTAGGGAAATGAAATAGTGCACAAAATCACCTGAAGAAATCTCATTTTTCTCACATTCTCTCTCCTTTTTAGTCGGTGACATTGCATACAGATGTAGGTGATATTAAAATAGAAGTCTTCTGTGAAAGGACACCCAAAACATGTGAAGTGAGTACCATAATGTATGCATAAAAGATGAGTTAACTCAGTAGGAACTATTTTGAAATTGAGTCACCTAACTTAAATGGCTTTCCCCCCCCAAAATAGAAAACTTTTCTAAACCATCAGTCATAATTTCTGATCTAATTTATACTTCGTTTTCTTTTAAATAAATTACTTAATTTTTAGCTGTGCTGGGTGTTCGATGCTGCATGCAGGGCTGCTCTGGTTGCAGGGAGCAGGGGCTACTCTGTATTTGCAGTGCACCAGCTTCTCTTTGTGGTGGTTCCCCTTGTTGTAGAGCATGGGCCCTTGGCAGACAGGCTCAGTAGTTGTGGCACACAGGCTTAGTTGCCCCTTGGCATGTAGAATCTTTCCAGACCAAGGAATGAACCTGTGTCCCCAACATTGACAGGCAGATTCTTAACCACTGGACCACCAGGGAAGTCCTACACTTCTTTTTCTGATGTTAAAGTGAATTAAAGAAAGGGTAGATGATTTTTCTCTTACCATAGTGTGGCTGGTATCTTTTTCTTTTGGCTCATTTTTCTCAAGAAATACAAGGGAACTGTTCCATATATTATTTCACTTGTTTAAATAACAAGGATAGAAGGAAAAAGGGAGTTCCTTGGCGGTCCAGTGGTTAGGACTTGGTGCTTTCACTCCTGTGGCATAGGTTCAGTCTCTGGTTGGGGAAACTAATATCCCATAAGCAGCGTGGCATGGCCAAAAAAATACAAGAAGGGAAAAAAAAGGAGTCAGCTATATATATTCATTCATTCAGCAATTTTGCTTACGAGAAGCTATCTTGCCAGCATCTGGAACTTTAGTGATGAACAAGAGACATTCCTTGCTCATGTGGAGCTAATAGTTACCTGATAGGCAGGGGGAAAATTCATTAGAAAAAACAGTAATTCTAGAGGGAAATAATGCCTTGAGGGAAATAAAGTGTTGAGATGGAGAGTAATGTGAAAGGATTTATTTAAAAGAAGGTGAGGGCAAGGCTAGCCAAGAAAGTGGTATTGCACTTTAAGAACGGAGTGTGAAAGCTAATGAAGGCATCTCCATGGAAGGACTTATAAAAAAGAACGTTCCAGGTATAGAAATAGGTACAGGGCCTCAAGGTGTGAAAGCCTGTGTTTTTTGAATAAACTTTCAGAAGGCTGATGGGGTTAACACAGTAAGTAGCAGGGAAGGAGTGATTATCATGAGATGCAGAAGTAGGCTAGGTCAGGCAGGGCTTGCTAGGCTCTGCTGAGGATTTTGTATTTTCTTTCAGGAATAGAAGGAAGCTATCAGAGAGTTTTAGTCAGTGACTTTACCTAAAGTAATGCTTGAAAGACATTGTTTAAAAGGTTGTTGCAGTATTTTCAGTAAATACAATTCATGTGTTATCTAAAATATGTTTCTGCTACCTTTCTCAATCACTATTTTTACTCTCCAGAATTTCTTGGCTCTTTGTGCCAGTAATTACTACAATGGCTGTATATTTCATAGAAATATCAAGGGTTTCATGGTTCAAACGGGAGATCCGACAGGTAAGTGATTCCAGTAATATGTAGGGAATTGAACATATTGTGTAAAGAAGAGACTAGATAAAGAATAGAAAAATAAAAGCATGTGGGGTTTTTATAACTTACCTTAGCAAGAAATTTTTACACAGAAGCTACTAGCACCAAGCCCTAAAATATGAACAACAATATTTATAAGGAGGGTTTGGGGGTTTTGTAGAGATACTTTATTTTTATGTTCTTTAAAGTTCATTTTGGGGAAGAAAGAAAGGATATATCAGATTTTATTTGTATTTAAAGGGTTACGCTATATAAACTAGCCCTTACATTTAGAACATGAACCCTTTCACCTTTAATTAGATACTTCATTTGTTTGTCTTGTAATATAGGTACTGGAAGGGGAGGTAACAGTATCTGGGGCAAGAAGTTTGAAGATGAATATAGTGAATATCTTAAGGTATATCCAAAATACTTCAGAATCTATTTTTTCATGCTGTGTTTACATTTGGAAACCGATGCATATGTTGTAATAATACAGGTTAAAATAATTAGTAAATATACTTTTTTTTTTGTAGTTTTTCACGCTTGATAAGTGATGTCAGAGAGGAAATATAAATGTCAGTTCTAGCCTTATAGTGGATCTCAACCATCACATGAATCTTGACATTATGTGAGCTCAGCTTTTGGTCCAATCTGAAATGTTTAATCAGTAATATACCTGTGGGGCTTCATGTCTCACTACACAATTCATGTTGAATGATATGAATCACTGATCTTTTCTGAGAGTGGGGAGTAGAGACTGTCAGACCTTCTGGTTGCAATATTGCCTATTATCAATCGCCAGCTTTTTATCATCTTCTCTTAGATATTTGAATATTTCTGTTTTAACTTCACTTAATGTGTATGGTAGTTCTCAGCTAGGTCTCAGAGAAGTGCACATAAATAAATCTTCAGCATAGAAAAATTAGATACTTATATTTCCTTTGTATTTTTTTAAACTTTCTAAAGAATTTTCTTTTTTCTAAAAGTTAAAAAACTAGTACATATTAATTTTTAAAAAAGTTCCATTCCCCAGAGATGACATCAGTTAACAATTTACTGTGTGGTCTTTCAATCAGAATATGTAATTTAGTATATTGTTTTGAAGTTACAGTAAAATGTACTCAGCAAAACTTCTAAAAATATTCACTTCAGTGTTATCTCTGGACGGTCATTAGGAATAATTTATCTTTTTGCTTTTCTGTCATAAATAAATATTGTTACAAAGTTGGAGTTCAGTTCAGTTGCTCAATCGTGTCCGACTCTTTGCGACCCCATGAATTGCAGCACACCAGGCCTCCCTGTCCATCACCAACTCCCGGAGTTCACTCAAACTCACATCCATCGAGTCGGTGATGCCATCCACCCATCTCATCCTCTGTCGTCCCGTTCTCCTCCTGCCTCCAATTCCTCCCAGCATTAGAGTCTTTTCCAGTGAGTCAACTCTTCACATGAGGTGGCCAAAGTATTGGAGTTTCAGCTTTAGCATCATTCCTTCCAAAGAACACCCAGGGCTGATCTCCTTTATAATGGACTGGTTGGATCTCCTTGCAGTCCAAGGGACTCTCAAGAGTCTTCTCCAACAGCACAGTTCAAAAGCATCAAGTCTTCGGCACTCAGCCTTCTTCACAGTCCAACTCTCACATCCATACATGAACGGTTTTTTAGGCATTAATTAATAACTGTTTCCATAGTACTGATCTGTCATCCTATACCAGTGATTTTCAAACTTTGCTGGTGACAGATTGACCTGTAGAAGTTTTAAATTAAAAAAAAAAAGAGTAGGGCCTTACCTCCCAAAATCTAGAGAAAAACAGTAGAACTGATTAGGACCGTGACTATATTTTAAGGTTCCCTGGTATTTCCTACACAAACAAGGTTAAGAATTATTTTCTAACATACCAGAATTGAGGATGCGTGAATAGTCACATACTCTAACCCAGAAATTCCATTCCCACACGTTTACCCTAGAGAAATTCATGTACATGTGCACTAGGAAACATGTTCAGGTGTGTTCCTAGAGTACTACTTGTAATAACAAAAATCGAAAAACAATGTCCATCAATCTTTGAGTGGACAAATTGCAGTATATTCAGTAGTAAAATATACAGTGAAAGAAATATGTATAATACATGTATGAATCTTAGAAACATTATGTTAACTGCAGAAATCATTTTCTAGAAGACTAAAAAATAGTATGAACTATTTTATAGAACTCAGAAACCAGCAAAAGGAAACAATATATTGTTCAGGCATTTATAAAGATAGTAGAATACTAGTTACCACTTCGAGAGGCTGAAGTAATAGCTGAGAGGAGCATATAGGCATATGCAACAGTTTGGTAAATTTTAATTCTTAAAGCTTGGAAACAGGTTAATGGTTGCTTATTTTATTATACTGTAAGTGGTACATATATTCTTATGATGCATCAAATACATTTGATTGGTAGTCACCTTTTAGGGAGACAGTAAAGCATTGATATCTATGTAGTTGCATTTTTGTGGTTTGTCTCATTAGTGTCTGCTATGAATAGCATTGGACAGAGCAATCATTGGAGTTACTTTTAGTGTATTTGATATTTGGGCATCTCCCTGTAAGACAGTTCTGTCTTCAGTCTTATTGGTAAAGTCCTTTTAACTCCTATACACATTCCGTTGTATAACATAGACAAGGCCTTCCTTAGATCATCCAGTCCTGGGTTTATGAACTGACTGCCCATGGGTGGAAGACCCACAGATTCATTCTTTATGGCCATTGGTTTAAACAAAATTGTATATGTCATGAGGCAAGAGATACACTATTCCTTTTGCCAGATTCCACCATTCCCTAATGTTTACATTCTGCCCAATTATCAATTTATTATCTGCTAACCCTTGCAGTGGCACCCCACTCCAGTATTCTTGCCTGGAGTATCCCAGGGACCGAGGAGCCTAGTGGGCTGCCGTCTATGGGGTCGCACAGAGTCAGACACGACTGAAGCGACTTAGCAGCAGCAGCAGCAGCAACCCTTGTGAGAATTTGAATTATGAAAAAACCCCTGAACTAGTCCAACCTCCCTTGTTTTACAGATAAAGAAACTAGCCAGAGTCCAGTGTATATATGAAGAGATTATGGGGATTTTGGTTTTGTTGTCTGCCTGATGGTTTCATGCCAGCACACTGTTCCTTAATGTAAATGTAAGGATTATTTCTGTTATACATTGGTGTTGCCAAAGGTGTTTGTGGCTCTACTTCTCCAAAGATGAAATTGAGGAATATGATTTGGTATATAAACAATTTACATACAAGTTTCCAGAGATACAGATAATACAGAAACTGAACATTTGAACTAGCCCTGATGGAAACTGATTACATGTTTTCTTGACCTCTTAAATATTGGGAAGGTGAAGAATGCATGTCTTACTTATTTCAGTTCTATATTTGGAATGCTTATGTAAATGCAATTAATACTTTGGTCTGTCCTTTTCAGCACAGCGTTAGAGGTGTTGTATCTATGGCTAATAATGGCCCAAATACTAATGGATCTCAGTTTTTCATCACCTATGGGAAGCAGCCACATCTGGACATGAAATACACAGTATTTGGCAAGTGAGTATTCTGGTTTGGAATTTCACTGCAAAGGATGCATGAGTGACTGTGATCATGGCGTGACTAGTATTCAAAGAGCAGTATGAGAGCTAAATGTACCTGAAATTTACACCCACCACTTAAATAGCCATGTGACCTTGGGTAATTTACAGCCTCTCTCACCCTCAGTTATTTTGTAAAGAAGCGCCAGCACTTTTTTTTCAGGATCTTATGCAAGTTAACAGTATGTATTGTTTTCATTCAGAATAGCATTTTGTATCAACACATCTGAAAAACAGTTGCTTAAACAAGATGAACTGGGATGATGGTTCTAGTATGTCATTGATGTCCCAGGTGTCTTTCTTTTTTCTCAGCTGTCATTAGCTTTCATTCTGAAATTCACTTCATAGTTATAATTTGGGCAGCAAAGCGCCAGTCAGAACTTTTGTGTTCCAAGCAGAAAGGAGGAGGAAAGGCAAAAGGTGCTTGCCAGCTGAATCAGTTCAGTTCAGTTCAGTCGCTCAGTCATGTCCGACTCTGTGACATCATGAATTGCAGCACGCCAGACCTCCCTGTCTATCACCAACTCCCGGAATTCACCCAAACTCATGTCCATCGAGTTGGTGATGCCATCCCGCCATCTCATCCTCTGTCGTCCCCTTCTCCTCCCGCCCCCAATCCCTCCCAGCATCAGAGTCTTTTCCAATGAGTCAACTCTTCACATGAGGTGGCCAAAGTATTGGCGTTTCAGCTTTAGCATCAGTCCTTCCAAGGAACACCCAGGACTGGTTGGATCTCTTTGCAGTCCAAGGGACTCTCAAGAGTTTTATGCCAGCTGAATCAGTCCCCTTTTAAAGAACTTCCCTGAAAGACTCAGACCTTACTTACAAGAGAGGGTAGGAAATGTTTTTCAGCTAGATATATTGCCATCTCAATAAAATCAGGCCTCTATAAATAAGAAGAAAGGGGAATGGAATCTTGAGGAGACTTTTAGCAGTCTCTGCAAGAAAATCCATTAGATGCACTATCCCTGGTAATTGCTTTTATAAATCAACAGGAAGTCAGTTTATCAACAAATTATTTACTGTGTTCAGTAAACCAAGGCACAGTTCTATAGTTTGTTTTATTTAACAGTTTGGATGCCAAGCTAGTTTAATTAAAAATACAAGAATCTACAACTTTTCTTTTTCATTCCGTATGCATGTCTAATTTATATATTAATATTTGATGAAAAGGAATATTATAGCCTTTAGTAGTTTTTGTGTGTATATGAATAATCTTTACACTCCCTTTGTTTTATATTCTCCCTAACACACCATTCAGAATTATTGATTAGTAGGACTTATCTTACTGAATTGGTTAAAAAACACTGTAGCATTTAGAACAAGTATTCTTAACCTTCGGTCTAGTAACTCCTTGAAACTCTTTTCTGTATATGCACACACATTTTTCTGAGAAAATGGTTCATAGCTTTTGCCGGTTCTCAAAGGTACCCATTCCCAAATACTTAACTTACCTCAACTCTATATGCCTTTTTTTGCCTGGGATCTTTTTCCTGCACCCTCTTTTTTCTCTTACTGACCCAGAACGTGGGAAAGCCTTTAAAACTTACAATTTAAAGACCTTAACTGCCTACTTTTGGGTGTAAAATCAAAAGGCTTTGGCTATAATAACATTTTAGTGGAAATGTAAAATAAAATGGGAATCTGTTATTTTTAAAGTACCTAATCTAAGTCTTAGGAATTGATTCAAAGTGCACTAGGAAATATAATCTAAAAAGCCAGTTTGTCTTAGTAGACTAAGTTTCTAGAACATATTAGAAACACAGCTGTATTTTTTTTTTTTTCTGATAGAAACATGAATTGGGCTTGCTGGAAGTGGGCTTAGCTGTCAATCTTCTCGTCAATATTTCTTTTTGTTGTTTAGAAGCAAAAAATAAAAACACACGTTTAAACACTAAAGTACAAAGAAGCTACCCACTTCAGAACATTCAGTGCAGGGCAGTACTCAAAATAACTGTCATCCTTACATACTTTCTCCAGGCTTTTCTTATAGCAAAGAAAACCTTCTGACTGGTTGTATTGGCCCCATTTGTAGCTAATCCATGTGAATGAGGCAGAATACATCATTTAGATACTTTGATGGGAATATTCCTGCCCATTGCTACTTTTGTCTAAAGGCATAAACATGAATTTTTGTTTGTGAATTTTGGGCCCTACTTATGGCAGAAAATCAAAGCAATATCTTACTGTATACTCAACAGGAGAACTCAAAAAACTGTACGACTTGGTCGTTTTCTCTTAGACTGTAATTGTTGTCGGTATTTGGATATTATGTTTCAATCGTAGGAAATTTTCAAACATTATATTGTTTCTCTTTCAGGGTGATAGATGGTCTGGAGACTCTAGATGAACTGGAGAAGTTACCCGTAAATGAGAAGACATATCGACCTCTTAATGATGTACACATTAAGGACATAACTATTCATGCCAACCCATTTGCCCAGTAGCTATAATAGACCTGGACAAATATTTGGCAAACTATTCAAGGAACACACCTATTATGGTTTACTCAGTTTTAATTATGTCAAAAATTGCAGCTTGTTTATAACTAAGATCTTCTGTGAGTTGCTCGTAGCAAGAGGGGCCAAACAGTGTTTAGTCCTATTTTTAGAGCATATTCTATGACTATTATCTAATGCATTTCTTTAATTTAAAAAAACAACCCTGTGTTTAACTTTGTATTTTCATATAAACATTCATTTTTAAATGCTGAGTGTCAAATCCAGGCATTTTTGAGCACCCTAATTACATATTCCTACCATATCTAGTCCACATCCTGTTCAGTTCAATTCAGTTGCTCAGTCATGTCTGACTCTTTGGGACCCCATGGACTACAGCACACCAGGCCTCCCTGTCCATCACCAACTCCCGGAGTTTACTCAAACACATGTCCATTGAGTCCGTGATGTCATCCAACCATCTCATCCTCTGTTGTCCCCTTCTCCTGCCTTCAATCTTTCCCAGCATCAGGGTCTTTTCCAATGAGTCAGGTCTTCGAATCAGATGGCCAAAGTATTGGAGTTTCAACTTCAGCATCAGTCCTCTCAAAGAATATTCAGGACTGATTTCTTTTAGGGTAGACTGGTTGTATCTCTTTGCTGTCCAAGGGACTCTTAAGCATCTTCTCCAACACCACAGTTCAAAAGCATCAATTCTTTGGCACTCAGCTTTCTGTATAGTCCAACTCACATCCATACATGACTACTGGAAAAACCATAACTTTGACTAGATGGACCTTTTTTGGCCAAGTAATGTCTCTGCTTTTTAATAAGCTGTCTAGATTGGTCATAACTTTTCTTCCAAGAAGCAAGTGTCTTAAAATTTCATGGCTGCAGTCACCATCTGCAGTGATTTTGGAGCCCAAAAAAAATAGTCTGTCACTGTTTCCACTGTTTCCCCATCTATTTGTCATGAAGTGATGGAACCAGATGCCATGATCTTAGCTTTCTGAATGTTGAGTTTTAAATCAACTTTTTCACTCCTCTTTCACTTTCATTAAGAGGTTCTTTCGTTCTTCGCTTTCTGCCATAGGGTGGTGTTATTTGCATATCTGAGGTTATTGATATTTCTCCCAGCAATCTTGATTCCAGCTTGTGCTTCATCCAGTCTAGCATTTCACATGATGTACTCTGCATATAAGTTAAATAAACAGGGTGACAATATACAGCCTTAACATACTCCACATCCTAGAAATATTTCTATTAACTATTTACTTTGTACAGTTAGAAAGAGGAAAGATAAAGAGATAGCCTAGAGAGGCCAGTCAATCCATTAGTTATTTCCCCTGGTGTTTATAGTAAAGGCCCAGAGAAGTCCTGGAATTCAGTGAACACTCAGAATGCCCTAACTGATTTGCCCATGGAACATCTTTTTAAAGTGTATCTTTTTTTAAAATGCAGAAATACATAAATGCAGGATAAGAGTTTTACAGATGATCCATTTGGAAAATACAATTAGTTGTAGAGTCCTGGTCTGGGTCTGAATCACAGCTCTGCCTCCTACTATTAACTAGGCATGTTAACATCTCCGAGCTTTAATTTTCTCATAAATAATCCTCCATATGACTCTTGTTAGGATTAAATGACACAGTGTGTGTAAAGCTTCTGGTGTGGAGGAGTGTTCTGTAGCCAATAAATGGAAGCTGCCTTCTTAACCATATCAGGCTTCTCACTTAATCAGGTCATTTATCAGACTATACCATTGATTTGATCAAGAACTATGTCCTATTCACTGCGTAGATCAACTGGATTAGAGGTTGGGTATTCCTAAAAATGATACAAAACATTTCTTTGTATCATTTCTGCAGATGGCTGATCTAATTAATGTTTTGATTCTTAAGTGCAGTTTGGGAGTTAGCTTGCAGTTATCCTCTTTTTACTATTAAAAAAGTAATACCTTCCAATAAACTGAGTGGCCAGTTATATCAATGCCCTCAGGTTTTGTTTCACCTTTTTAATCATTAGTTTCTAGAATTAGTATTAAGGCCTTTTTTGGGTCAGAATTTGGTTTGCCACTGCTTATACTTTATATCTTTTTTCTCTTTTAACCACAAAAATAATGGCTATGTTGTTTCCCATGGGAATGTTCTGGCAATTTCAAAATATAAAATACACCAAATAGTTAACCTATGACCATTAAGACCTCATATTGTTCATCCAATGAGAAAATGTCTTTGGGCATTTTTCTGCAGCTTTATTTGTTTTTGTTTATATGTAATGATGAAATAGTCTTTGAATTCTTCTGACTCTGTGATAGAATTTTGTAAGGTGTTTAGACAGTGATTTGATTTCAGTCAGTCTAGTTATCCTAGAATATAAGTTATCAGTCACAATCTGAAGTGATGATATTTCCATAAACCTAGTATTTAAAATATTATCAATTTATTTTTTCTTTACCTTGTTGTCACATTGAGTTCATCTGTCAGAGTAAACTGTGAACATCTTCGTTTATAAGATATTTGATAGAATATAGAAAAATAAGTCTTCAGTAGATCAGATAAGACTTTTTTTTTGGTCCCCCTGCTTAAGGACATAACCCTTCAAACAAACATGTGACTGGGAAAATCAGGTCTCTGCTTTTACTCACTGTCCCACATATATGTGTTAATATACAATATTTGTTTTCCTCTTTCTGACTTACTTTATTCTGTATGACAGTCTCTAAATCCATCTACCATTGATATGTTTCTTCTCCAAACATATCATTGAATTTTGTCACCACCCTTAAGAGTATTTTACTAATTGCAGGATGTTTTTGTACTGACTGACATTCCCTCAATTTTTATTCAAAACTGCCATTGTTTTTTTAGTGTTGCCAGTATGGTGACTTTTGGGTTCTTCGAACTCATTCTTAGGTCTGCTCAGCTGTACCCATAAGGATCTCATAGATAAGGAAGTATATTGACTGCACCCATGGGCCTCTTGTAGGTAGCAAGGATCAAAACTCAGAACATTGATTTCTGTCCACTCACACTGAATTAACTGGTTCACCGATCACATTAGCAGTTGGGTGATTGATATCTGTTCCATATATTGAAAGTCAAAGTGTTAGTTGCTCAGTCATGTCCAACTCTTAGCAATCCCATGGATTATAGCCTACCAGGCTCCTCGGTCCATAGAACTGTCTAAGCAAGAATACCAGAATGGGTAACCTTTCTGTTCTCCAAGGGATCTTTCCAACCCAGGGATCGAACCTGGGTCTTCTACATTGCAGGCAGGCCCTTTACTCTCTGAGCCACTAGGGAAGCCCATAAACTACTAAGAAGACTAGAATATGGCTGATAAACCCAAATTCTCTCTAAAATGAAATTAATATGATTTCCCATCTAGACTAGAGGTTGGGAAACTGCAACCCTCGGGCCAGGCACCTGTTTTTGCAAGTAACATTTTCTTAGAACTTGGCCATTCCTATGTTTATGCAGGGAGTCTGGCTGTTTGTTCTACAGCAGCAGAGTTGATTGACTGTGACAGAGACCAAATATCCTGCAAGCCTAGAATATTTACTATCTGGCCCTTTCAGAAACAGTTTGCCAACCCTTGACCGAGACTATCAGCAGTTGCCAGATAATCATGGTTTCACAGCAGAGGGAGTAGGATGAGTCCAAGGGATAGCATAAACCAACTATGCCTGAAACCTCTGCTCTAGAAATGTACCTGAATTCGTTAGAATTCCTCAGTCTTGTTAGATCTTGGTTTGGAGTTCTCTTTTGAGTAGAAGGCTTGCAGACCTTTTGTTTTGGTTAATGGCAAATTGAGTAGTTAAAATTTATATCTTGGTTGAACTTGGAAATTTCCAGATCCATTTAGTAACATTTATACTTTCTATGTTGGGTATTTCTGAAGATTTGTTTAATTACTAAAACTAGTCATTTATTAAGCTTCTTCCAGATTTGGAGACAAAGGTGCACACAACACTGCATACTACATGGGAGCTCAGTCTGTGAAGCTAACAGACATGTAAATAGATACATTTTAATACATAGAACTCAACTTTTAATCAATTTAGTAAAGTGGATAGATTAGTTACTATTTCACCAATAGGTTGAAAAGAAAACATGCATTTTTTCAATTCAGTTTGTACCAATTGTGGTTCAAGTAAGTGATGGGAATTCCATGTAATAATTTTAAAATAAATTTATAAGAAAAATGATAAAGGAAAAATTTTTGTAATGAAAGGAATTAATCCCAATTTTTATAAAGCAGCAAATATTAAATGTGTTATGATGTGAGGAATGAGGCTAGAATAATAGTGTAGGACTTCCCTGGTGGTTCAGTGGTTAAGACTCCATGCTTCCAATGCAGGGAGGAAGGTTCAATCCCTGGCTGGGAAACTTAACAGTGTATACATAGTTTATTTAAAGCAGTATCCAACAAGAGAAGCACTGCAATGAGAAGCCCACGCACAGCAACGAAGACCCAACACAGCCAAAAATAAAATAAATATTTAAAAAAATTTTCAAAGCAAGATCCAAAATCATTTTTTTAAGAAAGAGAAGAGTTATTCTATAAGTTGTGTTAGGGTAACTGGTAAATGACACAGAGGAAAGCAAAAGAATTCACATGATATACCAAAATTCCAGACAGGTAAAAGAGTTGCCTATTTAAAGAATACACAAGAAAAGCCTAAAACATTTAAAAGAATTCCTCTGAAGAGGAAAGGAATTTCTCAGTTTACAAACTTGATAAAGGCAAAGATGAAATGGGTTTAACTGAATGCAAATAGGACAAAAGAGAGTCGTACATTCAAAAAAGGAATAGATATGAATGGGCAAATCACAAGAGAAAAGAGAAAATGTTCAATCTCACTAATTAGAAACCAAAGTTACAAGTTCAGTTTCCACCAAAATAACATTTTTTAATGTTATGCACTGCTGCTGCTGCTGCTAAGTCGCTTCAGTCGTGTCTGACTCTGTGTGACCCCATAGACAACAGCCCACCAGGCTCCCCCGTCCCTGGGATTCTCCAGGCAAGAACACTGGAGTGGGTTGCCGTTTCCTTCTCTAATGCATGAAAGTGAAAAGTGAAAGTGAAATCACTCAGTCATGCCCAACTCTTAGCAACCCCATGGACTGCAGCCTACCAGGCTCCTCCATCCATGGGATTTTCCAGGCAAGAGTACTGGAGTGGGGTGCCACTGCCTTCTCCGAATGTTATGCACTAAGAGCAGCCAAAACAAAGTACTGTATCAGAGACTGGGTGGCTTAAGCAACAGAAAATTTTCTTACAGTTGGGAGGTCAAGGTGTGGGCAGGGTTGTTTACTCTTGAGGCTTGTAGATGACCATCTCCTGTCTTAACCTCATCATTCCTCTGGGTGTGTTTCCTAGGCCTCTCCCTAATGACCTCATTTAATCCTAATTATCTCTGTAAAGACACTGGTTACTGCCAACTGAAAAATGCTGCTTTCTACCTGGTTCTACAGTATAAGAATGAAGTCACTAGCCACTGCAGCCGCTGACCTTTGACACACCTTGAAAGGAGTTTGCTTTGGGAGAAACTGGCAGAACAGACCTTCAAATAGGTATTTTCAGGAAAATATTTTTTGAGCTCAATTTCTTGTATCTTCTCATATCTAGAAAAGCACTAAAATTATTAATGGAAACATCTGCTCCCCTGTCACTAGCAGCAACTTTCTGCCAAGATATGTGCTTTCTGGCACTAACTCCTTTTAGTAAAACCATATGTAATACTGACTTCTCTCCCTACCTCTTGGGAGCAGTTCCTAAGAGCTACTGGAGAGGCTGTCTCTAGGTATTTTGCCTCCAGTAAAATTTAACTCACAACTTTCTTTTTGCCTTTTCATACCATTCATGAGACTCTCAAGGCAAGAATACTGAAGTGGTTTGCCATTCCATTCTCTAGTGCACCATATTTTGTCTGGTCCTAACTAGCAGACATGCCCTTCTGCCACTCAACACAGCTGGGTGACATGCCTGGTACCCTGGCTATCCCACTGTTGGTGTCTGTTGAGCTTGTTTAAACCTTAACTGGCTGTTGGGTGTCGGTCAACGTGCAGCTAGGAGTGAAGACAAAGGCCCTGCTAGAGTGGCTGGGAAGGGGGTGTGGGGAAGGCTGGAGGTGATGTTGGATGATGTCCAGCACCTCGGACTCACTGCTGCCTTTGACTGCCCTGGGGCCAATCCACTTAGGAGTCACTGTCAGCCACGGAGCCAATCACCCACTCAGGAGCCACGGGTCACCTGATGCTGAAGCTCTAATAGTTTGGCCACCAGATGTGGAAAGCTGACTCATTGGAAAAGACCCTGATGCTGGGAAAGATTGATGGCAGGAGGAGAAGGGGGTGACAGAGAATGAGATGGTTGTATGGCATCACTGATTCAATGGTCATGAGTTTGAGCAAACTCAGGGAGCTAGTGATGGACAGAGAAGCCCGGTGTGCTGCAGCTCATGGGGGTCACAAAGAGTCAGACACAAACTAGCACCTGAACAACAACATAACTCTCACACTGTGCATTTTTTCCAGTTGACACTATAGTCACATTCTGAAATAGTGGGAGCCAGGACTTAAAACTATGAATATGTGTGGAGGTGGAGACACAGGCCTTCAAACAGCCCATAACATGCATTAACACTAAAATAGCTAATTTAATTAATGAAACTTTGGGTAGATCCCAAATCACTAAATGGTTACATATGGGCTTTGTTAAAGTTAAAATCATTTTGGAAAATAAGTACAAGGTTTCATCACCTTTTACCCAGAAATTTTAAAATGAGGAATTCTCCTAAAGAAATTAAACATATTAACTTGCACAAGCTGGAATCAAGGTTGCTGGGAGAAATATCAATAACCTCAGATATGCAGATAACACCACCCTTATGGCAGAAAGTGAAAAGGAACTAAAAAGTCTCTTGATGAAAGTGAAAGAGGAGAGTGAAAAAGTTGGCTTAAAGCTCAACATTCAGAAAACTAAGATCATAGCATCCGGTCCCATAACTTCGTGGAAAATAAATGGGGAAACAGTGGCTGACTTTATTTTTCTGGGCTCCAAAATCACTGCAGATGGTGATTGCAGCCATGAAATTAAAAGATGCTTACTCCTTGGAAGGAAAGTTATGACCAACCTAGACAGCATATTGAAAAGCAAAGACATTACTTTGTCAACAACAGTCCATCTAGTCAAGGCTATGGTTTTTCCAGTAGTCATGTATGGATGTGAGAGTTGGACTATAAAGAAAGCTGAGCGC
The DNA here is from genome assembly GCF_023091745.1 of Budorcas taxicolor. Taxonomy (NCBI): domain Eukaryota; kingdom Metazoa; phylum Chordata; class Mammalia; order Artiodactyla; family Bovidae; genus Budorcas; species Budorcas taxicolor. Next base: position 133,956,149 of record NC_068911.1, on the reverse strand, counting down.
CAAAGAATTGATGCTTTTGAACTGTGGTGTTGGAGAAGACTCTTGAGAGTCCCTTGGACTACAAGGAGATCCAGCCAGTCCTTCCTAAAGGAGATCAGTTCTGAGTGTTCATTGGAAGGACTGATGTTGAAGCTGAAACTCCAATATTTTGGCCACCTCATCTGAAGAGCTGACTCATTTGAAAAGACCCTGATGCTGGGAAAGATTGAGGGCAGGAGAAGGGGACAACAGAGGATGAGATGGTTGGATGGCATCACTGACTCAATGGACATGAGTTTGGGTAGATTCCAGGAGTTGGTGACAGACATGGAGGCCTGGTGTGCTGTGGTTCACAGGGTCGCAAACTGTGGGACACGACTGAGTGACTGAACTGAACTGAACTGAACTTGTTCTCTGCACAGTCATTCGCTGCAACTTTAACCTGTATTAGCAGAATATGGTTAATACCCATATTTAGATTGCTGTTAGGATTAAGTGAGACCCTATGCTTAATGTTAACACAATGCGATTAACTCTTCTACTCCAAAGACTGGGATTCCCTCTTTTGGTTAACATTTAAATGTGCTGAGAAGCATGTACTTAATAACAGCAAATTTCACAAGTTACTGTGAGAAATTTCTCCCTCACAAGCAAAACACTAAGCTTAAATTTAGTGATCCTGATCCCATATAGAAATCTAGGTGTTAATGATTTTAAAGCATTTTCAGAGAAGAGGCGTAAGAAATGCAAACCACCATAGGTTTTTGGGAATTCCTATGTGTATTCCTTTTCATCACTTTACCCTACAGTACTGCATCCGTAATGGGCAGGTTATCTACGTTGCTCTCCTGTGCAAAAAACACAAGTACGCTCCATCTTCATGCGTGATGATTTGATGTGTTTCACTAAGTTTAGAGGGAATAACGTGACTTTTTTCAAGTTGGAGGAGGGGCGGCGATCAGGATGAGCAGTTACTTTGTTCTCTCAAATTGCAGCTTGATTTCTGTTATTCAGAAGTTGTTTTCTGATAATTCTGTCTTCTTCTAATAACCTTCAATTTTTCCCTTTCAGTTTACTTGAACTTTACACCTTAGAGGCTTCACTTAACATGGAAATGTTGCTTACCTGAGTCCCACTTCCTGTCTCCAGGCTCTTGCTCTCACATTTGGATTTTTAAAACCTTGGTACAAATCTTTACAATCTAACCTCAGTGAGTGTGGGTCTCAGTCACGTAAGGTTTAGTTTTAAAAATGTCTCAGAACAAAAAGCCCAAATCCAGACAATTCCTAATTTGGGGCTACTTGATGCAGATGGTGTCATCTCTGTTTAAGCGGTTGCAGTCAGGACACACGCTACTTTGTACCCGCTTCCCCCACTTTTCTTCATTTCTAGTGTTCAAGAACACAATTTTGAGTGAGGATGAACGAGTCTTTTCTACGCAACACAACGTCTTCTCAGAGAACGGAGAGCAGGCCAAAATGGCCACTGACAAAGCCTTGCCTCGGTCCACCTATTGTCTCTGAGCTCCCCACCCAGCGCCTGCGCATAAGGCTCACCAGCTCCGCCCGACACGCGTGCACGCCCCGCCCCGCCCCACCCGGAGGCGGAGACGCGCTTGCCTAGTCATCTTGTTTTCCAGAAGTCGAGACGCTGCGGTTGTTAGCTCCATACTGCTGTAGGAGCTTGTCGGAGCCAGCTGGGTTTTCTCCGTGGTCGCGTTGCAAGCATTAGCTCCTTAGGCTTGGACTCTTTGGCCAGGACGGTAAGACGCAGGGAGAAGCGAGCTAGATGTCGGGACCCCCTTTTGTGCCTTGAGAACGCCCGTGAAGCTCCCCCACAGGCTTGTTGGCCGCCCGCAGTCTCTGGCGCGGTGATCTTTTCTTCTCCGCCTAGCTGCAGAAAGATGGTTCGCTCGTCTTCCAAGCTTTATCGAGGCCGTCGCTGCGAGTTTCTTTGTGATCCGCGGCGAAGAGTTCGCTAGGCGGGCAGAGATTCTCGAACGTTTGCCTTCCCCAGAGGGAGCGGCGAGGGCCGAGCCCGGGCGGCCGCCATGTTGTCTGCAACGGCAGGCCTCGGACGGGCTCTAAGATGGCGGCGGGATGGGGGGGGAGGCTGGTGATGACTTGGGTTCTGGAATGTGCCTAAGTCACGCTCTTCTGAGAAACTATGCTCTTAACAAAAAAAACACATCGACCCGATGTAAGGCGACTCGAGGGAAAACGGCGAATGTCTTTGCCCTCAGAGGTGAAAGCAAAAGTTAGGTTTAGGAACTCAAGGAAACAGGAATAATATGGTGTAGTTGAAGGAGCGTGTGAGAAGTCGGGTGATCGGGCCCTTTAGGCGTGGGTGTTTCTGCCGCCCCTTCTCGGAACAATTGGAGCGTCTTGATTTCGACGCTCGTTTTTGTATAGAGTTGAGATGGAGCCCCAGGTGTTAGTGCTGGTACGAGCGGTAGTTGATGAAAAGTCGTTTCTGTATAACGTTTTTTCAAGTTATTAGGAATTTGTAGTTTTGGCAGGAAAGGATTTCCCTCATGTTGAGTAATAATGACTTTTGAGCTTTGATTTAAAAGAACAATGAAAACGTCACAACTCGGATGAATTTTAGAGGACGAGTTTTATTAAAATGTTGACATGTGGGATACAACTAAACCGGGAAAACTTGTCTTTTATGTAGATGAGACACTCAAAAAGAAGTTACTGTCCTGATTGGGATGAAAAAGATTGGGATTATGGAAAATGGAAGAGCAGCAGCGGCAGTCATAAAAGAAAGAAGAGATCGCATAGCAGTGCACGGGAGAACAAGCGCTGCAGATACAATTACTCTAAAACATCTGATAGGTAAGGAGGGTTCTTAGTATCTCAGTAATTACAACATTAACATGTCAGTTTGATTTCAGTAAAACTGGTGGGGAATACATTTTCATTATTAAAACTAGAATTGACTTAAAATAACTGATGCATTGCTGTTTTCAGCTATGGTTGTAAAATTGGAAGTATGTTTTTTGGTGGGAAAAAAATTTTAATGAGTACTACTTTAAGAGAAAATAAAAGCATTGAAAAAAACATTCTTTTTCTAGCTATTACCTGGAAAGCAGATCCTTAAATGAGAAAGATTATCATAGTCGTCGCTACATTGATGAATACAGAAATGACTACAGTCAAGGATGTGAACCTGGACATCGACATAGAGATTATGAAAGCAGATATCAGAATCATAGTAGCAAGTCCTCTGGTAGAAGTGGAAGAAGTAGTTATAAAAGCAAACACAGAATTCACGACAGCACTTCATATCATCGTTCACATGGGGTATGAGCTCTTTTAAATTTTTTGGAAATTTTATTTCCCATGTGGAACAGGAAAACTTGAATTTATGTTTGATCATTTGAGAAAGTTCTATTTAGGATGAAGTCATCTCAGTTTTAACTTGCAGGATTCTTTGTGCATTGGATAGGAAATTCCTGAAGTACAGTACATGTTTAATTGTATGGTAGCAGATTTTATTAATGATTGGCAACTAATTGTCATTCCAGTGAAATAGTGGAGATAATGTCTATTAGTTTATAGCAGGGATTACAAGATACTCTGAAAATATTTTTATGGTACTTTATTTGATTTGCTTTGATAAATGAAAGTCTTACCTACAAGTAGGATTTTTATATTTGCATGATTGAGGATTATGCTTTGCCTTTGTTCAGGCTAATCCTTTTATCACTAAAAAACAGATTTGAACATTATGGGTTGGTTATGTATTTGGAGCTCAAGCTCAGATGACATTTTAAATACTGTAGTGTTATTCTTGTATGCCAATTTTTTTTCTCCCCGACATTAGAATTTTTATTTTATTTACTGTTTCGATATTTGTTTTCTTAGATTAGCTAGGAAATTATAATTTGGCCACAGTCTACTTTTGACAAGTAAATAATTACATTCTACAATTTTGCAGCATTAAATTAGGACACTAGAAACTTAAAGTTATGTTTCAGTGAATGCTACAACTAAGCATTTTTTTTTTTTTTTAAGAAAAACAATTGTATTATGTTTTGTTACCTTGCCACTTTGAGTATCTTATCTGAAAATCTGTTCCTTGCCATGTTTTTCTCCTGTTAACATAAACTATGTGCCCTGTGAATTTCTGGGGACTGAATTTGAAATTGCTCCTGCCAACCGTTTGTGGCCTGGCGTGTATCTGAATGCCTGAATATCTCCCCGCTGAATGAATTTCGTATTCTGCCCTGAATTCACTCGGGTATATTGATTGGCTGGATGATCTTGGTGCCGCGCACTTGACGTTTCCAGAAGAGTCACCGAAGGAAAAGAACCAGGAGTGTAGAGGATGATGAGGAGGGTCACCTGATCTGTCAGAGTGGAGACGTACTAAGTGCAAGATGTATAGAATATTTTTCAACACTTATTAACTTTTCAGATAACATAATCTATTTATAGATTAAGATTTCAGGGATTTGGAAATCTTTTCTTTCTCTGTTTTTGTTTGTTTTGTTTTTTCCGTTTCTTTTGGTGGGGGGGATTGTGTTTTTGCTTTCTTTAGACATTTAATGTTATACAGAACTTCCAAAACAGTTAATCAAAGTTAAAGTAGCTTAAGAATGAAATTAGATCTAAAAATAGTTATATATGTTTTTTGGCAGTGTTGACCAATGAACTGTTTAGTGATAAGGAAATTTGTAGCATCAACTAGAATAATCTGCATTTGATAGCCTTTATTGTTAGTAAACTGTTTTCACTTCTTGGTATAACTGAGTTTTATTTCTCTCTTTTAGATGAAATTGTTGATACTTTAGGTGAAGGAGCTTTTGGAAAAGTTGTGGAGTGCATTGATCATAAAGCGTAAGTTTCTTGGTCTGGAATTGGACTTGGGAAGGTGAACAGTACAGAAAATACATTTAGGATATGATCTGACCATGAATCAGTTATTGTCATTATACCCTTTTAGCTTAGGGGTTTTATCTTAGATACAGGAAATGCTCAGTAAAGTTACTAGCCCTTTGTGTTTGGCAGTAGCTGTTTATAGTGCATGTGAGCTGCTTCTACAAGCTGAGAATAGATTTTAATTGTGTCCAAAGGTACTTTTTGTTGTCCCACTGGGCACAGTTCTAGATCAGTTTTTAGCCTTGGTTTCATGTTAGAAGTCTGGAGACTTTCTTACCCCAGACATTGAACCAGTCTTCAGGAACCTGTAATTTTAGAAAGTGACATATCTGATACTGGTAACAAAAGCTAGGGCTAAAAACACTTTCTAGATTGATGTCATAAGTTTATCCATGCCCTTCAAACGATTGAAATAAGATAGGGTAGGAAATTTTTTTTGTCTCTTGTTTGAATTTCTTTCTCCTTAGGGGTTACAAAGCTTTTTGAATTATTAGGGGAGGCTTCCTGCTATTGGTTTGTAAGGTTCTAAGAACTAGCACTCTTTTATATTACTTCCACTATTTCCCAACTTCTTTGGCAACCTGGTCCAAATGAAGATTAGCCTGTGACTGGTACTATAGGAAGAAAACTACTCCATGATGTATGTTTTATGTCTTAATTGGAATGTAAATTGAGGTGATAATGTCACAGTACTGTTAAATTAGAGCTGTTGGTGCGTAAAAGACACACACACAAAAAAAGGTCACATGAGTTAGATGGGCTGATGAGAAAAATCTGTATGCAACTTGTATTGACCCTATCATATTTCCAGATGTCATTCTAGTTGCTTACACTGAGTTGAAGTTGGACGTATAATTAGACATAACTATTTGCCTATAATTACATGTAATTAGACAGCTGAATGCCAAACCATAAATTGAAAAAACAAATATTGCTTCAGAATAGAAGTAGGACGATTTGAAGAGTGATAAAAAATGGAATTGGACATATCTTTATTTTTTTGTAATGTGGACTTAATTTTCTTAACAGGGGAGGTAGACATGTAGCAGTAAAAATAGTTAAAAATGTGGATAGATATTGTGAAGCAGCTCGCTCAGAAATACAAGTTCTGGAACACTTAAATACAACAGACCCTAGCAGTACATTGTAAGTATCAGAATTGAACTTAGGAAATGGCCTCAGGCAGATTTGAATTATGAGAGGCTGTACTCAGTTGTTCTTTTGTATGTTTTATAGCCGCTGTGTCCAGATGTTGGAGTGGTTTGAGCATCATGGTCATGTCTGCATTGTGTTTGAACTATTGGGACTTAGTACTTATGACTTTATTAAGGAAAATGGTTTTCTGCCCTTTCGACTGGATCATATCAGGAGAATGGCATACCAGATATGCAAGTCTGTGAACTGTAAGCTCTTAACATATTCCAGAGTGACACTGATTTTAATGACCAATTTGGATATTTGAAAAAAATCTAATGTACACTTACTTGGTAGCCTGCCTTAAGAGTAGGTAGGAGAAAGGTATAGTTGATTACAAGCTGTTGGTCAATTTACTGCATATCATTCAGTAAATAAGCATATTGTCCAGCATTTAATAACATGTTATCCTGTATAACACTGATTAGCTTTTCTGATTGCTAAAAATGATAATCTAGAACCACTGGGTTAAAAATACAGGAATGGCAAATCTCACCATCTTGACAACAATATACTACTACACTTTTTAAATGGTTGGTTTTCAGTGAACTAAGTTTAGAAAGGTGTAGTAGTAGATTTTAGTCCCTGATGGTTTTCTAACAGGCTAAATGTTGACCACTTCCAGAGAATTTTTGTTGCAGAGCTTTGAAGTTTGATTTTTGGCTTTTATAATACAGGAACTTTTTCTGTTTTCAGTTTTGCACAGTAATAAGTTGACTCACACAGACTTAAAGCCTGAAAACATCTTATTTGTACAGTCTGACTACACAGAGGCATATAATCCCAAAATGGTAAGTCTTTGATGTTTTATCTTCACACTTCCAAATTAATATTTTATGCCTCCTTAATAATGCCTTCTTAACCATCATTTATGATTTTCAGAAACGTGATGAACGTACTTTAATAAATCCAGATATTAAAGTTGTAGACTTCGGAAGTGCAACATATGATGATGAACATCACAGTACATTGGTGTCTACAAGACATTATAGGGCACCTGAAGTTATATTAGGTAAGAATTTCTTAACTATGCTTTGAGACCTGTGTTGAAGCCAACTTTAAAATTTACTGTTCTAGGTGTTTGTGGGACTCTTTCCATTTTAGGGGTTAGTATAATAAAAACACATTAAGGATTTTAAATTTACTCCAAATAATCAACTCTTTTAAGACTTTGAGAGATTGCTTAATCTTGCTAGATTTCAGTTTTCACATTTATAGTACATGATGGGATTTTAAAGCATAATAATTTAGTACCTGTTATATTCTATACACTTTATGTTAGTGTTTGCATGGTATAGTTTGCTCCCGTTTTCCAAGCTAATAAATGGAGACTTGGACTAAAATTTTCTTCCCCGAGTCTGTTGCAAAAGAGTAAGCCTGATTTGGGGCTTGAAACCAGATGTCTCCAGAGCCGGGATTCTTAACATACTATGCTATTGTGTTATGTTTAAGTTTGGATTAAGTGATTCCTTTAAGATCTTTCCAGCTCAAAGATCAAAGACAGTAAGAAATATTGAGAATTTTTTCATTAACATTTTGCTTTGCTTTGCAGCTTTAGGATGGTCCCAGCCATGTGATGTCTGGAGTATAGGATGTATTCTTATTGAATATTACCTTGGGTTTACAGTATTTCCAGTAAGTGACAATGATCTGTTTCAATAGCTTTGCCAAAGTAAATTGTCTGTTTATATGAATGAACACTTTAACATAAAGTATACATGCATTTTAGGTAACACTTTTTCATGTGTAATTCTGACACTATTTCCTTCATAGTTTGTTTTATTTAAAACTTTTCTAAGTATATTACAAATAATTATCTTTAAGAAATTTATGATGAATTTACTCTGTAGGCCTTTTTTTTTTTTTCCAGTAAGTTATAACTTGCTAAAAGTATACCTGATTAGGGATCACATTCTTTGGTGACCTGTAATTATCCATTGACTAAAAATTGAGCAGCTTGCTTAAATAAGAGCAAAACACAATGTGCAAGTAGAGGTAGTTAATAAGTTTTCTTTATTGTTTTAGACGCATGATAGTAAGGAACATTTGGCAATGATGGAAAGGATTCTTGGGCCTTTACCAAAACATATGATACAAAAAACCAGGTATGTTTAAGAAAAAGTGCCATCAGTCAGTCACCTTTGCTAGATGTTTTTTAAGTTTTCATTGTCAACATTATAAACATGAACGAATATCAATTTATTCTTAGGAAACGTAAATATTTCCATCATGATCGATTAGACTGGGATGAACATAGTTCTGCTGGCAGATACGTTTCAAGGCGTTGTAAACCTCTGAAGGTAAGCCTGGGTCTTTGCTTAAATGATCAAAACCTTGAGTTTCTTTCATGGTGGGTAAATAAACTTATAATAAATGGTAGTAGAAAGGGCTGTTGACTCTGTATTTCTTTTCTTTTCAGGAATTTATGCTTTCCCAAGATGCTGAACATGAGCTTCTGTTTGACCTTATTCAGAAAATGTTGGAGTATGAACCAGCTAAAAGGATCACTCTTAAAGAAGCCTTAAAGCATCCCTTCTTTTACCCCCTTAAAAAAGCTACATAAATCTATAATTGTACAGCTCGCTTATCAGACACCATATGGACTGTATCAGTCCCATTTTTAAATATTAAGTTATTTTGTACAGCTTTGTAAATTTCTTGCAATTTTGTATTGCCATGTTTATTTTGTTTGGATTTAAATAGTAATGAAAGTCCTTTTCAGTAATTACTGTATAAAATTATTCAGAATAAATTTTCTTATATTTATGAAATTTATATTTTAGCATCATATTCTGTTAGTGTAAGAATGGGTGTATATCTCTTTCTGGGGTTTTCATTAAGTCTAGAAATGTTCGGCTTTATTTGCAGTTTAGGGGTTGCCAGCATTGGAACTTACACCTTCCTTCTCTGAACCAAATGTAATGAAACCAAGTTATAGAATACCAAGAACTGGAGATTAGCCAAACAGATTATGTTTTCCCTTCATTCCCACATTTAATACTGCTGCTTTCTCATCTCTCCCAGTAGGATTCTGCAGATGGCTTAAGGTGCTGAACCCCTTTAAGATCAATAACAGAAACTTCCAGAAATCCTTTGTGGCTAAATGTGAATTGTCAAATAGACTATAATAACTCATGTTTTTGTCCATGGTTTTAAACTCCTTGGTCCATTTAGGGTTCAACATGGTTGGCTTTATAGTTGCAGATTCATAGCAAAATAAAGTGCAGAGTATACCACTTGCTTCACCCATAGATAGCCTCTCCCCTGGCCCCCCCCCCCCCCCCATTATCCACATCCCTCATGTGTTCAGCATTATAGGATACAAAGTGTTTTTATTGCTCTAAAAATCTGCTTTGGTCGTCCTTAACCTTGCTCAACCACTATTTTTACTGGTTTATCTCCCAACCACTGCTATTTTTACTGTTTTGTCTAGAATGTGGAATCATTGGAATAGTTGGAATCACATATGTAGTCTTTTCAAATGGGCTTTTATAAGATACTTATGATAAAGACAACTGTGAACTGGGCAAAGACACAGACTAAATAAAAATGTTTCAGAAGGAACTGGGGTAAAAATTACATAGTAATGCTGCTAAGTCTATTTCAAGAGTTTTCAAGTTCACTTGAGTTTGTAGCAATGTACCTACACTGGGTGGTACCATGTAAATAGTAAAAGCTGCCATTCTATGTGGTGGTTTTAGGGTACTGAACTCATTTTCCCTTTTTAGAAATCTTCAGGTCGTTAAGTAGGCTAAAATCTACTCTGCTGCTGCTGCTAAGCCATTTCTGTTGTGTCCAACTCTGTGTGATCTCATAGATGGCAGCTCACCAGGCTCCCCTGTCCCTGGGATTCTCCAATGCGTGAAAGTGAAAAGTGAAAGGTAAGTTGCTCAGTCGTGTCCCACCGTTCGCGACCCCATGGACTGCAGCCTACCAGGCTCCTCCGTCCATGGGATTTTCCAGGCAAGAGTACTGGAGTGGGGTGCCATCATCTGCTCTGCTAGTGCTCTGTAAATGGAAGGAACAGCATATCCTGGATGACAGTGTATCTGTTCACAATGTTTACTGAAACTTTTAAACCCACTGTTGAGACCTGATTGCTCAGAAAAGATTCCTTTCAAAATACTGTATATTGACAATGCTTCCCAGATGGCGCTAATGGTAAAGAATCCACCTGCCAATGCAGTAGAAGTTTGATCCCTGGGTTGGGAAGATCCCCTTGAGGGCATGGCAACCCACTCCAGTATTGCCTAGAGAATTCCATGGACAGAGGAGCCTGGTAGTCTATAGGGTCACGAAGAGTCAAGACACAATATGAAGCGACTTAGCACGATAGCAGAATTGACAACACACCTAAGCTCTGAGGGGAGATGGGCAAGGAAATTTAATGTTTTCATGCCTAACAGCATCCATTTTGCAGCCCATGTATCAAAGAGTGATTTCAACTTGACAATTGTTTTTATTATTTAAGAAGTAATAGGCTACAGCTGTCATAGTGATTCTTCTAATGGATCCTGGACAGTCAATTGAAAAAAAAACTTGGAAAAGGATTCACAATTCTGAATACTGTTAAGAACATTTGTGACTCATGGGAAGAGGCCAAAAAGTCAACATTAACAAGATTTAGACATTTATTCCAATTCTGGAAGACTTTGAGGGACTCAAGACTTCAGTGGAGGAAATACCTGCAGATGTGGTGAAAATAGGGCATTAGAAGTGTAGCCTGAAGAGATCGAGTTGCTGCAGCCTCACATACAACTTGAATGGATGAGGAGGTGTTAATTTTCAGTGAGCAAAGAGACGGATTTCTTGAGATGGAACCTACTCTTGGTGGAGATGATATTAAATATATAACAGGATATGAATATTACGTAAATTTAGTTGTTGGAATAGTAGAGTTTAAGAGGATCAATTCCAATATTGAAGTTCTGGTAATACTGTGGATAAAATACTATCAAACCACTGCATGATACAGAGAAATCCTTCATGAAGGGTGAATTGATGCAGTAAACTTCCTTTTCTTGGTTTAAGAAATTGGCACAGCCACCTCAACTTTCAGCAAACAACACCCTGATCAGTTAGCATTTAGGGAAGATCAGCAATCCTGTTTTCTCAGCACTGAGGGAAGACCAGCAAAAAGACTAGGACTCACTGGTTACATTTTTTAACTATCAGTTAAGTTCAGTTGCTCAGTTGTGTCTGACCCTTTGCAACCCCATGGACTGCAGCACGCCAGACCTCCCTGTCCATCACTAACTCCCAGAGTCTACTCAAACTCATGTCCATTGAGTCAGTGATGCCATCTGACCATCTCTGTCATCCACTTCTGCCTTCAATCTTAGGGTCAGGGTCTTTTCAAATGAGTCAATTCTTTGCATCAGGTGGCCAGAGTATTGCAGTTTCAGCTTCAACATCAGTCCTTCCAGTGCACATTCAGAACTGATCTCCTTTAGGATGGACTGGTTGGATCTTCTTGCAGTCCAAAGGACTCTGAAGAGTCTTCTCCAACACCACAGTTCAAAAGCATCAATTCTTCAGCACTCCAACTCTCACATCCATACATGACTACTGAAAAAACCATAGCCTTGACTAGACAGACCTTTGTTGGCAAAATAATGTCTCTGCTTTTTAATAAGCTGTCTGTGATTAGTTGCACAGTCGTGTCCGACTCTGTGACCCCATAAGCTGTCTAGGTTGGTCATAACTTTCCTTCCAAGGAGTAAGCGTCTTTTAATCTCATGGCTGCAGTCACCATCTGCACTGATTTTGGAGCCCCCAAAAATAAAGCCAGCCACTGTTTCCCCATCTGTTTTCTATGAAGTGATGGGACCAGGTGCCATGATCTTAGTTTTCTGAATGTTGAGTTTTAAGCCAACTTTTTCACTCTCCTCTTTCACTTTTCATCAAGAGGCTCTTTACTTCTTCGCTTTCTGCCATAAGGGTGGTGTCATCTGCATATCTGAGGTTATTAATATTTCTCCCAGCAATCTTGATTGCAGCTTGTGCTTCATCCAGCCCAGCATTTCTCATGATGTACTCTGCATGCAAGTTAAATAAGGTGACAATATACAGCCTTAATTTTAGCAATAAAGTTATAAAATTAAAATATGTATGTTGCTTTATAGACATAATAATAATGAACACTTAATAGACTATGGTGTAAACATAGTTTGTATGTGCACTATTGGGAAACCAAAAGATTAGTGTGTATTGCTTTATTATGGTACTCTCTATTGCAGTTGCCTAGACCCAAACCAGCAATATCTCCTAGGTATCCCCATAGAGGAAAGACAGATCATCTTAATCCAATGTGGTACTGAGCTGATTTGAAAGTAGGCTTCAGTCTTTCTCAGGGCAAATCTATGTCCAGTCTACTTTGTTCTTGTTTCAATATCTTTTTTAAAAGTTGTTATTTTAAAAAAATATTATTTACTTATTTTTGGCGGTTTTGGGACTTTGTTGCTGCGCATGGGCTTCTCTAGCTTTGGTGAGTGAGGGTTACTCTGTCTGTGGTGCCTGGGCTTCTCATTGTGGCTTCTCTTGTGGAGCACACACTCTAGGGTGTGTGTGCTTCAGTAGTTGGCAGCTCCTGGGCTAGAGAGCAGAGGCTCAATAGTTGTGGCATAAGGACTTAGTTGCTCTGCAGCCTGTGGGAACTTCCCAGATCAAGGATCAAACCCCTGTCTTCTATGTTGACAAGCAGATTTTTTAAAATTTCTTTTTTATTGAAGGATAGTTGCTTTACAGAATTTTGTTTTTTGTCAAACGTCAACATGAATCAGCCATAGGTATGCATATATCCTCTCCCTTTTGAACCTCTCTCTCATCTCCCTCCCCATCCTACCCCTCTAGTTTGATACAGAGCACCTGTTTGAGTTTCCTGAGCCATACAGCTAACACCTGTTGGCTATCTATTTAACATATGAGTGCCTGATGAACTATGGAATGAGGTTCGTGACATTGCACAGGAGACAGGGATCAAGACCATCCCCATGGAAAAGAAATGCAAAAAAGCAAAATGGCTGTCTGGGGAGGCCTTACAAATAGCTGTGAAAAGAAGAGAGGCGGAAAGCAAAGGAGAAAAGGGAAGATAAAAGCATCTGAATGCAGAGTTCAGATGAGAATAGAGACTAGCAAGAAGAGTTAAGAAAGCCTTCTTCAGCAATCAATGCAAATAGTGGAAACGCAAAAAGCAAAATAGGTGTCTCAGGAGGCCTTGCAAATAGCTGAGAAAAGAAGAGAAGCTAAATGCAAAGAAGGAAGAGGAAAGAAACATCTGAATACAGAGTTCCAAAGAATAGCAAGGAGAGATAAGAAAGCCTTCCTCAGTGATCAACGCAAATAGAGGAAAACAACAGAATGGGAAAGACGAGATCTCTTCAAGAAAATGAGAGATACCAAGGGAACATTTCATGTGAAGATGGGCTTGATGGAGGACAGAAATGGTATGGACCTAACAGAAGCAGAAGATATTAAGAAGAGGTGGCAAGAATACACGGAAGAACTGTACAAAAAAGATCATGACCCAGAAAATCATGATGATGTGATCACTAATCTAGAGCCAGACATCTTGGAAAGTGAAGCCAAGTGGGCCTTAGAAAGCATCACTATGGACAAAGCTAGTGGAGGTGATAGAATTCCAGTTGAGCTGTTTCAAATCCTGAAAGATGATGCTGTGAAAGTGCTGCACTCAATATGCCAGCAAGTTTGGAAAACTCAGCAGTGGCCACAGGACTGGAAAAGGTCAGTTTTCATTCCAATTCCAAAGAAAGGCAATGCCAAAGAATGCTCAAACTACCACACAATTGCACTCATCTCACATGCTAGTAAAGCTCAAAATTCTCCAAGCCATGCTTGGAACCATGAACTCCTTGATGTTCAAGCTGGTTTTAGAAAAGGCAGAGGAACTAGAGATCAAATTGCCAACATCTGCTGGATCATGGAAAAAGCAAGAGAGTTCCAGAAAAACATCTATTTCTGCTTTATTGACTATGCCAAAGCCTTTGACTGTGTGGATCACAATAAACTGTGGAAAATTCTGAAAGAGGTGGGAATACCAGATCACCTAACCTGCCTCTTGAGAAACCTGTATGCAGGTCAGGAAGCAACAGTTAGAACTGGACAAGGAACAACAGACTGGTTCCAAATAGGAAAAGGAGTATGTCAAGGCTGTATATTGTCACCCTGCTTATTTAACTTATATTCAGAGTACATCATGAGAAACGCTGGACTGGAAAACACACAAGCTGGAATCAAGATTGCCAGGAGAAATATCAATAACCTCAGATATGCAGATGACACCACCCTTAAGGCAGAAAGTGAAGAGGAACTAAAAAGCCTCTTGATGAAAGTGAAAGAGGAGAGTGTAAAAGTTGGCTTAAAGCTCAACATTCAGAAAACGAAGATCATGGCATCTGGTCCCATCACTCCATGGGAAATAGATGGGAAAACAGTGGAAACAGTGTCAGACTTTATTTTTGGGGGCTCCAAAATCACTGCAGATGGTGACGGCCACCATGAAATTAAAAGACGCTTACTCCTTGGAAGAAACGTTATGACCAACCTAGATAGCATATTCAAAAGCAGAGACATTACTTTGCTGACTAAGGTCCATCTAGTCAAGGCTATGGTTTTTCCAGTGGTCATGTATGGATGTGAGAGTTGGACTGTGAAGAAGGCAGAGTGCCAAAGAATTGATGCTTTTGAATTGTGGTGTTGGAGAAGACTCTTGAGAGTCCCTTGGACTGCAAGGAGATCCAACTGATCCATTCTGAAGGAGATCAGTCCTGGGTGTTCATTGGAGGGAATGATGCTAAAGCTGAAACTCCAGTACTTTGGCCACCTCATGCGAAGAGTTGACTCATTGGAAAAGACTCTGATGCTGGGACGGTTTGGGGGCAGGAGGAGAAGGGGACGACAGAGGATGAGATGGCTGGATGGCATCATGGACTCGATGGACGTGAGTCTGAGTGAACTCTGGGAGTTCGTGATGGACAGGGAGGCCTGATGTGCTGAGATTCATCGGGTCGCAAAGAGTCAGACACGACTGAGTGACTGAACTGAACTGAATGTAAGTTTCTATGTTATTCTTTCCATACATCTCACCCTCTCCTCCCCTCTCCCCATGTCCCTAAGTCTATTTTCCATGTCTGTTTCTTCATTGTTGCCCTGTAAATAAATTCTTCAGTACCATTTTTCTAGATTCCACATATATGTGTTAGAATACGATATTTGTCTTTCTCTTTCTCACCTACTTCACTCTGTATAATAGGTTCTAGGTTCATCCCCTCCCCCCCATTAAAACTGACTCAAATACGTTCCTTTTTATGGCTGAGTAATATTCTATTGTGTATTTGTACCACAACTTCTTTATCCTTTCATCTGTCGATGGACATCTAGGTTGCATCCATGTTCTAGCTATTGTAAATAGTGCTGCAGTGAACACTGGGATACATGTTTGTGTCTTTTTCAGTTTTGATTTCCTCAGGGCATATGCCTAGAAGTGGGATTGCTGGGTCATATGGTGGTTTTTATTCCTAGTTTTTAAGGAATCTCCATGCAGTCTTCCATAGTGGCTGTACCAATTTACATGCCCACCAACAGTGCAAGAGCGTTCCCTTTTCTCCACACCCTCTCCAGCAGTTATTGTTTGTAGACTTTTTGATGATGGCCAATCTGACTGGTGTGAGGTGATACCTAATTGTAGTTTTGGTTTGCATTTCTCTAATAATGAGTGATGTTGAGCATCTGTTTATGTGTTTGTTAGCCATCTGTATGTCTTCTTTGGAGAAATGTCTGTTTAGGTCTTTTTCCCACTTTCTGATTGGGTGGGTTGTTTCTTTGGTATTGAGTTTTATGAGCTGCTTGTATATTTTGGAAATTAATCCTTTGTCAGTTTCATTTGCTATTATTTCCTTCCATTCTGAGGGTTGTCTTTTCACCTTAATTTGCTGTGCAAAAGCTTTTAAGTTTAATCAGGCCCCACTTGTTTACTTTTGTTTTTATTTCCATTACTCTAGGAGGTGGGTCATAGAGGATCTTGCTTTGATTTCTGTCATCGAGTCTTCTGCCTATGTTTTCCTCTAAGAGTTTTAGTTTCTGGTCTTACATTTAGGTCTTTAATCCATTTTGAGTTTATTTTTGTGTATGGTATTAGGAAGTGTTCTAATTTCATTCTTTTACGTGTGGTTGTTTAGTTTTCCCAGCACCATTTATTGAAGAGGCTGTCTTTGCCCCATTGTATATTCTTGCCTCCTTTGCCAAAAATAAGGTCCCATATGTGCATGGGTTTATTTCTGGGCTTTCTGTCTTGTTCCATTGGTCTATATTTCTGTTTTTGTGCCAGTACCATACTGTCTTAATGACTATAGCTTTGTAGCATAATCTGAAGTCAGGACGGTTGATTCCTCCAGCTCCATTCTTCTTTCTCAAGACTGCTTTGGCTATTTGGGGTCTTTTGTGTTTCCATATGAATTGTAAAATTTTTTGTTCTAGTTCTGTGAAGAATGCCATTGGTAATTTGATAGGGATCACATTGAATCTGTAGATTGCATTTGGTAGTATAGTCATTTTTGCAATATTGATTCTTCCTACCCACAAACATGGAATATCTCTCTATCTGTTTGTCATCTTTGATTTCTTTCATTAGTGTCTTATAATTTTCTGTTTTACAGTTCTTTTGTCTCCTTAGGTAGGTTTATTCCTAGATATTTCTTTTTACTGCAGTGGTGAATGGGATTGATTCCTTAATTTCTCTTTCTGATTTTTCATTGTTAATATATAGAAATGCAGGTGATTTCCTGTGTATTGATTTTGTATCCTGCCACTTTGCTAAATTCACTGATTAGCTCTAGTAATTTTCTGATACTATCTTTAGGGTTTTCTTGCGTATAGTATCATGTCATCTGCAGTGAGAGCTTTTCTTCTTTTCCGATCTGGATTCCTTTTATTTCTTTTTCTTCTCTGATTGCTGTAGCTAGAATTTCCAGAACTATATTGAATAATAGTGGTGAAAGTGGACACCGTTGTTTTGTTCCTGATCTTAGGGGGAATGCTTTCAATTTTTCACCGTTGTGAATAATGTTTGCTGTAGGCTTATTGTATATGGCTTTTACTGTGTTGAGGTAGGCTCCTTCTGTGATGATTTTTTTGTGTGTGTGATGATTTTTTGAAGAGTTTTAATCATAAATGGGTGCTGAATTTTGTCAAAGGCTTTTTCTGCATCTATTGAGATTATCATATGGTTTTTATCTTTCATTTTGTTAATATGGTGTATCACATTGATTGATTTGTGTATATTGAAGAATCCTCTCATCCCTGGAATAAAATCAACTTGATCATGGTGTTTGAGCTTTTGGATGTGTTGCTGAATTCTGTTTGCTAAAATTTTGTTGAGGATTTTTGCATCTATGTTCACCAGTGATATTGGCCTGTAGTTTTATTTTCTTGTGTTGTCTTTTTCTGATTTTGGTATCAGGGTGATGGTGCCTCATAAAACGAGTTTGGAAGTGTTCCTTCCTCTGCAAATTTTTGAAAGAGTTTAGAAGGATAGGCATTAGCTCGTCTCTAAATGTTTGATAGAATTCTCCTGTGAAGCCATCTGGTCCTGGGCTTTTGTTTTTTGCAAGATTTTTTTTTATCACAGCTTCAATTTCAGTGCTTGTAATTGGGTTGTTCATAATTTCTGTTTCTTTCTGGTTCAGTATTGGAAGATTGAACTTATTCTAAGAATCTGTCCATTTCTTCCAGGTTATCTATTTTATTGCCATATAGTTATTCATAACAGTCTCATAATCCTTTGTATTTCTGCATTGTCTGTTGTTACCTCTCCTTTCTCATTTCTAATTTTGTTGATTTGATTCTTCTCTTTTTCTTGATGAGTCTGGCTAAAAGCTTGTCAATTTTGTTTATCTTCTCAGAGAACCAGCATTTAGTTTTACTTAACTCTTGTTTCTTTCATTTTTTTTTTCATTTATTTCTGCTCGAATCTTTATGATTTCTTTCCTTCTACTAATTTTGAGATTTTTTGTTCTTTTTCCAAAGTTGTTTTAGGTGTAAAGTTAGGTTGTCTATTCAATGTTTTCCTTGTTTCTTGAGGTAGGATTGTAGTGCTATAAACTTCCCTCTTAGAACTGCTTTTACTGCATCCCATAGGTTTTGAATTGTGTTTTCATTGTCATTTGTTTCTAGAAATTTTTTTATTTCCCTTTTGATTTCTTCAGTATCCTGTTGGTTATTTAGAAACGTGTTGTTTAATCTCCATGTGTTTGTGTTTCTTACAGTTGTTTTTCTTGTAAACGATAACTAGTCTCATAGCATTGTGGTTGGTGAAGATGCTTGATACAGTTTAAATTTACTGAGGTTTAATTTGTGACCCAAGATGTGGTCTGTCCTGGAGAATGTTCCATGTGTACTTGAGAAGGTGTAGTCATCTGGTTTTGGATGGAATGTCCTGAAGATATCGATGAGATCCATCTCATCTAATGTATCATTTAAGACTTGTGTTTCCTTTTTAATTTTGTTTTGATGATCTGTCCATTGGTGTGAACGGGATGTAAAGTCTGTTACTATTGTGTTACGTACGTCAATTTCTCCCTTTATGTCTGTTAGTGATTGTCTTATGTGTTGAGGTGCTCCTATGTTGAGTGCATAGATAAAATTGTTATGTCTTCCTCTTGGATTGATCCCTTGATCATTTTGTCGAGTTCTTCATGAGGATTGCTACTCCAGCTTTCTTTTGCTTTCCATTTGCATGGAATATATTTTTCCATCATCTCACTTTCAGTCTGTATGTGTCTTTAGGTCTGAAGTGGGTTTCTTGTAGACAGCATATATATGGGTCTTGTTCTGGTATCCATTCAGCCAGTCTGTGTCTTTTGGTTGGAGCATTTAATCCATTTACATTTAAAGTAATTATTGATATATATGTTCCTATTGCCATTTTCTTAATTGTTTGGGGTTGATTTTGTAGATCTTTTTCCTTCTCTTGTATTTCTTGACTACATAAGTGCCTTTAACATTTGTTGTAAAGCTGGTTTGGTGGTACTGAATTCTGTTAACTTTTGCTTGTCTGAAAAGCTTTTTATTTCTCCATCAATTTTGAATGAGATCCTTGCTGGGTACAGTAATCTTGGTTTTAGATTTTTCCCTTTCAGTTCTTTAAATGTATCCTGCCATTCCCTTCTGGCCTCCAGAGTTTCTGCTGAAAGATCAGCTGTTAAACGTATTGGGGGGGGGGGGGGGGTGGTTTCCCTGGTATGTTACTTGTTGCTGCTCCCTTGCTGCTTTTAATATTCTTTCTTTGTGTTTAGTCTTTGTTAGTTTGATTAGAATGTGTCTTGGCATGTTTCTCCTTGGGTTTATCCTGAATGGGACTCTTTGTGCCTCTTGGACTTGATTGACTACTTCCTTTTCCATCTTGGGGAAATTTTCAACTATAATCTCTTCAAAAATTTTCTCATACACTTTCTTTCTCTCTTCTTCTTCTGGGACCCCATGATTCGAATGTTGGTACATCTGATATTGTCCCAGAGGTCTTTGAGACTATCCACAGTTCTTTTAATTCTTTTTATTTTATTCTGCTCTTCTGAAGTTATTTTTACCATTTTATCTTCCAGCTCATTGATTTGTTCTTCTGCTTCAGATACTCTATTGATTCCTTCTAGAGTATTTTTAATTTCAGTAATTGTATTGATCGTCTCTGTATGTTTATTCTTCAATTCTTCTAGGTCTTGGTTAATTGATTCTTGCATTTTGTTTTCAAGGTTTTTGATCATCTTTACTATCATTATTCTGAATTGTTTTTCTGGTAGCTTGCCTGTTCCTCTTCATTTATTTGTACTTCTGTGTTTTGTTTCTTCATTTGTGTAGTATTTCTCTGCCTTTTCATTATTTTTTTTAAATTTATTGTATTTAAAGTCTCCTTTTCCCAGGCTTCAAGGAAAGTTGAATTCTTTCCTTGAAGAAGGTTGAATTCTGTCTTCCTTTTGGTTTCTGCCCTCCTAAGGTTGGTCCAGTGGTTTTGTCAGCTTTGTATAGGGTGAGATTAGTGCTGAGTTTTTGTTTGTTTGCTTGTTTTTCCTCTGATGGCCAAGGCTGAGTGAGGTGGTAATCCTGTCTGCTGATGATTGGGTTTGTATTTTTGTTTTGTTTGTTGTTTAGATGAGGTGTCCTGCACAGGGTGGTTGCGTGATGCCAGGGTCTTATATTCCAGTGGTTTCCTTTGTGTGAGTTCTCACTATCTGATACTCCCTAGGGTTAGTTCTCCGGTAATCTAGGGTCTTGGAGTCAGTGCTTCCACTCCAAAGGCTCAGGGCTTGATCTCGAGTCTTGTGTGGTTCTATGTATTCTTTTTCACTGGTCAGGTACTCCTGTCTGCTCTCAGATGGTGTTCTGCATGCACTTCTGTGTCTGAAGGTGTATTCCTGATGTATCCATGGAGAGAGATGTACTCCACATCCCCCTACTCCTCCGCCATCTTGTTCTCTGGCAAGCAGATTCTTTACCATTGAGCCACCAGGGAAACCTAAAATTAATTATTACTTTTTTTTTTTAATTGTTGGCTGAGTTGGGTCTTTGGTGCTATGCAAGGGCTTCTTCTAGTTGTAGTGAGCAGGGGCTACTCTAGTTGTGATGCACGGGCTTCTCATTGCAGTGACTTCTTGTTGCAGAGAATGGGCTCTAGAGTGGGCTCCAGTAATAGTGGTGAATGGGTTTAGTTGCCCCTCAGCATGTGGGATCTTCCTGGAATAGGGCTCAAACCTGTGTTCCCTGCATTGACAGACAGATTCTTAACCACTGGACCACCAAGGAAATCCCCAGTCTACTCTTACTTCTAAGAGTTGGTACTCAGGGAATCTCTTTTAGTTTAGGTTCCCCTGACAAAATTTTTGCCTAAGACAAAAATTTGACCACAGAAAGTTTATTTGAGAGATGATGCCATAGATTATCAATTGTGGAATGGGGAAGTGGAGACAGGGAACAAAAAATAGCTAATATAACGTATACTATCAAGCTGTTTTCTTGATAGTAGTTGTCAAGAAAACTACTTGTCCCTGTGGGTAGGTGAAGTTTGATAGCACTGAGGACTTTGGGAACCAATATAGATAGAACATGTCTTAAAGTTATTCTACTTAAGGAACCAGATAGATAGGATAAGTGGGGGACAACAGCAATGTCTATTTTTACTCTGTCCTGACACTGATTCCTCCAGGTGGTGGCTGGTCATAATTCAAAACCAAGCAACCAAACAAAAACCTGACTGTAACAGGAGATTGGTTAGAATAAGCTATAAAGCCTACCAATTGGTGCTGAGGCCAGTATTAATATTTATCACCCTCCCCTTTACCACACATTCTAGATTCACACTATACTAGTTGAGAATGCTTGTTTCTGATGGGATGCCCATTCCTTCATCCCTTCTGAGGCAAATGAGTCCCTGCTTACCTTGCCTTTGTAAGGCCATGTTTGCTGCAGTTATGGACTTGTAATCATCAAGTCATACACCTACCAAGAGTGAGTCCTTAAAGTTCCAGACATATTCTGCCTTGTTCTGTAGTGACAACCCCATCTTTCATCATAATCCGGCCCATTTCCCTGTGATATACTAACACCTTTATTTGTCAACCAACATAAAAATTTCCAAATAATTAGGCAGCATTCAGCCCCTGACTTACCCACTGATTTATTTGCCCTGGTGCTCAAGAGTTCATATGTATCCTTACAAAAGTTCATATAATCTTACATCAGGCCACTTTTGTCCCTAAAATATTTAATGACCAGGTATTAAATATTTTAGGGTGTGCAAAGAGCTCTGCCCACTGGAGGAATTTTTTCCCTCACCACTATATTTCAGAGCCACCTCTGAGTGGGATTATAATGCAAGAGAGTCCATTTTCAGCTGTACCAACTAGTGAGCTAACCCATCCATGACCAGCCTGCAATACCTACTTACCCTCTCCCTCCAACACCAAAACCAAGGGAGAAGAGCTGCTGCAACGTAGGTATATGATGGGATATACCTGTATCCTCTGAACCTGCTTGTAATGGATCCCTTCCATAGATTATTTTGGAAGACAGTGCTCCATGGGAACGTTCAAGCTTCTGCACAGTCTGGGCTTCCTGACTGTCACTCTGGGTTAAAAAAGGCTGAATGAGGGCTTCCCTTGTGGCTTGTTGGTAGAGAATCTACCCACCAATGCAGGAGACATGGGTTCCATCCCTGGTCCAGGAAGATCGCACATGCCATATAGCAACTAAGCCTGGGCACCACAACTGTTGAGCTTGTGCTCTAGAACCCGCAAGCTGCAACTGCTGAAAACTGTATACCCTAGAGCCTGTGCCACACAACAAGAGAAGCCACCACAATGAGAAGCCTCCTCACTGCAACTAGAGAGAAGCCCTTGCTCGCCGCAACTAGAGAAAGCTCATGCAAAGTAATGAAGACCCAGCACAGCAAAAAATAAATGAATAAATTATTTTTAAAAAGACTGAATGACAAACATATCTTAGAAATTAGAGACAATGAATTGCTCTGTGGAGTTTTAAAGACTCACCTGCCCTGGAGCCATTTACTTCTGTTCTAAGAGAAATTAAAAAAAAAAACCACACAACTTCCCTGCTGGCTCAAAAAAAGATAAACAGTCTGCCTGCAATGTAGGAGACCTGGGTTCAATCCCTGTGTCAGGAAGATCCCCTGGAGAAGGAAATGGCAACTCACTCCTATATTCTTGCCTGGAGAATTCCATGGACAGAGGAGCCTGGTGGGCTAGAGTCTATAGGGTCGCAAAGAATTGGAAATGACTGAGTGACTTTCACTCACTCACTTAAGAGCAATAAAACCTTAGAACCTTCTTTCTTTTACTCAAATCAAAGGGAGAGAGGGCACAGGTGTGCTCTCATCATGTATCAGCTCTGAGTTTCATGATTCCAGGGTTCACATTCGGAGAAGGCAATGGCACCCCACTCTAGTACTCTTGCCTGGAAAATCCCATGGACGGAGGAGCCTGGTGGGCTGCAGTCCATGAGGTCACTGAAAGTTGGACACAACTCAGTGACTGCACTTTCACTTTTCACTTTCATGCATTGGAGAAGGAAATGGCAACCCACTCCAGTGTTCTTGCCTGGAGAATCCCAGGGACGGCAGAGCCTGGTGGGCTGCTGTCTATGGGGTCGCACAGAGTCGGACACGACTGAAGCGACTTAGAAGCAGTAGCAGCAGCAGGGTTCACATTTGCAGATATATCTGGCCCTCTTCCCGTCAACCTGTAGGGAGCTGCAGTGTGGGGAACCAGCACAGATACTCTGTGAGTAAATGTTCTGTTCTCTAATCCAGAGGTCTCACCATGTGTGGGGTGTGTGTGTGTGTGTGTTCTCTAATCCAGAGGTCTCACCATGTATGGGGTGTGTGTGTGTGTGTGTGTGTGTGTGTGTGTGTGTGTGTGTGTGTGTGTGTGTGTGTGTAGAACTGTGGTGGATTATCCAGGAAGGATAATATCTCTGACTGTTCACAGTTGCAGCCTTCCTTGTTACCATCTAGTCTGTGAATGATCCAATCAGGAATCTCGTCTTGAGTGTTCCATCTTGCAGGATCTTCTCTTGTCCCAGCTGCTTTAGTTTGGGGTTTCCCCAGAAGCAGAAACTCTGAAACATGATTTCAAATGCAAGCAGGCTCTTTGGGAGGTGATTCCAAAAATCACCAGTAAGAAAGTGAAGTGCGACAAGGAAGGAAAGCAGTTGAAACAGGATGCGTCATCAAGAAGTTCCCATCGTGGATATACCTAGAACATAACTCCTCTGTGGAAGTCTGGGAGCCAGTGTAGAACATGAGCCTCAGAATATTCTCCCCAAGGGGCAATGTTGAGGACTCCTGGGGTGGGGAGACTCAGCGTTTCAGCCTGCCAAACACAGAGCAGCTCACAAACAAAGCCATACAAATGTGATGCCCACCGCTGGAAGGTAACCTCCATTCACTATGATGGTGGGAGGTCCTAGGGAAGTGGGCAGGCCACTGGTGGTATATGCTGCAGGATCCTAAGTGAAGCATCTGGGGTCCTCATGCCACGGAGGAGGCATGCTCCTGTGGTCCTCCGTGGCAGGCCTTCAACACCCTCCCCCACCCCCCGCATGCAACCACCTAAAATTCTGCTCAGCCTATCAGCCACTGTTGGTAAATGCCTTAATATTTTGAGGTGTTCCCTCTTTGGACCTCCCTTTTCCCTTCTCAGAAATGTTAGTCCCCAAGACATCACTGATGGTAACTCCTCAGTGTTCCTAACTTATATATTTTACATTTACATTTTATTCAGGTTTTCTAGTTGCTCTTAGTAACAGAGTGTGTTTGGAATATGTTATCCTGCCATTGCCAGAAGCAGAAACCAACCAGCAAACAAAATACTTTATCCAAGACAGCAAAACTTGGGATTTTCACTTCCCATGTATCCATAGATTAGCAACTGAAGCATTTGTAAATCTATTGATATATTGCCCACCATAAATGCTTAGTTTTTCTGCATCCTGTGAGATTTACTCTGCTGCTGGTAAGCCAGACATGGAATAACTATTACTGGTCTGCTCTCACAAAGAACTTTGAACTGTAGGTTCTAGAAAATCTCCCCTCGTAAGGCTCAGATTCCTCTGAAACCCCTGTGTTCTAGCATCTGATTCTTAATTGGTAGTATTATGTCATTATCAGTGTATCCGTGTATGACTGATAAGTCATATACATGTTAGCTTTGTCTTTTCTCTGGCAAACTGAAGGCATCCATAGATTGTATTATTTGTTAGAAACTGCTATTTTCAACTTTTATAATTTAGTACTGAAATAATACATGAACACTTCTCATTAATAGAAGACTCAAACAATACAAAATATAAAATAATGTAGATTAAAATAGATTAAAGTCCTGCTTCACTTATCTTCCTCATCCTCATCCCCAACCCAGTGATGCATTTGCATCTGTACCTATGTACACAGTGAAACAAAAATTTTATTTATTATCTATTTGGCTGTACCGAGTCTTAGTTGTGGGACTTCAATCTTCATTGCGGCATGCTGACTCTTAGTTGTGGCATGTGGGATCTAGTTCCCTGACCAGGGATCGCACCGGGGCTTCCTGCAGAGTCTGTGCCACTGGACCTCCAGGGAAGTTCTTATGTACATATTTTTAAACTTTAGAAATGAGGTTGTACCTCTTGCTTTTTTTCTTATAGCAAAAGTCTTCCTGTAAGATAGGTGTGGCAGAATTTTTCCAAAAATATCTACAACAATCTCTCCCACTTCACATATTCTTTAGAACTGGTAACTGCTTCAAATAAAAGACATAGCAGCAGTCACGCCAGGTCATAAAAGCCCATGAGACTCCTTTCTTGTTTTCGTTGAACACTTGCTCTCAGCAGCTCCCTCTCGGGGGACTACTTTTTGGAATCCAGCTCAATAATACGGTGAATCTCCCATATACCTGTGCTGTCTCTACTCTTATTTGTGCTGTGATCATCACAAATTATATCATTTGACATCATGAGTTCAACAGTTTTATTATTGTTTATGTACTGGTATTATAATCAGATGGAGAAAAAAGAATTACAGACAAAAAAGACATTTATACTTTTATATTTACCTATGTAGTGACATTTACCAATACTCTTTATTTATGTGGGTTTGAGTTACTGTCTAGTGTCCTTTCATTTCAGCCTGAAGGACTGTTCAGTACTTCTTGTAGAGCAGGTCTTCTATAACAGATTTTCTGTGTTTTTTTTTTTTTTTTCTGTGAATTTCTCAATTTTCCCTTCATTTTTGAAGGATAGATTTGCTGCCTACAGAATTCTTGATTGACATGCTTTTTTTTATTTTTTAAGCACCTTGAATATGTCCTCTCATTACTTTCTGGCCTCTGCAGTGTCTCATGGATTCAGATGCAACCATTCAAAGCCACGTCCTTATAATAATCATTATGCAATAATGGCCAATAATGGCCAGTGCAGCAGGTACCTGGCCTCTCAAACACTTCATTTTTGAAGTGCTTCATCAATAATTTCACTAGCTATGATGCTATTTCATGCCATGGATTCCTAGAATTCTGTTTCTGCCAAAGAAGCTCCACAGCACATTCAAGTACAAACCAGATCCCAAATACCCTCTTTCACAGTTTGTTTTCAAGGACCACTCCTGGTGCCAATTCTTTCCAGCCAGGAGACCAGTTTTAACAGAGATTTAATATAAAGTATTTTAAAGTAAGAACTAGGGAATTGAAAAGGCTGCTGCTAAGTCGCTTCCGTCGTATCCAACTCTGTGTGACCCCATAGACAGCAGCCCACCAGGCTCCGCCGTCCCTGGGATTCTCCAGGCAAGAATACTGGAGTGGGTTGCCATTTCCTTCTCCAACGCATGAAAGTGAAAATCAAAGTGAAGTCGCTCAGTCGTGTCCGACTCTTCGCAACCCCATGGACTGCAGCCTACCAGGCTCCTCTGCCAATGGGATTTTCCAGGCAAGAGTACTGGAGTGGGGTGCCATTGCCTTCTCCAGAGGTAGTAATTGCAAGAAGCAGCAATCCTGTCTGTGGCTGAAGGTAAAAAGGCAAGATGTTAGGATTATTAAAATTTAAAGGTTCAGAAGAGAATCCAAAGAGCGAGGATTCACTTTGGGGAGGGGCACTTACTTGGCTGGTACTACAGCCTTCAACTCAGAGAATGAACCCCATGGAGCTGAGGCAGATTTTTGAGAGAAAAATGCCAGCTGGCTGGTACTGGTATTTCTGAGAGTGACTGTAGTAAGTCAGTGTGGAAAACTGCAGAATGGAGCCAAGTGCCTACTCCAGGGTGATGGGCCATTGCTGAAGTGACACTGACAGGAACAGGAAGGAAACAGGAAGCAGCAAGTCAGTCTCCTTGATCATTCCAGTTTCCCTCTAAGACCCTCTATAGGCAGAGCTTAACTAGTAGCTCAAGACAGTAAAGTGTCCGCCTGCAAGGCAGGAGACCCAAGTTCAATCCCTGGGTCGGGAAGATCCCCTGGAGAAGGAAATGGCAACCCACTCCATTGTCCTTGCCTGGAGAATCCCATGGACAAAGGAGACTGGTGGGCTACAGTCCATGGGGTCACAAAGAATCGGACACAACTGAGTGACTAACACACACACACACAACTGAGAACCAGATGGCGTGCAAAAAATGCAGTGTGCAGAGTTCCAGCCCTAACATCATGTAGGATGAAAGGGTATGTTGAAGCTAAGAGACAACAGCTTCATAATTGGCACATTACCTCCTGATTTTTTTCCCCTATGATGATGGATCTATTTGGGTTTTCTCCTTGAGTCTATTATGGCTATTTTGTTTGCTGTTTCACTTTATATTTCTAAAGAACCATTCAGGATTACATTCATCTGCATGGAATTGAATACCTGAAATAAAAATGATCCAAAGATTATCTGAAAGTAGTCCAGATGTAGGTTGTTCAGGGATATAACGCTGTTATGAACTCGAGATTTTCCCATTTTGCTGCTCTGCAATTCTCCACAAATAGTTCCTCATCTTTGTGGTCCAAGAATCCTGTTTGAACTCCAGTCATCATGCCCGTTTCCCAGCTAGTAGGAAGGAAAAAGGGAAGGGGAAAGACATGGCCATTTCCTCTAGGGGCATCATCTGTAGCTGAATTATATGGTCACTCTTACAAGGGAGGCTGACAGATGTTCTATGAGCAGACATGTGTCCAGCTAAAAGTTGAGGAGTCTTAAGAACAAATCAGAAGAATCAATACTGGGGACTACTGTAGCTCTGCTACACAGGGGTATTGTGCTAGGGATCTGCCCACTTTTTTGGAGGGGGGAGTTTAGAATTTTAATATGGTGCTCTTACCCTCTATGCTGTCAACTAGTCCATAGCCCCCCGTCATTTCTCCCCAATTTATACAGATGGTATACCCATTTTCTGCTTAATTGTGTAAGGGCAGTCAGTGGTGGCATAAATTGAGAAAGGATAGAGAAGGTGCTCTTACAGAGCCCAATAAATTCATCTATTTTCAGCTTTATTCCTTACCAGCATCCTTAAAATGAGCAGTCCTAACTTCTGAGACTTTCCTGGACCCTGGGGTCGATTTATTTCTCCTTGTTAGGTCTCTACTGTGCCACAAAATTAGAACAGAGAATGCTAAAACCAAGTCAGTTGGTCATCTGCTTTCCTTCTTCCAACAACTGAATATTTTTCATCTGCCATTAACTGTTCTCTTTGTGACTTTAAAAAAATAATATTAAAAAATATTCACTTTTGGCTGTCCCGAGTCTTTGTTGCTGCACGTGGGCCTTCTCCACTTGCGGCAAGTGGGGGCTACTCTCCAGTTGTGGTGCACAGGTTTCTCATTGCAGTGGCTTCTTCTGTTGTGGACATGGGCACACAGTAGTGTTGCTAAAGCAGGCAGTGTGATGATGGTTGTTGAAACTTCTATTACCTTCTACCAATTCAAATCTAACAAGAGACCTCAGTTCAGAGCTCTTAGTTCCCCATGAACATATCCTTCCTTGCCAGGCAAAAATAATAGCCACTATTCATGTGATTATGTGACAAGTACTACATCAAGCACCTCAATTTTATTTAAATAGATCATTTCATTGTCAACTTCTCAACCACTTCATGAAATCAGCATCATTATCACAGTTCCTTCTTTCACAGATGCAGAAAAGGCGGCTCAGAGATTGGATCATTTGCCCAATCACACAGCTCATAGACAAGCGTGACATCTTCATCCAAGATTGTGTTTCAGGAAGGCATGGAGTTTCGATGCAGAGGGCTTACAAACCATATTTTTTCTGGTGTGATTTGTTTCTTGTGGCATTTGAGTGGCAGATTATAGAAAGCCCTTGAAAGTGAACTCTCCAACTTGCTAGTACCTCTAATGTCTTTGTTTTGCACTCACCTCACTCTCGATTCAGAGAAGGCAATGGCACCCCACTCCAGTACTCTTGCCTGGAAAATCCCATGGACGCAGGAGCCTGGTAGGCTGCAGCCCATGGCATCGTGAAGAGTCAGACATGGCTGAGCGACTTCACTTTCACTTTTCACTTTCATGCATTGGAGAAGGAAATGGCAACCCACTCGTGTTCTTGCCTGGAGAATCCCAGGGGGAGCCTGGTGGGCTGCCATCTATGGGGTTGCAGAGTCGGACACGACTGAAGTGACTTAGCGGCAGCACTCTTGATTACCTACTCTGTTCCACAGGCGTGAATTTTGGCACCGTCCTGCTCACCTCCATAACCTTAAACTCAGCAAAGCATCTCTGTTGACTGACAGACTCTAATCCTGGTCCCATCGGTAACAGCAACCCTAACTACTGAAGAGAAATCTTGGGTTAATCTTATCAAATTCATATGACGAGTTAATTCTATATGTAAACTTCCCCTAAGTTCATTTTTTTATACACTCCAGTATTCTAATCCAGGAAACACCAGACTTATTCCTTCACATATTCAACTAAAATTTAATGCTTACTACCAAATACTATCGAATAGAGTATGTAGTGGTGAACGAGGGGAAGGCAGATTAAGTTAAAGGATTATACAGCACCCTTCAGGCAAAGGCAAAAATCTTAAAAACTACACTTGCATTTAAACACTACCCTAGGTGTTAAGAGATGCTGCTGCTGCTAAGTCACTTCAGTCGTGTCTGACTCTGTGTGACCCCATAGATCAGGCTCCGCCGTCCCTGGGATTCTCCTGGCAAGAACACTGGAGTGGGTTGCCATTTCCTTCTCCAGTGCATGAAAGTGAAAAGTCAAAGTGAAGTTGCTCAGTCGTGTCTGACTCTTCACAACCCCATGAACTGCAGCCCACCAGGCTCCTCCGTCCATTGGATTTTCCAGGCAAGAGTACTGGAGTGGGGTGCCATTGCCTTCTCCGTAAGAGATGCTGATGGCTTCAATTCAGGTAATGGCTTTGGAGAGAAGTGATCTTGTAATTGGAATGGGCAGTATTTGATCTGTTAGATGTGAGAAGGAAAGAGAAGGGACCTGAAGCTTTCTGGAGAGGGTAGATGGCATTTTTTGAATGTGCACAGGTTTGGATGGGAGTTTGAAGTATAGGTGAGTCAAACGAAAGCAAACATTATCTGGAGATAATTGTCTTCTGAGGGCACAGGCCTTTTTGATGGCATTTTAAACACGAAGGCAAAACAGGACCAGGAAAAGGACCGAGTTTTCAACAACTCCAGCACTCAAAGGTTATTGACAACAACCAGTGCAAGTCATTGCTCTTCTTCTTACATTAGTAAGGAGTTCATGAAATTTTATTCAATTTCAAGGGTACAGGCAAGAAGCAAATTTCACAGTTAAACACAGAAATAATGCAGCAATGTAATTACTGGCTTGAACGGCTGTACTTGAGGTTGCTCAGAGTGTCAAGAACTATCTGGATTATCAGCTATCCTGTTTTCTCCATTCTTCAGCTATTTGCCATGCCAGGATCCATTAGTCCTAACTAGAATGGAAATAAAGTGTACTTACAGAAATAATATTTTATTCTTAAGATGCCAGAGAATGTAGAACACCTTTCTGTATAGAGTATTCTTCAGTATTTCCCCAATGTTTACCTCTAAGTCAACTTGAAGCACAGCCTTCAGGAGTTCAGCTTTAAAAAAAATGGTTTAAACTATTTTCATCCTAAGGTATTTTAAAATGGTTATTACACTGACTGGAAATTCCCTGAAACAACTCAATTATATTTGATAACTTTGTAGCACCCCAAATTCATTATACATATTGAATGCATAGTTCACAGACCTACACTAATACAACTATAAACATTCTAACTGTATCACAGTTTAATGAGATATTGGTCCCTCTCGATAGTCTACAAAGCAAAGGACTAAACAGATTTGTTGCCACTGTCTCCTCTAGGGCACTAGAGTAGGCACAAGCAGTTGAAGCCTTTACTTGAAGGTTAATTAATAACTTGACAGAAACTGACTGTTATTTGTAAAATATTCTCACCCTTTTTCAATTCATTAAGAGGTGAAATTATAATCTTGGAATAAAGATAAAAGGATTATAAGTGCATTGGAAAATTAAAACGACTGGATTTGGTATGGTGGCTAATAGCCATAGTTATATAGAAAGAAAAAAAAGGAGAGAGGGAAAGGGAGTTTGGAAATCTTTCTGACCCAAACCAAATTTCATACAATTATGCAAGAATGTGTTTTAAGTACAAATCCACTGCAATTCAAGTTTTTTAGACAGAGGCCAATTATAAATTCATTATTTTGAAGTCAAAAGTACTTATTTTCTAGATTCCGCTTATATAAAGCCATCTAAAAACATATTTCTTAATAATTATATGTGAAACCATTAGGCCTCAGTAGGCTGGTGAATAGACATACTCTTTATCAATACTAGAGCACTAATATTTTATATGAAAGATCACAGCAAGGCAGTTTACTAGAATTGTCACAGAAATGCAATAGCCTATTTAACATGGCACCTGTAAATAGCATTGGAGGAAATTTTTACACAGGTAATTCAGTAGTCTAGGTATTAATAAAGTACACTAAAACTTTGGCATCTATGTTACATTTTCAACCAGCCAATAATAGTTCCATCAGTTCCTGCAAGCAGCTTACTTGGATATGACTGTAGACTCACTGGTAAAATTTCAATGCCATTTATCAATGTATTATAACCTACTTTAATTAGATCATTCACCTAGGATTTTAACTGTTTTTTATAGATGAGAAGGAACCTGAACGATTCTAATTATGAATACATTTCTAAATCAAGCAAGAATCTATCAAGACGTCCAAAGCCAATGGGCAATGATTTGTCTCATGCCTGTGGCTGGAAGGATGTAAAGCACAGCTGTTAAATGATGCTGACTGGCAGAAAACAAAGGTCTGCTATTTTCTACTAACTGGCAGAAAACAATACTGCTTCAGGATTTGGACACACATAAAGATATGTCTGCCAATGCAAACATCTGCCACTAGGTGGTCCTCCCTTAGAAAAATACATTAGAGTGTGATTTCTCAAATGAGGGTGGTGTCACCCCCAAACAGGGCCCCCAAGCCCCTCTTACTCTTTTCATGTAAAAAGCAGATAGAATACACATACAGCATATCTGTGATACTAAAATTCATTGGGGAAATTCCCCGGTGGTCCAGTGGTTAGGACTCCATGTTTTCAATACTGAGGGCACAGGTTCAAACCCTGGTTGGGGAACTGAGATCCTGCAAGCCAAGTAGTGTGGCCAAAAAAAAATTCATTGGTGCACTGTTCAAGTTTAAAACGCTTTAGGGATAGGGTTGATGAGAAAAAAAAACCTTAAAAACATTGAATTGGAAATAAATCTCACCCCACCATTACTACGCTGTGTTAAAATAGCCTGTGGCATTTGCAATTTTCTTAAGAATATAATAAATGTCTCTAGGACAATACTCCCAGAATAATTAAGATTAAGAAATTTAATCAGCTCTAAGCACACATTTAATTATGGTATCTAAGAGGAGACTTATCCTTAGAAACTGACACCAAGTTAGGAAAATCAATGAACATTTATCGGATCATGATTACAAGTACAATCTTAACATCTATATTTACATATCTGAGGTTGGCACTGGCAGCTGAGACTCAAAACTGCCACTTAAAATTCAGAATGAAAATCTGCTAAGTCTTTTTAGAAAGCATTCCCTTTCTTTATACTGTCTTAGGTGACATCCACTTACTGTTAATATTGCAGTAAGTAAACACTACTTTGTCATTATGAAGGAAAAAACTGATCAGACAGAGATCATAATGTAGTTTTCTGGAAAACTACACACACTTTCACTATACACAGTATATAATAAACAAGGTACACTCTGTACTGCAGTAACATGCAATGGTTTGGGTGTAGAAATGTTAATGTAATTTCTGCTACATCACAATTCTGTGAAGTTGGGAGTCATAAGGATGAAAAGAGCAATTGTTTAATGGTTACACAGTAGATACATCTGACGCATAACATACAGTTACCACTAGGTATCAGCATGGAATTTACAAACAAAAATTTAAAAAAAAAAAAAGACTGACCTATATAAACCTAAGTGTAAGGATGGACTTTATTTTTTTTAAAAAAGTCTTTTGAGGACTACAAATTACAAAGTAAAAGCAGATCACTATGTAGAAACCTAGTGAATACATTTTGCCTGTGCATGAAAGCTTTATCAAGTCATTCATTTAACAATTTCACCCCCTTCACAACGGTATCAATTATAATGCTCTTCTTCATAAGGTTATACCTTTATTTCAAATTATATTACATGTTATTCCCTTAAGATAAACTTCTAAACACAAATTCTTGGCTCATAAGAATGGCACCTTTGAAAAAGGCAATTCCCACTCAAGTCTCTCGTGGCATTATTCCAAGCTTGTTTCTTTCACCAGTCAAAAAACTTTCAAAGTGTTCACTTTCAACATGAAATCTTTCCAGCAAAAAGCGTGGCCACACTTTGTTTTCTAATGACTACATATAAAGACAGGTAGCAGCAAGAAAAGATGGAAATTAAAAAGGCAGCCATTAAAATAAATGGATCAACTGTATAGAAGAGATATTTGGCTCATGGCAATTTAAGAAACTGGCAACTAGGTTAACAGCCAGATAGCTGAGTCATAAATGAACCTGTGAAGAGAATGAAGCTGGTCCACTATGACCAAGTAGCAACACATCATTATCACCGCACTTCTCTCTCTACAACAAATACGCTAAGCCAACAGGCAATATGGAGTTATATTTGGAGTCCCAATTAGAACATGTTGATCTTTTTTCTTTCAACAATTTTCTGGGTTTAGTACAGTCATTTGCTTTACTCGCACTATTTCTGGTCCTCTTTCACGAATCTAAGTGCAGGATAAGTGTAAAATACTTTAAATGGCAAGGCTTTTTCCAAGGTATGTTTGAAAATGGCTTTGTGAAAAGAATATTCATTTGTTTTGTGTGGAAAGAAACAAACTGAATGCAGAAGTTTTTCAATGGGAAAAAGCTTAATTTTTTTCTTCCTATTACCTTTGCCACATACAATTTCCCAAATACCCTACTTTCAAGTTTGTTCTCCATGGCTTCATTTTAGGGAATGAAAATCAGAGAGCAGACAATTGAGCTCAAGTACATCTGGGGCTAAAAATGCCAAGAAAATGTTAACATGGAAGCAATGGTCCAAATACTCAAGATTCATGTTAATGAATTCAATTACTGTATACGATAGTTTTCATTGATGAGCAGGGCTTTGGGCATATCAAATTATCACACAAATCATTGCCTTCTGAGACACTGGATACTTTTACAGTTTAATTTGCAAACAGAATTCTTATAACAAATTATTTTTAACCAAATCATATCTTGAAAACTGTTTATATAGAAAACCCAGGGAATAAAGTGAACTGTTCATTGTGGAAGGCCTTAAATTACATTATTACAGTAGAAAATACAGGAGGTAGAAGATAACTGAAAAGACTAATGCAACATCAGATTCAAATCTATAGCTCCTGTAGCTACCTAAAACATG
The DNA here is from genome assembly GCF_023091745.1 of Budorcas taxicolor. Classification (NCBI taxonomy): domain Eukaryota; kingdom Metazoa; phylum Chordata; class Mammalia; order Artiodactyla; family Bovidae; genus Budorcas; species Budorcas taxicolor. Next base: position 133,921,574 of record NC_068911.1, on the reverse strand, counting down.
GTTTTAGAAACTAAATCCAACATTTCCAGTAACCATAGAAACAGTTAAAATAAAATTTGCCATGAAAGCCCTTATATCATGCTTGATATAGGGAGGTAGGAAGATGTAAGAACCAGGACACATGAGACATGACATTTTATCTACAACTCCTGTTTGCTTTACTGAGGGTGTAGTTTCAAAATTCAGTCACCTTCTTCAGCTTCAGACTCAGATTCTAGAAAAGGGGAAAAGTGCAACCAAGCATTACATAATATCAGAAAATAAAAGTTCCATTTATAACTTTACTTAAAATTTTTTATTAATAATGATCTACTCATATGAGGATATCCAAAAGTATGCATCTGTAAATCTCAAAATTCATAAATATTTGGACTTCCCTGGTAGCTCAGATGATAAACCTGCAACGCAGGAGACCCAGGTTCAGTCCCAGGGTTGGGAAGATCCCCCGGAGGGCATGGCAACCCAACTCCAGTATTCTTGCCTGGAGAATTCCATGCACAGAGGAGTCTGGGAAGCTACAGCCCAGGGGGGCTCCAGAGTCGGACATGAGTGATTGACTAATACACACATTCTCAAAATTTTCAATTTTCCTAAGAACTTTAGTATTATGGCCAAGTCATCAAAATGCTTGAAGTCTAGTTTTTCTCCCCTGCCTTAAAGTAAATGAGTTTTTGGAGGTGTGTCATGAATGAACAAAAATCTGTACTTTAGGTACAAAATGGTATCTGAATGAAGGATGACATGTATGGACATATTCTTGTCCACATTAAAATAAGTTCTCAGGCTTTACCAAACAGACTGCACAAATGAAAAGACTTACCCTCTTCAGCATTTTTGAGCCACTCTACAAACTTTTTCATTTGCTCAAGGAAGACACTCTTCCCCTTGGCAACGTGTGCATCTTTATACCATTTTAGAATGGGTTCTTCACTCAGAACTTCAGCTGTAAAGAAGAGAGAGCACCCTTTACATCTGTGGAGTATTCATACAGTACTTCCGTAACTGAGGCAGAGTCAGAAACTCCCTAAGGTGCACATGCCTTCAGAGCATTTTTGTTTTTACTGAAATGTGGAGTAAAATCAATTATTTTTGTTGCTTACAAAATAAATCTGTGTTCAACACTCAGCTAGTTTCTTCAACAAATTAACTTTTAAAAGAAAAGTAGAAAAGATGAAATGAGAGCCATGCACTAATAAACTTTATCAACTTGAAGAGTGATTCTCTCAACTGAAGGCAACCTGATCCCCTAGGGACATCAGACAATGTTTACAGACGTTGCTGGTTGT